>NC_045428.1:10402140-10733140 GCF_902635505.1 Sarcophilus harrisii | reverse complement strand
GCTGGCCCTCCTTAGCTCTCACAAAGGAAGATTTCAAGAGTGTGACTTGACTTTCAGGGCTCCCCAATTTAAAAAAAAGAAAGAAAGAAAAAGGCTTTGAAACTGAAAGATAAAGTTTTTTTCTCATGTCTAATGTGGGGAGAGGGAGGGTGACCCTCTCTAAGCTGATGGGTCCCCAGCAGGACAACTCTGCAGTCCCTTCCTGAGGGACTTTCCTCCCACATGGGAAATGCAATGCCAGAGAGCTCTCCAAGCAGCCACCGCTGTCCAAGGTACTGGAGAAGGGCAAAAGAGCCGGGCTGTGTAAAGGACCTAGCAAAGCTTAGCACCTTCTGGAAATGTAGGATCCGCCCAGGAACCCAAAGCTGTAGTCAGTGCCTAAGGGCTGAGCATGGACTCAGGAGAGCCCTGGATTCCAATTCTGCCCCGACTCTAGCCATGTGACCATGGTCAAGTCCCTCACTTAATCTTTGGGGGCAGCAATATTCTAAAAAGCATTCAACCAATCCCAGAAGCAGAATAGTCTGGCTCTATACTGGCTCCACACCCCTGAGCAAGCTCTGAACCCCCAGTGGTCTCAGCCACTCGGACACTCAGGCAATCCCACAGTCGGGACAGTCTAGGACCGTCAGGACCCTCTGGGACAGTCAGGATACTCTAGGACAGTCAGGAGACTCCCAGATAGTCAGGACACTCCTAGACAGTCAGGACACTCTAGAACAGTCAGGACACTCTAGAACAGTCAGGACATTCTTGGACAGTCAGGACACTAGGACAATCTAGAACAGTCAAGATACTCTAAAATAGTCAGGACACTAGAAAAAGTCAAGGCATGAGGACAGTCAGGAGACTCCCAGACAGTCAGGACACTCTCAGGTCAATCAGTCAGCTTCAATCAGGTGCTGCTCTGTCTTGTTAGAGTTTCCTCCCCCAGAATTCCTTCTAGAAAAAATTCCCCTGGAGCCCCCAGACCCATGGGTTCCTAATCCCTCCATCACGGGGAGAAGGAGAGCCCCGCACACAAGTGGTAGGACAATCCTGGCTCTGATTGGGCCCTGCAGGGAGGGAGGGGAGCGGGGATTTAGATCTTTGGCTCACTCAGGAGGAAACTGAGGCTGAGAGATTAAGTGTCCTGCCCAAGGAGAACACCAAGGTAGGGAGTGGCAGGACCAGGATCAGCACAAATGGCCATAGGTGTGGGGGCAAGACATCACTCTCCTCTTGGGTGGGGAAAGGTTGCCTGCTGTCCACTGGGATGAGTGGCAGGAGCTCCGTCTGCAGACCCCAAGCCACAACTGTCTCCCCCTCAGCACAGAAGGGATGGGGGAGGGAGTGGGCAGCAGGAGCAAGGGGGGGGGGGCGGCCATCTCACTACTGTCTGGGGAAGGTGCACACAACTGGACTGAAAAATACCTGGCTTTGGAAGAATTCACACGTCCCAGCGATATATTTTTTCATGCGGTCTCTACTTAGGGAACCTTTGCAAATTCCTACAGGCTGGAAAAGGGAGGAAAGAGGCCATCATTAGGGAGAACAGTGCAGGAGGGCTCTCCTCTGCTTTTCTAGCACTTCCCAGAGGGCTTCACAACCCTCTTGGATAGACCAGTGCTCCTCATTTTTCTCACGGCTACCCTTCTGAATCTTCTTCTAGAGCTTCTTTGGGGTGACCCAGAATTCCCCCCCCCAGCTCACTTCAGCCGTGACCCTCTGGCACTGGAAGTACCCAATGCCCCTTGAGGTTCTCCCTTCCATTGCCTGGTCTTTCCGAAGGAGGGAGCCCACGCCAGCCACAAGCCCAGCCTGCGCGGGGTCCCGGATCCCAGGCCCTTCCTTCTCTGCCTCTCCCCGACCTCCTTCTCCGCTGTCCTCCCCCACTGGGGCAAAAGCTCCCTGAGGACAGGTGCTGACTTTGATTCTGCTGCCATTTGCGCTTCTGGCTCTGAGCTCAGAGGAGGGTACACAGTAAGCACTTCATTAAAGCTCTGGCGGAGGCTCAATTACCTCTTTGACCTTAGAGAGCATCCCAGCAGATAATACCAGGTCCTGGAGGGCCCTGAGCCATTTAAACGATGTTTCTTTCTTGATTGATTTAGCCAATTTTCTACTAAACTCCCCAAGGAAGAAGATCCAGAATCCTTGGGCAGGAGCTTACCTGGGCATCAGCAGGTGGTGGCAGACATTTTTCAGGCAGCGACTTGGTGCAGGGTGACTCGGTGACTAAGAATTCCACGGTGTAGGAAGGGCCCACAACCCACTGGAGGAAGGAAGAGGAAGGAGGCAAGGGAAAGAGAAGGTGTAGAGAGGCAGGGGAATGGGGACAAATCAGGAGAGGAGATGATTATTATCTTGTAGAACCCAAGCAGGGGATGGTTACATCAGCTTTCAGCTTCTCCAGACCTGAAGCTGATTATGTAAATAATAACCCCAAGGCTGGAGATTCCCCATCCCTGTGTGAGGGAAAAGTTAATTCCCCACAATCCATATTGCAAGATGATCTAAGGTAATGGATAATCCCAGGACAGGGAAAGAGGGGGGGGTGGAGGGAAGGGGAGGGGAGGGGAGGGGAAAGAAAGGGAGGGGAGGAGAGGAGAGGAGAAGAGGAGAGGAGAGGAAGAGAGAAAGAGAAAGTGAGAGAGAAAGAGTAAGAGACAAAGACAGAGAGAGAGAGAGAGAGAGAGAGAGAGAGAGAGAGAGAGAGAGAGAGAGAGAGAGAGATCTTCCCTCTAAACTTAAAGTAGCAGGTAAACAGGGCTAGAGAACAGGCTCCGACTTACCTGGGTATGAACTTCGGTGACTTTGAAGAGATGAAATTTCTTCCCCACTCCAATCTCCTTGTTGATTTTTTCCAGAGATTCACTAACAGTTTGAAAAATCCTTGGATCTGAGATGTTGTTGGGAAGGAGCACTGGGCAATCGGGGCACAATGTGGCAATCTCTCTTCCAGAAACTGATTTTTAAGCAAATAGGGAAAAAGTAAACTTCTCTGTGCTCTTAAAATCACAGAGTCGCACATCATGTTATTGTACTACATTAGGTAACTGGGGAATTTTCAACACACTAAGTTCTTTTTTCCAATTCAAGGAGCCTGTTATACACAAACCAAGTCACCGAGTTCAACCAAAATCCCCAGAAATAAAATTTCTGCTCTCCAGATACTGCAGATACCCTCAGGGACCTTCTGCTCTGCTGAGGGATTCAATAAAGGGACATTAAGATTTTCATCAGAAATGGAGGTAAAGGTGAAGAGGGAATGCTCATCCCATCTTTTCAGAGGACCTAAGGTCTGGAAGGATGATTAATTCTGGGGGTGGACGGTCAGGTTCCAGGAGGAACTTCCCAGGCCAGTGAACTGGGTAAGATAAATTTCTGTGGGAATTAATGAAAAGCTCAACATTTGCATTTAACAAATCAACGAGAATGGCCTAGATTTGTCAGTCTCAGTCAGTTAGGAGCTTTGCTTAATGTGTATCGGGGTGATCATGAACCTTGTTCTGCTGGACTGAGGCACTGCCCTTCAAATTAGACAAGTGTTGTGGTTCAAATCAAGCCAACAAGCATTATGTGCCTACTGTGTGGTAGCACCGTGATGAACCCTGGGAATACAGAGGAAGAACATTGTCCCTCATCTTCAGGCTTTCACCATCTACTAAGGGAGACAACATGCGAACAACCATGCACAAATAAAATAAGTACAAGATGAATTGAAGATAATCCCAGAGAGAGGCACTAAGATCAAGAGGACTCCAGAAAAATCTTCCTGCACAAGGAGAGAGCTGAGCTGGGACTAGGAGGAAATCAAGGAACCAGGAGCCTGGGGGAGGAGGGAGAGAGAGCCAGATATGAAATTAGGCATGTCCTATACAAGGAGCAGAGGGGAGGCAATGACACATGGAGGTATGAGAAGATGGGAAAGGTAGGAAGGTACCAGGTTATGAAGGTCTTTCAGAGTCAAATAGAGCTTTGATCTAGGAGGTAAAAAGAATAATCGAGGTAAAAGGAGTTTGTTGAATAGGGGAATAACTTGATCAGATCTATGCTTTAGGAGGCTCCGTTAGGAAGCTGAATGGAAGATGAACCATAGCATACATAGGGAAGGAGAAATTTGTTTTTGTTTCTCGGGAAATGATTTGTAATATTAAAATCAATAAAACTTGAAAACAAATTCAACAGACCAATCAAAGGAAAAATACCTCACCTGGACGAACGGTGCAATTATAGGCAGCTAAGTAGAGAATTCTTCTTGGCAAGTTGACATAAAATATGACTTTGCACCGGCCATAAATCTAGGGTCAAACACATTAGTGTTAAAGTTGCTAAGAAAACAAGATGGTGTCCACATCTTCACAATTTTATCCTAAGAAGCTTCACAATTGATAATGAGGGACATAATGAGAAGGCAGGAGCTGGAAGGAGACTTTTTCCATACTGAAAAAAAAAAAATCAGTATGGAGTGTTTTTCAATTATATGGAATGAGGATCGAATATACTGTGAAACAATGGGATTCCATTGACATGCATCTAAGTGAAAAGGGAAATATTTACAAAGCCGGAAGGGACCTTGTAGCCCACCCAGTTCACCCCCCTACCCACCCCCAGTTTACAGATGAGAAAACTGAGGACCAAAGAAAGAAATAGATTTATTCAACGTCATATAGTAAGTGAGTAGTAAAACTCACCAAGTCTGACCCCCGAATCAGCTTTCTCTGCAAGAGCTTGAAGCTTTTCAGAACAAAACAAACTCAGAGACTCATTCCCCTTTGGCCCCTCTCCCCTTCCTCTCTCTGAATTCACTGAAAATAAACACTTACTGAATCGTGCAGCTGCCTGACCTCACAATCCTTCCAGTGTTTTTTGTTGAGCACGTGACAATTCATTTCTAATACATCAAGGGTAAGGTAATACACGGAGCCTGAACCTTCCTGTGAGGAGGCAAATAAGAGAGGTTTCATGCATGGGCCATCCAGGGCAGGCAACATTGTGCCAGGATCTGGAGAGCTGGGGTCGGGGGGAAACGAAGGATAGCTGTAAAGCTCTAACGTTTCATTCCATGGAGCAACTGAAAATGGGATAGATTGGGAAGGATGATTCCAGTCATATTCAGTAAGGAGATAGCCCTGGCATTGACCACCATTGCCCAAGAAGACTTCCCACCCATTGGTCCTGTCCAAATTAAGCCAAGGAGGAGTCTGAGAGGCTTAATCTACCCTACCAGCCTCATCTCACACTATTTTTTTTTCTCACTTGTTCTATGATTATCAAATGGAATTAACATACGTAAAGCATTTTGCAAACCTTAAAATGCAATATCATTATCATCACATTATTATGTGATATGTAAATGAGATAATTTAAGATTTGCAAACTTTAAAATGAAATACAAATTCTAGCAACAAGGATGATGTTGTTTTTGGTGGAATTGTGAATGTATCCAGCCATTCTGGACAGCATTTTGGAACTATGCCCAAAAAGCTATCAAATCGTGCATACCCTTTGATCCAGCAATGTTTCTCCTGGACTTATATCCCAAAGAGATCATAAAGAAGGGAAAGGTCCTGTATGTGCAAGAACGTTTGTAGCAGCCCTGTTTGTAGTGTCCAGAGGCTAGAAACAGAGTGGATGCCCATCAATTGGGGAATGGGTGAATAAATTGTGGTATATGAATATTATGGAATGTTATTGTTCCATAAGAAACGACCAGCAGGAAGATTTCAGAAAGGCCTGGAGAGACTTACATGAAGTGATGCTAAGTGAAATGAGTAGGACCAGGAGATCATTATATACTTCAACAACAGTATTATATGAGGATCAATTCTGACGGACGTGGCCCTTTTCGGCAATGAGATGAACCAGATCAGTTTCAATAGAGCAGTAATGAATTGAACCAGCTACGCCCAGCAAAAGAACTCTGGGAGATGACTATGAACCACTACATAGAATTCCCAATACCTCTATTTTTGTCCGCCTGCATTTTTGATTTCCTTCACAGGCTAATTGTACACTATTTCAAAGTCCAACTCTTTTTGTTTAGCAAAATAATTGTATGAATATTTATACATATATTGTATTGAATTTATGTTTTAACATGTTTAACATGTATTAGTCAACTTGCCATCTGGGGGAGGGGGTGGAGGAAGGGAGAGGAAAAATTGGAATAAAGGGTTTGGCAAATATCAATGCTGAAAAATTACCCATGCATATATCGTATGAATAAAAAACTATAATTAAAAAAAAAAAACCAAGGATGATATTCCTTTCAAATGGGACTTTTACTTGGTTCCCAGGTTAGACCAGACATCTACTGCTTTCTTCACACAAGCACTCCCTCATCACCCTTACCTCCTCTTCCTTCAAGACTCATCTTAATCAATCAGCAAAAAAATTAATTGCTAAAAAATTATCAAGCATTCACTAGGACCAGACACTGTATTAGAAGCTGGGGATACAATGACAAAAGTGAATCTGCCTCTGCTAATCTCCTCAAGGAGCTTATGTTCCATTTTAAAACCTAGCTCAAGTACCACATTCTCCAGAAAACTTACACTGATTCGACTGTCTGTCACCTAAGGAAGGGGGTGGAGTGAGGGAAGGGAAAAGTCAGAACAGAAGTGAGAGCAAGGGATAATGTTGTAAAAAAAATTACCCACGCATATGTTCTGTCAATAAAAAGTTATAATAAAAAAATGACCAAAAAAAGTGAATGTTCCTGTTGATTAGAGAAATGCAAATTAAGACAACTCCGAGATACCATTTCACACCTCTGAGATTGGCTAAAGTGATAGGAAAAGATAATGATAACTGTTGGAGGGGATGTGGGAAAACTGGAAAACTAATGCATTGTTGGTAGATCCAACTATTGTGGAGAACAATTTGGAATTCTGGACAAAGGGCTAAAAAACTGCATACTCTTTGATCCAGACATGTCTCTACTGAGTCTATTTCCCAAAGAGATCTTAAAAAGAGATCTTAAGAGATGTAGAAAGAGACCACATGGGCAAAAATGGTTTGTAGCAGCCTTTTCTGGTAATCCCATCTTTCTCAAGCCTTCTTGATTTTATTTTTGGGCAGGATATCCTCCCTCTATTGACAGAGTTCACAACTACTCCATAACTTGGTAGGGTCTTTGAGAGTTGTAGTCACCTGACCAAAATATCCATTCCACTGGGGTCAAATGAAGAATAATCCCTTAATTCATTCACAGAATATACGTTTGTAAAAGGCAGAGACTTTTTATTTTTGCTTGTATATCCCCAGAGGCTCCCATAGTGCCTGGCTACAGGATTGGCACATAACAAATATTTGTTGATATTTGTTTATGCATCATGCTAGCCCACAGGCAGACATAGAGTGCATAGTAGCCCTGAATTTGAAACTTTTCTAACTTAACTAGGTAAGATGGAGAAAAAGAAGGGGAGCCAACAAAGCCTAAGGGGGAGTGTAATGGGCTGAAGCTCAAGTTGATGCACTGAGGTCCCAAGCACGTGAGGCTAAATAGTAGTTGGACCATACTCTATTAATATATATGCTTGGAGAAAGAATGGCCCCTGCCCATTCTTTGTGCAAGTCCTGATTTGTTGTATAGGAAATGACGATTTTGGTGGGTGGAACAAGAGGGGCGCAGAAAGGAGCGGAGAGAGACTGCTGGCTGGCTTCTTGTCGCAACTGCTTACATTGCTATCACGATCCCCCTTCACCTCTGATCCCTCTTCACCTCCACAAGAATAAAGATTGAAGATTTTCCCTTAACCTGAATTCCTGACTTCGGCTGATTTTAAAATACGCGGTCATCACAGGGGAGAGTCAGCCCTGGATCTTCAAAACAATAATATTGTTCGGAAAGTGCACTATCAAATGATTGGTGATTCTATTCATCTTAGGTCAACTGGTTCCCTTCAAAACTTAGCTCAGACACAAACTTCTATATAAAGATTTTCCTTATATCCCCCCTCTATCCTATAGTCCCTTTCTGCCAATCTCTCTCCCACATTACCTTGTATTAATTCTCTGTTTTCTATTTATATTTGTATGTATGTGTTGTTTCCTTCCATTTCAACATAAGTTCAGGAATCATTCTCACAGTTCCAGGGAAGAAGACAGTACTTGTGGTCACTCATGGACAGAGTACTAGGCCAGGAGGGAGTAAACACCTCCCCTTAGATCATTATCACCTTAGTACCATACTACAGTATGACTGTAGTCCTAAGACTAAAAGCTCTTATGTTCAAAGCCTCCAAGAAATATATGAAATAGTTTCGGGTCATAGCTCTAAAAGAATTTTGGAAATCAAGTAAGAGAGGTAGACTTAGACTATAGAGGGACTATAGAAGAGTCACTCTATAGCGTATAGAATAGAGTCACCAGGAAAACATTGTGCACAGTATCGCCAACACTGCGTCATGATCAGCTACAACGGACTCAGCTCTTCTCAACAGCACAATGATGTAAGACAAATATGAAGGACTAACAAAGGAAAATGCTATCCAGAGGACTCTGAATGCAGATTGAAGCATATTGTTTTCACTTCATTCTTTCTTCTGTTTTTTTTTCTTTTAATCTGTTTCTTCTTTCATAAGTGGGACTAATATGAAAATGTGTTTTACTTGATAACACATGTATAAACTATGTTAAACTGTCTACTTTTCAGAAGAGGGAGGGAGGGAGAAAAATTTGGAACTCCAAACCATGCAAAAATGGGTTCTGTCAATAAAAAGTTACTATAATAAAAAAAAAATGTTATGGAGCCATAGTCAGGATCACACAGGTGTTAGCAGCTTCTACATTAAAGGATCAGGCAGTAGAGAAGGATGAGGGAAAAAATGAGACATAATATGAATGATTGGTGGAGTTGTGAATTGATTCAATTATTTTCTAAAGCAATTTGGAACTATGCTCATAGGACTATAAAATCATGCACACCCTTGATCTAGAAATGCCATCACTAATTCTGTATCCAAAAAGAGAACAAAAACAAACAGGAAAAGAAATCATATCTACAAAAATATTTTGAGTAGTTTTTTTTTTTCTGGTGGAAAACAATTGGAAATAGAGGGGATGTTCATCAAATAACAAATGGCTGAATCAATTATTTATGTGATAATGACAGAATACTATTGTGCTATGAGAAATGATGAGAAGAATGCCCTCAGAAAAACCTGGAGAGATTTTCATGAGCTGATGCAAAGTGAAATGGACTGTGTTTAATGTAACAGCAATGTTATAAGTTGATCAGCTATGAATGGCTTATCTATTCTCAGCAATACAATGATCCAAGACAATTCTGAAGGATTTATGAGAAGAAATACTGTTTACGTACAGAAAAAGAACTGATGGTGTCTGAATAAAGATTGAGGTGTACTTTTTTAGTTTATTTTTCTGGAGAGATTGGGGGGAATCTATGTTTTCTTTTACAACATGACTATTATGGAAATATTTTGCTTGACAACACTTGTATAACCTATATCTAACTATTTACTTTCTCAGTGAGGGGGAATGGGGTAAGAAGGGAGCAAGGGAGAGAATTTGAAACTCAAAGCTTTTAAAAATGAATGCTAAAATTATTTTTATATATAACTGAGGGAAAATAAAATACGAAATACATTTAATGAAAAAGAAGAGAGAAAAACTTACATTCTTCTTGGGATGAAACATTTAAGAAGAGAAATGACCAGAAACAACATGGTGTGGGGGCTAAAGAAAGGACTAATGACCTGAATGGTAAGGATGACCCAGTCTTGAGTCTTTTCTTAGTGGAATATGGTCTGTGCGATCATGGACAAGTCATCTTAAATCTTAGGGCCTCTAGGAGATTTCCTAAAACTAGGATTTGCTGATCTGCCTGGATGAAGGGAGGTTCCCAAGCACTTCAATGGAATCACAAGTCTGGACCAACAATGAAAACAAAAAGGGGAAAGACTAAGAATATCCCCAAAGGCTCATCACCATCTATCCTAATTAGCAGCTGAACTGAGCCTTGAAGAAAGCCAGAGACAAAGCTGAGCAAGTAGTACGTGGCAGACATGGGAGATAACCTGTGCAAGATCATGGTGGGAGGTAGGAGATGGACGGCCATTTCAGGGAAGATAAGCTGGTTGTAACAGTGTGAGCAGATGGACAAGGTTCCTACTGTCCCCACGGCCACCCCGCCACCCCCACTCCCTAATAAACACCAATTTTTACCTGATGATGTTCTAAGACATCAGCCACTCGATTGAGTCTGAAGACGTAGCCTTCTTTCCGGTCTTCATTGATCTTTTCCAAAGCAAGGCCCGCCACAGACAACACTCGAGAGTCATTGCAGCTGGGCTCCAGGAGGAGAGGATGAGGCTGCTGGACCTGATCTGGGGGAGATGTACTCCAGGCACCGTGCACCAGGACCAAGAGGCCCAGGAAGAGAGTGAGGATCATCCTGCTGGACTGGCTGCCTCGGTCTGTAGCAATGGGAAGCTAACAGAGATCCAAATCTCACTTTTAAGCCCTTTTATCCCCTGAATCCAAGGCTGACCTTTGATGACTGAGAATCCGGGATATTACGTTGAAACCTGCAAACAATAAATTGAATCAATGATTGACACACACCTTACTAAGTTAGGGGCAGTTCAGCCCTTGTTTCCACTTAATTTTTGTGATCAGGCTCCCCTCCACTTATTAATCACTGATTAATAAGCTCTGTTTTCTCAACCCTTTCCAAAGGGATTACTCAAGAAGTCAAAGCAAGCCATTTACCCCAGGTTCCTGGCAATGAACTCATTAGATTCTAGCTCTTTCCCCAGGTTCTCACAGAATCTCATAGGGTAGAAAGGTCAACAGGAACCAGGTGACCCCACCTTGACCAAAACAAGCATCTCTTCTAAGTGAGACCCAATAACCAGTCTTCCTGCCTCTGCTGAAAGACCTCCAGGGACAAGGAGCCCAGTAACTCCAGCCAATCAAACAACCAGAATGTATTAAAGCCCTATAATGTGCCAGGTATTGATCTAGTTACCTTGTTTATAGAAATAAAGAAACAATTCCTATTCCCAAGAAGTTTACATTAGAATGGCATATGTACATGTATGTGTGTGTATAGATATATACATATATATGTGATGTATGTGTGTATATATATATATGTATATATATGGAATAAATATAGGGAAAACAAAGGCAGAATGGTTGGGGAGTGAGTCACAGGCAGTCAGTGATTTGGGAAAGGATTCAAGAAGGAAATGGTACCTCAGCTGCATCCCGAGGGATTGGTGATAAGAGAGATTCTTCTAGGTAATGGGGCCCTTCAGTGCCAAGTCCCAGAGAGAAAAGATGCAGTACCTCTTGTGAAAGAATGGAGAGGAAGTCAGCTTGGCTGGATTGCAGGAAGAAGGAAGGGAGGGATGCCCAATGAGGCTGAAAAAGTTAGTAGAAAGAGGAGAAGAAGAAGAAACTGGCAAAAAATGAACAGTGAGAGGATGATGGGAAAGGAGATTTAAGAGCAGAGGACACTGAAGAGTTAAGAGTTACCAGTTGGGCCAAGATTAAAAAGGGGAGAAGTGAAATCAGAGCTAAGGGACCAATCCAATTTTTTTCAGAGAATGATCTGATTTTGTGATGATAATTATCAGTGGCTCATTATTATTAAAGGAGATGTAATTATGGATCTTAGTGCTGTGCCTGACACTTAGTAGGTGCTTCATAAATGTGAATTTACTGATTGACTAGTGTCCTATTATTTTTATTAGTGGCTTTTGTTATTTTTTTGTTTCCCTTTTTTATTATTATTATTATAGTAACTTTTTATTGACAGAATCCATGCCAGGGTAATTTTTTACAACATTATCCCTTGCACTCACTTCTGTTCCGATTTTTCCCTCCCACCCTCCACCCCCTCCCCTAGATGGCAAGCAGTCCTATATATGTTGAATATGTCCTAGTATATCCTAGATACAATGTATGTGTGCAGATCCAAACAGTTCTCTTGTTGCACAGGGAGAATTGGATTCAGAAGGTAGAAATAACCCGGGAAGAAAAACAAAAATGCAAACAGTTTACATTCATTTCCCAGTGTTTTTTTCTTTGGGTGTAGCTGCTTCTGTCCATCATTGATCAACTGAAACTGAATTAGGTCTCTTTGTCAAAGAAATCCACTTCCATCAGAATACATCTTCATACAGTATCGTTGTTGACGTGTATAATGATCTCTTGGTTCTGCTCATTTCACTCAGCATCAGTTCATGCAAGTCTTTCCAAGCCTCTCTGTATTCATCCTGCTGGTTATTTCTTACAGAACAATAATATTCCATAACATTCATATACCACAATTTACCCAACCATTCTCCAATTGATGGGCATCCACTCAGTTTCCAGCTTCTAGCCACTACAAACAGGGCTGAGTGGCTTTTGTTATTGTGGAGTCACATATTCTAACTTTGGCCCCCAAATTCATTGATTTCTCTCTTTTTTGTGGGTGGGAGGCTTCCTATGCCAGTGCAATGGTTGGTCCAGTCCATCATCATCATCACCTCAGTACATCAACCCAACAAAACTGTCCTGAGAGGAGGGCTATTTTCTTGCATTTGTACACCCAGAGCCTAGAATGCCAGCTTGGCTAATTTTAAAAACCCTTATGAAAGAGATTAATGCTTATTCAGTCTCAAAATACACTGGAGTCAGAATACAAGAGCTCTGAATGCTAAAGCAGGAGTTGGGATTTTATCTCAGAGGGGAAAGAGAGGCTAGACCTTCTTGAACAGAAATGTGACATCAAATTTGCATTTTAGGAAGATGAATATGGCAGCTACATGGAAGAGGGATTGGAAAGGGGGAAGACTGGAGGCAGGGGAGGCAGGGAGGAGCTAATGCAGTAACTGAGGAGAGAGCTCATGACTGACTTGAGGGAAATCACTAGTTGTGATTGGAAGGGCCAGTCATCACAGCAAACTATAGTGTGGCCATACTCCCAGGAGGTTCCCTGTCACCAGATTCGAGATCCGGCCCTAGAAGGAATCTCAGAAGACACTGACAGAATTACTTCCTCAAGGTCACACAGGGCATGATGGGACAGCCTCCTGACAGTCAGTTCAGGGCAGCTCCCCTCCACACTCTGACTCTGGCATCATGCTTGTTTGATGTTCTTCAAGCTAAGTCATCACACAACCGTGGGTATTATTCATTAACTCTGAGAAAAACCAATAGACACCCACTCAGCTCCACAGCGGCCCCTCTCCTGCCCAGGCAAGGCTTTCCAGCCTCAGATGGCCAAAGGTCAGTGAACATGGGGGCTAAACTGAGTTTCCAGCATCATTTTATTGATGGCCAGAACTTCAGCAAGCCTGTGGTCCATCTATGGAAACCTGTTCCATTGCCCACTGGTCACCACATATCCCCATGGTCATAATTGGCCAAGACCATGGCCAAAAAAAAGCAGTGTGCACATCTGGAGAGCCTGATCGATTGTCATGTCCACACCATGAGTGCTGAAAGGTCCATGAGTCCTAAGCACGGCCTGGCCTTCCAACACCTGAGTGGGTCAGGGCTTTCAGGGCAAGTCTAAGCTCATTTGAAGCATCTTTAACTCTTCCCTCTCCCTTCACTGCTCCCTCATTCCCTACACTATCAGTCCCCAAGTCTGAGACAAATCTTAGTTCTGCCAAGATCACCTGGGTGATACAGAGCAAGTCACTTAACTGCTAAACCCCCAGTTTCCTCCTCCCATTGGTAGATGAGCTGTGAAATGCCTATCTGACATAAATCTAGTATCCTAGAAGCCCATGACCTCTATTCCTATTCAAAAACAGACATTAACTCAGTCCCTTCATAACGCCTTCGCCGGACAATTGCAGCAGCCTCATCCTTGTTCCCTAACCTCACCTCAATCCCATCTTGCATCCATCTGACCAGCTGACAAAGTGATATTCTTAAATCCCAAGTCAGACCAGGTCACTCCCTCATTCAAGAAGCTCTTGTGGCTCCCTATTGCCTCTTGGATAAAATGCAGACTAAATCTCTTTGCACTTTGGCTCCAGTCCACCTTACCATACTTTATTCACCTTAGTTCCCTTCCTGGACTCCGTTCCAGTCAGTCAGGTCTTCCATCTTGTTCTAGCTCTAACCCTAATCCTGACTTTACTTCCAGACTCTGCTACTGACCCTAAATTTGTGCATCCTACCTGTGTGGGATCCACCCTCTTCCTTTAGAATTCCTCCCTACAAAAGGAGCTTCATGTCACCCCTACATAGGCTTTTCCTTGTCCCCCCAGTTGTTAGTACTTCCTCCCACTCCACGTTGACTTGCCCATATGTTGTATTTGCTAGTATAACAGGGCTTTGTTTGATGTATAGACCACCAGGATGGAGGCATCCATAGTCCATGCCATCAAGGTTGCTTCTGAGATTCTGCATGGCTCTGTGGATTCAGCAGCTGAATTTGCCATCAGAAAACCTGGATTCACACTTCACTCAAGCTATTTACTGTGATCTGGAGAAAGTGATTTTAACTTTCGTGTGCCTCAGTTTCCCCCTGTGTAAAATGAGAGTGGGACAATGATCTCTGAGGCCCCTTAGAGCTTAAGATCTGGAATCTTTGGATCCAAAGATTGGTACCCGGATATCAATCGGTCCAGATTAAAGAGAGGAGCTGGCGTCATCGACTTCCACATGGAGCCAGGTGAGACCTGAATTTTTTGTTTGTTTCTGATTGCGATTTTCTATATGAGAAGAGCATGGATGGAGAAAAAGCTATAACAAAGGTGGAGCGTACAGGGAATTGGCTCCCGTCTCTGACATTGCAGAGGGTTACGTGTTTCTTCCCAAGTGCTAGCGCACGGCCTCCTTTCAGCCTGTGCCGAAAACACCCCTTCTTTAATATCCCATCCTTCTCCTGAGGTCCCCCTTCGCTCTAGCTGGACAACAGGTCACCCACTGTGTCTTCTATTCCACCATTGTCCCTGCAGTTCTTTTTGCTGTCAGCACAGCTTCCCCTCCATTCCCATTTTAGACCCAGGGAGTGAAAGACATCTCGGTTACAGCCCCGGACAGAGGGAGTAATAAGGACCATCCTTTCAGAACTTTTATTTATTAAGGTAGTTTTCTTAACAGGAGCCACAAGCTTGGCAATAGCACCTCTCAAATCACATTTCTATTTGCTGTGATGGATCAACCCAGAAGGCAGAGCAGACAGTGACTACCATCTAGTGTCTATTGGGTGGCAAGTCAGGGCATGGGGAGCCTCGCTCAGAACTGGGGAGTCTCTAGCCCCACCCATCCAATGTGACCATCCCTCTGTCCCCTCCTGTTTTGGAAGGGATGGGGAGGAAGGAGGATTTAGAAATGTTTTTCTTGTCCCCCAGCTTGAACAAGGAGAAACACCCAAAAAAGCCACTTCCTCCCTGAACTCCCACCCCAGTCCCCAGTTTTGACAAAATGGCGCCCCTGTTTCCTATCCCCCTCAGCTATAGTTGTAAAGATAGGAAAACCTGGCAGCAATGGCTTAATTCCAGAGCTGGGAAGGAGATTAGATCTTGAAGTGCCTGATCCGACCCGGACAGAGAGGGATTGCTGGTGCGGCGGGCCCAGGCCCAGGCCCTGGGGCCACGGGCCCTGCATTAAGGCCATACTCTCCAGAGGCAGATTCGAAGGAGCTCCCCCCAACAATAGAATGTCTGAGGTCGTGATGGGGCAAATGGGTCAAAATGGGCTTTGCAGGAAGTACAGCGGGTGCGTCGACCAGAAGAGGTCCCAGAGCCACAGCGGGTCCGGCAGCCACAGGGGGTCCGGCAGGCACAGCGGGTTCAGCAGGCACAGCGGGTCCCAGGGAGGATTCTATTCCATCAGGTTGGGGTGCAGGAACGGCAGGCTGGAAAACAAAAGGATGCGATCACTGTGCTGGTCTGGATCTCCCTCCACGTGGAACATTATGGGGCAGGATCCGGGGTGATTCTTTCCCACCACCACCCATTAAAATAAGCCCAGGAGGGTGGCCTGGACCAGGGGAACCAGGGGAACCAGGGTTACAAACTTCTGGAAAGGGGGCGGGCGCCAGGCAGCTCTCCCCAGCAGATGGCAGAGCAAGGACAGAACATGTCTCCCCACATGGTTAACCTGTATTGAATTTCTTGCCATCTAGGGGAGGGGGTGATCAAAAGAGAGGAGAAAACATTGGAACCCAACATTTTGCAGGGTGAATGCTGGGAACTCTCTTTGCGTATATTTGGAAAATAAAAAGGCATTATTAATTTTTTTAAGGAAAAAAAGAGATAAATAGATAAAAAATAAAGGAAAAACAAGAATGTGAGTCTCCATCCACGCCTCCCATATACACCTCTGTACCCCCCTCTCCCCAGCCAGAGCAAGGGAAGTTTCAACTTTGTCTTTGTATTCCCAGCACCTAGCCCACTGCCTGGTACATTGTAGGTGCTTAATAACTGCGTGTTGGTTGGTATGCAGTTGGTATCTAATTATGGTACCTCCTGGGCCTCCCTCCTGACTCATGGCAGCAGTCCTGAGAGCCCCGTGTAAAGCCAGACCTATCCCCCTCAGAGTTCCAGGGCCAGCTCTGCCCTCCCCTAACCCAGGGCTACAATCATGATGGTGGGCACTTGTCCGTCTTGACAAGGTGTCGTAAAGGCCCCACTGCCTTACCGCTCACAAGAACCCCCTGAAGTACGGGGACCTGCTCCATTTCATAGAGCAGGAAACTGAGGCTCACAGATAGGAAGTGTCCTGGCCATGGTCACAGATCTGGTCCCATTGGGTCATCGGGAGACGGATACCGTCCTAACCAAACTGGCTCTACTTTGTTGCTGGCGTCTTATTGGAGGGCATAGGGCCACACCCTTTGTCCCTACCTCCCAGGTGACTTGTCATGGAATCATCACCTGAGGAGGCCCCCTGGTAACTTCCCGTTCAGAGACTCCCAAGGTCCCTTGTGGTTCTACCAGGCTGTTAGCTAAGCCCTGACCCAACAGGGAAGCCTCCGAGGCTTCAGTCACCAAGCGCAACCAGGAAATGGGTGCCCAGCGACACTGACCCCAAGAGGAGGCGAGGAGAGCCAGGGGTTTCTGCACGGGTCAGCAGAAAGCTCAGCAGGAGCTGGCTTGAGATGTGGGATGACTGAACCTTCATTATTTGAGCTTCACGCTGACCCCATGAGCAAGGCAGTGTGGTGTAATGGGTAGAGACAGGGCAAATCGCTTAAGCTTCTGGGTGCCCTGTTCACCAAAAAAGGGGAGGCAGCTACATGACCCTGTGGCGAGACTATCGGATGAGACCCAAGTTTGAATCCCGCGTGGGCACTTAATCCCTGTGCGACTCTGAGCCTGCCGTTCCTCCCTTTTCTCTCCAAATCCAGCAGAGCCAGGGCTCAGATTTCCACGTGTGACCCCGTGGCTGGAGAAGGAGAGCCACGCCAAGGAAAGGGGCCTCTGAGCCAGCCGGGCTCCCGGTGCAAGGACCAGCTGCTGAAGGGACACCAGGTCTCCCTGGAGATGGGTGCATGGACAGGTGTTGCATCATGCCCATTTTCCAGATCCTCCCAGGGGGGAGTTCACAGGATCCACATTCATTGCGTCCAGGGACGCGAGAGACTCTTAATGTCCAGGGACAAAGCTCAGGGCCGTACCACAGCTACGAAGACGGTGCAGGTGGCAACGACATCCTCCCCGCCGCCGACTTTCTCGGTGAGCGTACCCTTGCAGAAGCCATGCTGTGGGCCAAAAGAAGGGAATACATTGGTCAAAGGAAGCCGGCTTCTCTTCAGCTTCCCGGGTCTCCCCCCACTTCCCAGCAACACCGGGGATGCTTTTTGTTGTTTTCTGTCTACTCTTTCCTGTCACCATGGAACGGGGCCCTCTGGGTGGAGATGCCCCACTCTGACCCCCTACTGGACACCTTAGCAGGAACATCCTGGGATTTGGGCTCTAGAACAGACGGGAACCACAGCCGGTCCAACCTCATCCATCGGGGCAGGCAGAGCGAGGCCCGGGGCTCAGGGGAAAGCAGTTAGGTCCCAAAGGGAGCAGATGGAAAGAATCTCAGCGGTCATCCAGTCTGCACCCCTCGCTCCAGAGCCGAGAAAGCCGGGGTGAGGGCTTTCATGCTCACAAGGACCCCAGAGAACAAGGGTGCTCTCTAAGACTCCAGAGCTTGTGACTGAGGTCCTAAAAGACAGACTGGATGGCCTCTAAGGGCCCTCACTCGGGGACCCGGGGAGGGCCGGTAAGTGAGGGATGCTTTCTAAGCCCGGCAAGACGGAAGTGACTCCTCAGTGCATTGACTGCTGGGACATGACTTCGGGGAAATAGGCAGCAAGGCAAAGTCCCAGCTCCTGCAAGTACCACAGCCTGGTGCCGTCCCCCATCAGGGGGCCCAAGGACCACCGTGGCTGCAGGCCAGCTGCGCCGGGCTCTCTTTACCTGGTTTGGCAGAGGGTTGCAGGCGGCCGGGTCAATCACGTCTATGGGCTTACAGTCAGTGGGCACGGTCACAAACTCTGTGTAGACCGAAGACTGAAGGGGCTGAGGACAGCAACAGAGAGAAAGGCCGTCACAACCACTTCCACAACCATGGCACTCTCCTCGTATGGCCTTGAGAGGAGGCAGTGCAATGTTATCCTTCCCCCTTCACGGAGAAGCAACCTGAGGCCGAGAGCATGAGAGCGACTGCGAGTCTTGGACTCTTCCCACTACCTGGGGGCCAAAGTGGAAAAGGGACGGGCAGGGAACTAGGGGGGCTTCCCAAGGCTTGGCAAAGGACCTGGAGCCAGCCCTCGCCTTTATTCTGGGCTGTACCTGCTGACAAGCTACTTACTGTCTTATCTCCCAAGTATATGGGGGGGGGGGAGCTCAAGTCTCATGTCCTTTTCAGACTCAAAGTGACTTTACCTTGCCCAGGGTCAGCTAGTCTGATCTGGACCCACATCTCCCAAGATGCAGTGCTCGTTCAGCTGAGCCAGACTATGGGACAGCGGTGGGGGGAAGACAAATGGTGATGGACACTCAGAGAATTAAAGACTTGGTCACATTAATCGTGACAGCAGTGATGGAGGGCAGAGGGGAGAAACAGAGAAAGATGGCTCTGTGACCTCTCCATAGCAGAGGCTACTCTCTAAGACTGAGAAGCTCAGGGGAGTGGATGAGTGGCAATCTGCACTGGGGGGGAAGGGAGGGAGTTTTCTCTTCAGGAGTTCTCCTATGCCAATGAAATCTTAGCTCCTGTCCCAAAACCATTAAAAGGAAATATTTGTAATAAGCATTTGTTATGATGATAATAGTAATAGCAATGAATAAAGTAACAAATATTTGGAAGATCTAACTAACCCTTAACTCTAATGATTTAAAGATCAGTCCCATCCACTCTTTAAGAAAGCTGTTGGGGGAGGCAGTGAGACCCAATGCCCAGAACCTTGGATCTGGAATCAGAGGATCCGAGTCCACTTCCCACTTGGGATATTTGTATGACTTTTACCTCCCTGGGCCTCAGTTTCCTAGTCTGTAGAATGGGGGAGCTGACATAGGATCTCTGGCTGGATTGATTCATTACCTAAGTAATCCTACTTGTCGCTAGATGGAAGGATCTCCTTAGCGGATGGTACTTGCTCCTCAGATAATGGTATATGTGATCTCCCCCATACCCATAGAACTTATCCCCCCACTCCCAAGGGGAGAGATCAGCTCCTTTTGTCACTTTCCTGTACCCAGCTTGCCACGGAGCCTATCCAACACTTAGCATAAAGTAGATGCTTAATGTTCATTGGACTGGATTGCATTGGGTGCCCTGGCTCTCTAGCTTCCGGCTCTTTCTCTGCCAGGGGATTTGCTCCCTCTCTCCAGGAAGCCCCTATGTCCCCGCCAGCTCTCCCCAGGTCAATCCTCATCCCTCCTCCACTCCCTTAGCCCCCAGATCCGCTGTAAACATGCATAGAGAGTGATGTCTTCCACATAGTATATATACTATATTATATGTTACTATATTGTAACATAGTAGTTATTATTTATACAAAATTATCTATGCATAGAATATTATATTCAAGATATAAATATTGTGTGTATATAATTATATCATCTAACAGATACTATGATGCTATTATAGACATGTAGTCAAGTAAGTTTTTAATACTACAACCAGAAGGGGGCAGTGTTCACCAAGGTTTGGCCAACCCTCTTTCCCCTTCCAAAGCCCATAGGGAACCCTGGCCGGTCTTACTGAGAACTGAGCCCTGGAGATCTCCTGCAGCTTGAAATAGTTGTTGTGCTTCTGGGCATTGAAGGCGGTCAGGGCAGCCTCAACGGCGTGGACCACCTTGGTGTCGTTGAGGGGGGCCAGCAGGGGACAGTTGGGGCAGATTTTGCGAACATCTTCTGCTGAGTCTATCAGAAAAGAGAAGAAACTGGCTTTCAGGACCCATCATCCCTTGGGTCCTCTCCTACACTGTCCAGGTAGAAGAAATTCCCCAGGGCTTCGGTCATCTTTTGTGCTCCTTATTACAGCTTTGATGTACTTGCTTCCCTCCCTTTTCTCCACTTCCCAGAGTCCTTAGCTCCCTTCAAGTCAGCTGGAAGTTGGCTTCTCCATGCTTGCCCCAACTGCTAGAATCCTCCCTTCCCCAACTATTCGGTATTTACTTTTATTTATTCTGTGTTTACACACACACACACACACACACACACACACACACACTCTTCATCTCCAGCCCCCTGAGGAAAAATATTGTTCCTTTTTTGTCTTTGTCTTTCCAGCACTTAGCACAGAGCCTCCATACAATAGACACTTAAGATTTGCTAGACTGGGCTGGGCTAACATTTCAGATCAGCTTACTGAGATCCAAAACCTAAAGCCATACATTGCAAAGCTTCATGGGAGAGCTGTCCTTTTAGAAACTTATTTTCCAGCTCTTCTCCAAGACTGGTAGCTTTGAGCAAGTGGTATTTTTTGTTGCATTTTAATTCACTCATTTATGAAATGGAACCAGTAATTGGGAGAGAATACAGCTCAGCTGGAGAGAGCCCAGGAGAGAGCCATTGGCAGAGCAAAGGGCTGTGACGTCCTTTTCTTATGGGGATCACTTGAAGGAGATTGGATATTTCACTTGGAGTCTATTTCGGGGATGGGTAGGTAGGAGGAGAGATGATATAAGAGCAGTCTTTGGGGACAGATGCTATGCCATAGTCTCCTTGAAGTCCTCCTACCTCAGTTACTCTGCCCCCAAACCCCAGGTTATAATCATTCCCTCCCTCCCTTTACATAAGTTCTTATGTTTTTAGGCTATAATCATTCCTTCTTAATGTTTGATGGGATAAGGGTCTATCTATTTAAAACATCATTAGAATATTAGGAGCCTTTCCAGTACCTCCCTCCATTATGTCATCCTAGGTGCCTCCCCCATTTGGTCATCCCCATCCAGGTACCTCCCCCATTATGTCATTGTTCTTGTTACCCTATAAAAGAGTCTTGTATCTGACATTGACTGCTGGATACTTTGAGACCAGAGTCCAATCCAGGCAATTGATTTACTCTCCATTAAATTAATAATCAAATTGTTCTCTAATCTCTATCCTGCCTCAGTTTCTCCGGCATTACATAGGAAAAACTGAGCCATGCAAGAAGATCTGGACTAACTCTGACCTCCAGGGTAGAATGGAGTGGTGGATGGGAATTTACAGAATATTAGGCTTGATGTCAAGAGGAACCTCCTATAAATTAAAGGTATTCCCAAGGAGAAGGGGGTGGGCTCCCCTCATTTGAGGGCTTCAGCAAAAGGCAGGACAATATTTGTAGGGTTGGAAGAGAGAGTCATTCATCAGAGAATGGAATAGGTGGTCTCTGAAGCCTCATCCATTCAGTCTATAAAACCCCTTGATTGTCCTGACTGGTCAGAGCCCCCCTTTCTTAACAAATAAATGAAAAACTCAAACATTAAGTATTTACCCTGGGCCAAACATCTCAGAAAACTGAGACCTGGAGAGGAAAGGTGACTTATCCAGGGTACAGAGCAAGGAAAGATTAAAAACAGAATTTGAATCCAAGTCCTTCCAATGCCTAAATCAGCATTCTTTCCACTGCATTGCCAAGGTCCTAAAATTGTTTTACTTTAAGTTTTGAAAGATGGCAAGATGTGATGGGAAGGGAATTGCACCATGAATCAAAAGATCTATATTGGAGTCCCAGGTCTGTGTGGCCTCCATTAAGTCCCTTCATCTCTCTGTGCCTCAGTGACCCGAACTAGACAGCTGGGAATTTAGACTAGAAGCAGGTCGGTGGTATCAGAGAAACAGAATGGGGCCTGAGTCAGGAAGGCCTGAATTCAAATTCTGCTCCAGATAAGCAGTGTGACTCTAGACCTCGGTTTTCTCACCTGTAAATGAGAGGAATAGACTTGATGGTCTGTGAGACCTTTCTAGGATTCTAAACTGAAGGGATTTTAAAATTGCATAAAACTCAAAATTATTGTTAGATTTTGGTTATTTCCCACTTGTATGCTTTTATCAAATTGCTTGTATTCTCAAAAAAGTGGGGGGAGGGGAGAGGTTCTGGAACTCAAAGTTTTAAAAAGAAATGTTAAAAATTGTTTTATACATAAGTGGGAGGGAAATAAAATGCTAACTGATTTTGGTATTGCCTCTCAATCCCACTTGTCATGAATGTTATTCACCCTTTGGATCTTTGCCAAACCATTGGCCAAAGTTTGAAAATCCCCAACTCAAGAAAATTTAAGTATGGAAAGACCCTCAACCTAGGACCCTTACAGAGTTTTTTAAAAAAAAAGTAGTTTGTATTCATTGATAATGAAGCAACTTTGCCAGGAATATTTTCTAGCCTCGTTCTCCATCACTGTTCCCCAGAAACATACCTGGACTGGACTCGCATTTGGCATTCAGTACCATAAACTGGTTATCAACTTTCAGCACGCTGACATCACAGTCTCCTTCCACAGCCTAAGGAAAAATAAACCAAGGATCATGGTGGTGCAGGACTGGACCCTTCTCTCAAAGAGAAAAACAGAAGCTGCGGAGAGGACAAGGACCTTCCTCTTACCCAACCTCCAGACATTCCTGTGCACCTTGGGCTGGGTGATTGTCCAGCAATTGGAGTTATCTTGGTGTCAGGCTTTTACACACCAGGAAATGCAGAGAATCTTGGGATCACAAGTCCCAAGTAGCTTTTGCCAGCTGGACATCAAGAACAGCCAGGTCTCCACCGCCAGGGTATGTCACTGCTCTCCCTTGTCTCCCACATCCCACCTTCAAAATGGCAGACTTTCCCCCTCCATCCTTTCCCTCACAGATGCCTTAATTAGCTTCAAAGCCCAATTCCTGATTCTATTCCAGTAATTAGGCCTTTCCTGACCCAACCTACTCCCCTTACTCTGGGTCTATTTTGTATTTATCTGGGTCCCTGTTACTATCTATAATTGATGGTAAGCTCCTTGAGGACAAGGACTATTTGGTTTTTGTCTCTGCCTCCTCGGGGCCTAGCACCTTCTTGTTGAATTGAATTACAAAGGGATAAATGCCTGGGACTCTAGGTGTGTACCATGCCCCCAGATCCTGAGGTGTGGAAGAAAATAACCAACTACTTTTATCCTCTAAGAAACAGAAATTAGACCATGGTAAAAAGAATATTCCACTAGTAAAGGATGCGCTGAGAGGCTATATCTAAAACAACTCTGTTCCATGGCTACTCAATCATCCCCACCTTGGGAAAGACTGGGAACTGTTGAATTGAACAGAAAAGATCTATGGTCCCAAAGGGTTCGGATGGATTGGGATGGGTTGGGATGGATTGGGATGGGTTGGGATGGGAGATTGTGAATTGGAAACCCGAGGAAATCTCCAATTTAACATGTAAATGGGAGAGGAGTAGGGGTAAGAAGGGAAAAGAGGTATAAGAGAAGGAAGAGGAGAAAAGAAAAAGGAAAGCATTAATAAAGAGATAAGGAAAGAGGAATAGAAGCAAGGAAGGAAGAAAGCAGGGAAGGAAAAATAGAAGAAATAGGAGGAAAAACAGGAAAAGAAATGAGAAGAAAAAGAAGGGAAGAGGACAAAAAAAAGAAAGAAAATAATTAGGAGGAGGAGGGGGAAGAGAAAAATCTAAAGGAATCGACTGCTACATTTACTTCTGGTGGTCTGGTGCCCACCCATTATTGAAATGAGAACCTAGAAAAACACTGCTTAGATAACTGAACTTGCAAACACTGATGGGAGGCTGTGAAGACCCCTCGATCTAGCAAGGGTTGTCCAGGAGCTCCGGACAGTAACCTCACAAGTCCTGGAGTGAGGGAGCAATTGGAAGTGAGTGTCGCAAAATGGATACTGAAGTAAATAAGAGTGGAGAGGTGGCCCAGACTCCCCAGGGGCAGCAAATAGGCTCCTGTGAGCCTCCCCATCTTCCACAGACACTCACATGCTCTGTCAGCTGCCTCACAGTACAATTTTCCAGTGGGGTTGGGTCCAGCACGTGGCAGCACGTCTCCACCAAGTCTATCTCCAGTACGTATACCTCTCCCGTGGGCCTCTGCAAGAGGGAGCAGTGAGAATGAACATGTGTGACAGGGTACACTTGATTAGCGCTTTCCCAGTGTTTACCTGCCCACTTACCTGCCTCAGAGAGAAATCTGGTACCCAAGAATGACCTCCGAAATGGGTACGTTTCCATTTCTCATTCTGAGTGCTCTTTATAAGAATCAGTGATTATTTTAACTTGCCAACTTTACAACCTAGCTTCAGTCTCTTTTTAGCCTTATTATCATGCCCTTTATGCTCTCTAAAATCCAGTTCCGATGTCTTCCCGTCTTCCATCCCCGTTCCTCGGTGCTGGCGGTCCCCTATGCCTCACATTCGATCTCCTCACTCACTTTCATGGCCGAGAATTCCTCACTTCCTTCAAAGCTCAGTTGAAACGCTGCCTCCCATGAGGCCCAGCTTAATTCTGCCTTTTGGAGTCAGAATCTTAGCTTCCTATCATTTCTACCGTGGCAGGCTGTGACCTTAAATGGACCGCGTCTCTCTGGGTAGCAGGGGCAAAAGGAGAGGGGCTGCACTCTAGAGCCTGTAAGATCCCTTACATCTCAGAAGTCGGCAATTCTACAAGATCATAAGTTCTATAAGGGCGAGACCTGTGTCTTCCAAGTTTATCTTCCCATTTATCCCTCTTCTCTTCCCTCCCCTGTAGGACCTAGGACAGAGTCTGGCCTTTGGCAACCTTGAAATTGAAGTTTATTGAGGCGACGACCCTCACTCAGAGAGGAAGCCCTCTTCCAGAGTGGCCAACAGATCCAGACAAACATGATGTCCCCAAACCCATTCACCTGACTAATAGATGACTTCTGATGACAAAATTTTGAACAATTCTGTGGTTTTATTTCAAGCCTCTCCTGAATCGCAAATTAGCCAGGAATATGCTGTAAGTACTTAACAACTAACTGAGAAAAAACATTACGAAATGAACTTTTCAATCCCATCTCCATTATTAATGTTTCCTATAATACTTTCTCAAGTTCAGACCATCAGCCAAAACTACTCTAGCTGACTTGTTTGTAGCTGATTTCCCAGGCAAAAATTGAAGTCCCTAAGAGCTTATAGGGCTGACTCCAGCACCTCCAAGAATGGAGACAACCACAGAGCCTCATGGGACAGCCAAGGATTGGAAACTGTCACCGGCAGAGACTAAACTCCCAAGTGAATACAACCTTCCTTCTACAAAGCTCTCTCTTTGGTATATTATCTTATGTTTGCCTTAATGCGCTCCTTGGGGACCTAGGATCAAGACAGAATAAATGGCTTGCCAGGCAGGACAAGAAATGAGTCTCCTAAATCCCATTCTAATGATCTTTTCAGGAGATCATCCTTTCTATGCCCTGTTGCCTTAGGCTAATCATTTATTTTTTATAATAGCTTTTTTATTTTCCAAATACATGCAAAGATAGTTTTCAGCCTTCATCCTTGCAAAACCTTGTGTTCCAAATTTTTCTCCCTTCTTCTCCTCCACCTCCTCCCTCTAGACAGCAAGTAATACAACATAAGTTAAATATACTCATCATTTAAAAGCAGCCTTCTGACCCTTTTGACTTCTCATAGAACGTAAGATCCTTGAGGACAGACTGCCATATTTTTGCCTTCTATCCTCAAAACCAAGCACAGTGCTTGGCACAATATGTACTTGGCAAGTTTAAGTTCGAATTTGGGTCCTGTCTTCTGATCAAGCATGAATGTGTCACAGCCTCCATAGGACCCCTGCCCAGGGAGAAAGACCTGGACAAACTGGACCCATCTGACAAAGGGCACAGCTGGCAAGGCAGATCTGGGCACGGTGCGACCCAGCTCCCACAAGTGGCAGTCAAAGCTCCGAGCCCCCGCCTCCCAGCCCGGCCGCCTACCCTCCACCCAGAGCAGCCCCCAGACCCTGGCTCGCTCACCCGCTGGTATACTCTGGCCTTGTCCACCTGATTCAGAGTGTACTTGTACCCGTGCTTGTGGTTGTTGTTGACATACTGCACGGCCGCCAAGGCGGCCTGTTCCACATCTAGGTCGTCACAGTCCGGGTCCCTCACGGGGGCCACGGGGACCCCGGGACTCCGAGCAGCGGCCCAGCTCAGAAGCTGAGCTAGGCAGATGAAGGCTACCAGGGACCTCATGGCTTGGATCAGGAGAGACACTGACCTCCTCAGCAGCGGCTCGCTGGAAAGGTGGACGAGCTCCGAGACTCCTGCTCATTTATAGGTTGGAGGGGGATAGGGACATTGCACAATGGCTGGATGCACTGGTTCCAAGAAATCCCTGCAAACAGCAGAAATGGAAAAGCAAACAGGGTCAGAATATTCATGGATGTCTAGAGAATTCTGCCAAAATCAATGTCCCTGGGCTGGGCATGGGGGAAGAGGCTCCAAAGTCTGCTCCCAGTGGGATGACTTCAGCACAAAGTAGACATTCAGCATGGCGGAGAGCTGAGCAAGGCTGAGCCCCCACCGGTGTGTCTAGTCGCAGAGCGAGAGCGACAGACCTGATGGGGGGCCTAGCACGTGATAGATAAATCTGACACTGTCGGGTGGTCACCAATCATGGGTTCTGTCACCAAGAGGCAGCACAACGAGAGCCAGGAGGAACTGGGGCGCAGACGGTGTCCCCAGCACTTGGTGCCCTCTGAAATAAAATAAGGGTCACGATAGATATCATCAAACTCAAATGGATTTCACCCACTGTATGAGCTTAATCACATTTAAACTTTTTCGGTTTTATTATGTTTTTTATTTTGTTAAATGTTTCCCAATGAGATTTTAATTCAGTTCAGGAAGCTCTAAGAAATATTGAGGGGGGTCGGGGGGACTGTGTAACCTGCAGGCTCTGAGTCTGCTGTCTCTGCCCTTGAGTGTCCTTCCCAGGATTGTCATGAGAATCCCTGCAAGGGCCTCAGATTGCTTAACTGGGCTTCAAGGAAGGGATAAGGGAAGGACCCCGAGTCTGAAATCAGACAAGCTGGATTCCAATTCTGTCCCTCCTATTTATGACTTTGAAAAAATCGCTTCTCATGGCTCTGTTTCCTCATGTGTAAAGAAGTAGATTATACTACGTGGATCCTGAGGTCTTTCCTACCTTTGACCTCTAGAAGCATTATAGATTGGGGACTGATCCAAATCCTATGCAAAGGAGCCCCCACTGGAAGGTCCCTCCCTATAGAGAAGATCTCCAAGGATGGAGAACTACCACCTCCTTAAGCAGCCCATCCCACTGGACAGCTCCGGAAGTTCTAGAAAGGTTAATGCATCAAATGCATACTCACTGTGATTACTGCATGAAAGACAGATGGTGCTAACAATAAGGAAAGGCCATCTTCCCCTGAGTAACTGAGGGGATTATCCCAGTAGTCCCTTGTCTCAGTCTTGTGTATCACCAACCGCTTCTTGGACCTCTCCAAGTGGATCCCCTCTAGACCGAAGCTCCTTAAATGGCATTCTGCATTGGGAACTGAATGTGAGGGTCAGGAAAAAATTGGCAACAGTAAAAGGTATCAAATATCCCATCAAGATTTAATTTTTTATATAAACATAAACAAGGACGTCTACCTCAGTATACAAATTTGCTTTCATCTTTAATAAATTTAATAAATTAAAATTATATATACCAAAGAATTGTTCTAAAATCAATCTCTTTAGGATTTATTAGCAATGAGTGTTTGGTTTGTATACTTGTTTTATGTACCTGGCGTCATGTAAAATTTTCTCAGGCAAAAAGGGGATGCGAGTAGAAAAAGTTTAAGACGCCCTGCTCTAGACTCAATACCTCCAAAAGGAAACTCCGTGCCTTTCCCTAAAACTCTTCTCTTTTCCTAACTTCCCTGTTATTTTCAAGACACCATCATGCTCCCAATGCCCTAGGGTCCCAACCACAGCATCCTCCTTGACTCCTCCCCTCCCTCCATCTTCCTTTCTAATCATTCTCCAATACTGACATTTCTACCCCCATATCTCTTGAAGTCAGTTTCTTCTCTGTCCACTCAGTCACCACCCCATAGAGGTCCTCATCTCTCACCTGGACCATTGCCATAAGCTGCTGGTTGGGCTCCCCGTTTCAAATTTCTCTCCACTCGACTCCATTTTCTACTCCTCTGCCTAAGTAGATAAGACCATGGCACCCTCTCCCCTCAGCTGGCTCCTACTTCCTGCAGGATCAGAGAGAGAATTGTCTGTCCAACATTTGGTCCCTTTCTGTTTTCCAGGATTCTCACACTTGACTCCCTCCACACCTGCCACGATCCAGCCGTGATGTTGCCTGCTTGCTGTTCCTCACACACGACATCCATCTCCCCCCCTGCGCTCGAATGTTCTGCTTCCTCATCTCCACCACTTCTGAGTTCCTCCGAGCTCAGATCCCACCTTCTGCCGGGGACCTTTCTGGGTCCCTCATTGAATAGTGCCTTCTCCTTTCAGAGTATCCCTATTCTGTCCTCTTCTTTAGATGTGTGTCTTGTGTAACTGTGCATATGATATATGTGTGTTGTATGTATATAAAACACATGTGATATGTGCATGTGTTTTATATACATATGACATGCATGTGTATGTGTATATGAAACATGTATTTGTTATGTGGTTATGCTATATGTATTTATGTGAGTGTTATATACATGTGTACATGTATATTGTGTTAAAGGTGTGAATAATGTGTTATGTGGATTTGTATATGTATTACCTATGGATGGGTGTATATATCATATATATAATCAGTGTTTTATATGTGTAATATATGCAAATCTGTAGCATATGTATGTATATATATTATATTGTGAGTATACACATATTTAGCTTATTATATACAGTTGTTTATATGTTCTATTGTGAGTTCTTCGAAACCACAAACAGTTTTTGCTTTTCTCGGTATCTAGAGAGTTTAGCATAGTGGCTGGCATACAGGAAGTGCTTAATAAATGTTTTTTGCTTGATGAGTTCTTTGCAAAAATCTCCATGATCTCAGGACTTCTGAATCCATTTAACAAATCTTATATCTGCAAAAAACAACTCTCTTGGCAGCCCACAGGTGATACCCAAGCTCTCTTTGAAGACATCTAGTGAGGGGGAAAATGTCCTTCCCCACAGCAACCCACTCTGCTCACTCTGGAGCAGCTCTGACTGTTAGGAAGTGTAGGAAGAGCCAGAATCTGGTTCCCTGCAATCATCTTTGGGGGCCAAGCAGAATAAGTCCAATGTCTTTTCTTATGGCAGCTCTTCAAATTCTTGAACGCCATCTTGTCTTCTCCATATCTTCTCTTTTCCAAGCTAAACATCCCACTTCCTCTGACTGATCCTCTTTGGCAATGGACTCCATTGGCTTTAAAATCTCCAAAGTTAAAAGTGAACCTGACCACCCACCCCCACAACTTCAAACAAAGACATTACCTAGAAAATACCTGGAAATCAAATATCCAGAGCTCCCTCTCCCCTGTTGACTTTCATCCCCAATTAGCCAATACTGAGCTTATCTCTGGACCTGGCTTTTATGGCAAATAAGGAGTAAATGATTAGCGTATTTCTAGTTAGACTCATTCCAGAAAGCCTGATCAATGCAAAGACCTCCATCTTCTCCATGACCAGAGTTTCCTGCCTGCATGGTTATATCCTCCAGAATTCCTAGGGGATAGCACCAGTCAGACGTAAAGCTTCTGCAACCTGACTCTTCGATGCTGGCTGTAGATGGGCCAAGGAGCCAATGGTCCTCAGAGGCCTTTGCTCTGAAGAAGTTAATGATCTCCCCAAAGGTGGTTTTCCTGCCAGGGCACGCAGAGGAATCAATAAGCATCTGTACCTTCTCCAGTTTGGAAACTGCCTTTCTCAAAACCTCTACTAATGAAAATATATATATATATATATACAACTTCCAGAATATGGACTCCCAACAGTGGGACCAAAGCATCATTTCTGTAGGTCAATTTATTCACCAGCCATTTGATAAGACCAGAGCTATAACTAATGTAGAGAAGTTGAGTCATTTCCCAGGGGGCTGAAATTTAGAAGGGCTGCTCTTCCTACTTCTAGTCTCTTTGGAAGCAAAATCTTCGCATTAAGCTACACCTGCAGCCCATATTGACACGGAAGGGGAACTCTCCGAGGGACTTTTCTCTAAAGGTGACCATAGCTTGGTCTATATCTGAACTTCTGGGGTAGCAGAGCTTTTGAGAGTCTGGAAATGTAATTTGTATTTCTTTCAGCTTCCAGCAAAGCTTCTTTTTTAACTTCTTTCCTTCTGGCTTTGTTTTTTTCTTATAAAGGAGGAAAAGCCCAATATTTTAGAGTATCCCCAAAGGGCCTTGAATTCAAAGACAGTTCCCTTTCTTGATGAGGGAGGAGCCACACCCTCATGGTCTATCTTGGCTTCTAGTAAGATACTTCAGCAAGAAGGGTTTTAATACAACAGTCAGCGTGGGGAAAGGCCAGAGGAGTGTGGAATATTGGAGGGGAGATGAGGGAAGCCATGGGATCCTCCCTGAGGGGCCCATTTTGGGTGGATACTAGGCCATGAATCCAGTTCCTCCTCTTGGTCTGCCCCACACCAGGTCTGCTGCAGGTCATACCTAGAGCTCCAAGGAAAAGAAGCTACCAACCTTCACCCCTCCCCACTGAGGCTTTCCCTTCCACCTCCAACACCTCTGATGGGGGGGTCAAGAGTCATTGACTACTAGAATTTCCTGAGCTCCTTAAGAACAGAGGCTATTCTTTGCCTCTCTATATTCCCAGCACCTAAAAATGGGCATGTTTGTTACAGTTCAGTCCTTTGGATCAGGTCCAACCCCATTTGGGGTTTTCTCAGCAAAAATATTGGAGTGCCTGTCCACTTTCTTCTCCAGCTCATTTTTTTACAGATGGGGAAACTGAGGCAAACAGGATAAAACATCTTGCTCTGTCACATAGCTAGCAAGTATCTGAGGCCAGATTTAAATTCAGGAATATGAGTCTTCCTGATTCCAGCTCAGTCTCTGTACCCCCGAGATGCCCCAGTGGGCACACTGAAGAGATTTAATAAATGCTTGTTGACTGACCCTAAGACAGGAATTCTTAACCTGGGCTTGGTAAACTTTTTTTAATTTGTTGATCTCTATATTTCAATACATTTGGTTTCCTTTGTAATCCTGAGTATTTTATTTTATGTATCTAAAGACACTGTTCTGAGATGGGATCCACAGACTTCACTGCCCCCAACATGAGGAAGAAGAAACTGGTGGGGCAGGAGATGCACCTTCCCAGAGCATCCATCCCCAAACGTCTCCACCACTCGAGGCTCAAGCAAGGAGAAAACCTTGGGCCCGAGAAGGGCTGATGAGATCTTCCCACTGCCCGGGTGAATTCTTGCCTCACCTGGTAAAATGGAAGCCACCTGAAGATAAGACCTTTTACTTGAGTCTGCATGCTCCCGGATTCTTCCAAAAAATGCTGGGCACATAACAAGCCCTTAATTAGAGTTTGCTTGAAAGTATTGCTGAAGGGCAGCTAGGTGGCTCAGTGGATAGAGCACCGGCCCTAAAATCAGAAGGACCTGAGTTCAAATCTAACTTCAGACACTTAATATTTTGTAGCTGTGTGGTCCTGGGCAAGTTACTTAACCCCAATTACCTCAGGAAAAAAAAAAGGAAAGGGGGGGGGGATAAAGAAAGAGAGAGAGAGAGAGAGAGAGAGAGAGAGAGAGAGAGAGAGAGAGAGAAATAAAAAGAAAGACTTGCTGAAAGGAAGAAAGAATTGCTGGCAGCTCTTTTTGCAGTGGCTAAGAATTGGAAATCAAAGGGATGCCCATCCTTTGGGGAATGGCTAAACAAGCTGTGGTATATGATTGTAAAAGAATATTATTGTGCTATAAGAAATGACAATAGGATGGTCATAGAAAATCCTGGAAAGACTTACATGAACTGATGCAAAGTGAAGCGAACAGAACCAGAAAAACACAGTACACAGTATAACTGAAATGTTGTTCCAAGAAGAACCGGGAAGAACTTAACTGTACAATACAATAATTCAAGATAATCCCAAAGGACAAATAACGAAACATACTCTCCTCCTCCAGAAAAATATATTGTTTGAATACAGACTGAAGCGAGCTATTTTTTACTTCTTTCATTTTTTTCTTTTATTTGCGTTTTCTTGTACAAAATGACACATATGGAAATGTTTGACATAACAGCACGTGTATTATCAATATCTGATTGCTCACCATCACAGGGAGGGGGAAGAGGGTGAAGGAGGCAAGGATAGGATTTGGAACACAAAATTTTATATTAAAATGCTTTTAAAATTGGGGGAAAATAAATATTTGTTTAAATAAATGATCAATTGAGTGGTAGATTGGTAGGGGTGAATAGGTGTTCAGGAAGACTAGTAGCTCTATTCTAGAGTCAGGGTTTCTGAGTTCTTTTAAGAGCTACTCATCCATCTTTAGTGCCAGCTGTTACCTAGCTCTAACCCGTGGCTCCAAGAAGCTGGAGCATGGGCAAGGGACACTCGCCAGTGAAACCACCTTGGCAGACATGCTAAACCAGGTTGAGGGTTTAGTCTCATATGGTCAATGAGTTAGAGAAGTGTCTGCCCCAAGCACATGAAGACTTCCCCCCGCTTAACGTTCCGATGGTCAGGAAGTCGGCTAAAGCAGGCGTTGTAGAGTCCTTAGAGGCCAGTCGGACAATGAAGAGACCAAGATTTCAGCACATCTAATGCCATGGACAGTTGTCCTGACTTTTGCCCACCCACTGGATTTTATGACTTTGGAGGCTGAGCACTTTGTGCAATTCAGCCTCAGTTAAATCCAATACATGAGCAAATACCACCCCATGGCCATTGCCAACAGTTCATCGGTCCTATCACTCCCTGAGCTCTTCTTCCTTACCCTTCTTCTGTCCTTCCTGAACAAAAAAGCTCCTCAGTATGGCTTGGATTGCCCCATCCTATTTCTTCCCTAGATATCACCATACTGGGGCAAAGCTCTATTTAACCAGCATCATTATGAGTTTGGGATATGGTCCAGAGTCAGGCCCATCAATACAGCAACAGTCAAGCTAAAGTCAGTGCACTGTCCTCTCTCCCTTTCTTCTCACTAGAGGACCTAACCATATATTTTACCAAGAGAATGGAGGCAATTTGTGGGGAGCTCTCTCTTTTCCCCTAATTCTATGCCTCAGACCCTTTCAACATTATCCATCATTCTTTATTCTTAAATAAGGTACCCCAACCCTTTTGCCTATGATCCTAGTCCATTGTATTTCTTCTGGGAGTTTGCTTTTTCAAGCATTCTCTCTCTCTCTCTCTCTCTCTCTCTCTCTCTCTCTCTCTCTCTCTCTCTCTCTCTCTCTTTCTCCTTGCTTCTCTACTGCCTGCCAGCATGATCAGATATCCCCCCACTGTAAAACCCCCAAAGCCTTCATTTGCCTCCCTTAATTATTATCCTATATCTCTCTTCCTTTTCACAGTCAAATCTAGAGGATGAAGCCTTTGTCCTCCCCTCCAACATAGCACAACCAACTGCATGAGATCTGACTTCCAACTACACTGCTCTAGGAGACTGCTCTTCCCATGGTCAGCAACAGCCTCATGTAATCATTAAGTGCTTTTTTCAGTCCTCATACTTACAACTTCTCCACAGCTTTTGACACTGGGGCTACCTCCCCTCCCAAATAATCTCACCTCCTTTGGTTCTCCTGACATTGCCCTTTTCAGCTTTTCCTGAATTACTCAATTTTTATTCCTGATCATCTTCTATGTAGCCTATCCCCACATGGGTGCTTCCCAAGACTTTTTCCCAGAACCTCTTTCCTCTGACACTCTGTCTCTTGATAATTTTGTCAGCTTCATGGATCTGGTTAGAACCGAGTGATTAGATTATATTTATCTCCCACAGCCTGGAGGGACACCTCCCATTGAATATTTTCCAGGCATCTCAAACTCTCCTTGGTTAAAAGCAAACTCCTGTCTCCCACCACCCATCCAGCCTCCTAAATTTCCCATTTCTGTAAAGAGCACTCCATTCTTCAGGTGGGCGAGTCATTCGGGCTTGCTGTCTTAGAGACACTTGTCACTGGTCACTCCCTCACTCCACTGGTCCTTCCATTATATGCCAATGGTTGCCGTGGCTACGTCAGCGTCTACATTGGTTCACACCATCCTCACCTCCAGACAATCAAAGGAGCATCCTAGTTGGTTTCCCTGAATCAGTCACTGTCACTGAAGGGACCCTCCAATCCTGACCAAACCAGGCCTTGATTTAAGGCATTCTGGTGAATCGCCGTTTCCTTTGGGCTCCAGAGCACCCTTCCTTGTGAGGCGTTTCATTTCCTTCAGTCTGGTCCCAGCCCGTTTCCAGGCTGATCACGCAGGATTCTTCATCACTTACTCCATGTCCCACCCAGACCAACTTTCTCTGTGTAGAACATTCTAGGTCCTGCTGAGAACTGGGATGGAATCATGGAAAAGCAGGAATCATTTCCTTTTGTTCCAGGCTTCTACGACAATCAAATCAATCCCTGGAAAAAGTGATCCATTGACCTACCAAGGCTCAGGTCCCATTGGCCATCAGAAGGGTACTGACTGACGAAGAAGTCAATGTCGCTCTGGACAATACGAGTTCAGGTATGAGGGAAAGAGACAAGGAAGTGGCCAAGCGAATCCTATCCAGAGCTGATAGGTCTTTGAAAGCCATTGCATCCTACCCAGATGGGAAACTGAGACCCAGTGACGCTGAGTAACTTGCCAAAGATTGTAGTCAGAGGAGCAACCAACCCGGGATTTCAACCCAGGTCTTACAACTCCAGTGTCCATGCTTGCTGCACTGCTATAGGGGTCCTGGATCCCATTCTCCCTTTTCTCAGACAGTATTCCCCAGGCTCTTCCCCACCATGAACACTGACCTGCCTCATCCTCTCAGGGATCCTCTTGGCTAACTAATGAGCTCAATTGCAAAGGGACTAAGTTAGTCTAGAGTGATGAGGACTTAATGAGCTTCCCCATGCAAATACCAGTTACATTTTAACCTGCGCTGTCTGATATTTAACTCTTTAACTAAAGAGAGTGAGTGATATTGGCATTTTGGACAATTTGACTGAACTTTTGAGGAGAAGGGAGGGAGGGAAGGAAGGAAGGAAGGAAGGAAGGAAGGAAGGAAGGAAGGAAGGAAGGAAGGAGGAGCAGAGGAAAGGAAGGAAGGAAGGAAGGAAGGAAGAGAAAGAGGGAGGAAGGAAGGAAAGAGGGGGGAGAGAGGGAAGGAAGGATGAAATAATAATGATACTAATAACTGAAGTCAAAAATAGGGACTATAAAAATAGGCTTATGGCTATCTCCCAAAGACCTCCTACACCTTCAATGACCCTCAGAGGTCATGTATTCCAACCCAATCATTTTGGATTTGGGGACAATTGGGACCAGAGAGGCTGAGTCACTTGTCACACAGGTAACAAATGATGGAGAGAGGACTCCTCCCATTGCACGCTCATGCATATTTATTTATTCCTCCCCCCTGACTGGGACATAGGAACTGCAAGTATTCATGACCCAGACAGGGAGATTTCTATATCTCTGCCATCTAGATGTCTTAAAATGATCATTGATAAGTCACTCTCACTTCCTCTTCTTCATCTTGGATGACCTAAGGTCCCTTTCAGTTTTAAACCCCTGATCCATCCTACAATTAAGAACTCACCTTGTCCAACCTCTACATTTTACTTATGAGGAAACTGAGAATCCAGAAAACTAAATCACAGAATTTTAAAGTGAGAAAGAACTCCAGAGGCTTCTACTCTAATCCACACCAGAACAAGAATTCCAGGTGGGTTATCTAGGGAAAGTTCAATTCCCAAAGTAGCTCATTCTATTTTTTGGAGAGCTCTGATTAAAAAAAAAAAAATCATACATCAAGTCAAAATGTTTTTCTTCCTAATTTTGCCCTCTTTGGTCAAATAGAACAAGTCTAGCCCCTTTTCATATAAGAGTCATGGGATAATTGGAGATAGCCATCACAGTTTGGTATATTCAGATAAAAATTAACTCTGGAACCAGAGGAACTGGGTTCAAATCCTATTTGTAAAATGAGATGGAGAAAGAAAAAGCAAACCATTCCAGTGTCTTTGTGAAGACAACCCCAAATGGGGTCACAAAGAATTAGACACAACTGAACAACACTGACTCCAGGTCCAGCACTCTATTCATTTGGCTAGTTGACTATCTATGTGACCTTGAGCAAGACATAACCTCCTTTATTCTGAGTTTCTTCTTCTGTTTAAAAAAAAAAAAAAAAGAAGATATGACTTCCCTGCTGGTTTTCCCAGTTTATTCAACTGTATTCACATATCATGATCCACAGGGCCTGATTCATTAGATACCCTCCAAATGGTCATCATTTTTCTTACTAATAATGATCAGTGTCTAGGAAACTAGTCAAATGTTCAATTTTTAATTAAATCTTTAAAGTTTAATCAAAGTTCATGATTTTTAAAAATTACCCATAACAGATCCTTGACTTCATATATATCCTTGTTCTGTAGAAACAAGAATGGGTTGTGGGCTTGTGGGGTTAGTGTTACCACGTCCTGACCATGGACACTAGAAGCCTTCTCGTCCTCTTTGCACAAACCTGTGTTTTATCCTAAGTTTATTATGTATATCATTTTGCACAGAAACTTTACTTGCTGTGAATTGAGAACAGAATTTTTTGAGGTAGGAAGAGGGACATAGGAGAAAGCAAGGCTTACAGCCAAGTGAAATGTGGGAGTATAATTTACTTAATGGGAGGGAAAAAGTTAAGGAGCAAAGTCTAAACCCACAGGAGCAATTTGTAATCAGAAAATGAGAGAGATTACCTTTTTTGTAAAAAGTCCAAAACCAACACCCCAGGCCTAATTTGCTTTCTGATGTAATGAAATCCAAGTCCATGGTCAGTATATTATTCTTATAAAAACAAGAAAGCACTCTGTCTTGTGCAGGTGGGCAGCCTTGAGGGTCTCAAATGAGGGGGGGAAGGTAGCAGACTCTGATTCTGATAAAGTCCCTAGTTCCTTGAGTGAGTTCTACCAGAGGGGATCATTGTAAACCTGCAGAGAGGGAAGTGCCCACTAGGCTTTGACCAGTAGAAGAAAATGCCATAAAAAAAGTGCCATACTTCTCTGACCTCAAGCACTGCAGACTCAGTTACTGCCAGCCCCAACCTTATTAGGATGTGAGAAAAAGGAAGAGTCATGGAGAATACCCACTATGGGAATTCTGTACCTTAACTTACACCTTTTAGTGCCTGCTTTTATGTGCCCAGATTCTCCAACTGCTGAGAATTCAGCTAACATAGCCCTAAATGCAACTGGCACTCCATAAATAGAGAGGAAAGATTTCTGGAAGCAGGGGCCTTAATTTATATCCTGCTTTTGTTATTTATTACCTATGTGAACTTAGGCAAAAAGTACTTCTGTGGGTCTCATCACACTCATCTGTAAAAGGAAAAAGTAAGTCAACTTCTAAGGTGCCATTCATCTCTAAAACTATGTGACTTCCAGTGTTATAAGCAGGTAGGTGGCACAGGGAATAGCTCGCCAGACCTAAAGTCAGGAAAACCTAAATTTATATCCTGCCTCAGATACTTACTAGTAGTGGTCACATAATCACTTACCCTTTAATTACCATCTTTCTGTTAATAAAATCATAAATCTACATTTCATGTCTAATTTCTTTGCTGACCTCTAATCTTGCATCTACCATTGCCTTTCAGATATCTCAGATAGAATGTCCAGTAGACATCTTTTTTTTCCATTTCCATAAAAGTTATGTTGTGAAAAAAAAATCTCAAAAAATAAAGTATAAAAAAGTATATTTCAATATGAATTCAGTCACAATCAATTCTTTCTCTGGGTATAAATAGCTTTTTTGCCATAAGTACTTCAGAATTGTTTTGGATCATTGTATTGCTAAGCGTAGCCTAATTATTATATAGCATTATATATATGCTATATAATATGGCTGTTATTTTGCACCCAGTACATTTCACTTTGCATGAGCTCATGGAAGTCTTTCTAGGTTTTTCTAACAGCATCCTATTCATCATTTCCTTTAGCACAATAGTTTGTTTAGCTATTCCCCAATTGATGGATATAGATGGATAATAGTACCTACTTCACAGAATTGTGAAGATCAAATAACATAATAATTGTGAAGTGCTCAGCACAATACATGGCACAGAGTAAATACTAGATAAATGTTTTATTTTTCAACCATTCAGGAGTATTTTACAATGACTTCATGCTTAGAAATTTATACAACTATTCTCCTCACCAAGTATTCAGTAAAAATTTTCCTTTCATAGGTGCCTGGACTCTTTTACCTGATCTGGAGTCCATATTCCCTGCTTTTATCAAAATCTTCCCTTTTGGTTTATTTGCTTATGCTCAAGGTCTTTAAAGGATTTTTTTTTTTTTTTTGCTGAGGCAATTGGGGTTAAGTGACTCGCCCACAGTCACACAGCTAGGAGGTGTTATGTGTCTGATGCAAGATTTGAACTCAAGTCCCCCTGACTTTAGGGTTGATGCTCTACCCTCTGTGCCACCTAGCTGCCCCTTTAAAGGACTTTTAAAATATTTTTCAGAGATCTATAATGGTTTCAGTCATTTTTTTCTTATTATTATTCCTTTGCTTTGATGGTGAGTTCTCTGATAATTTGATCTCAAAGTCATCTCAGCCTCCTCCCAAAATGGGCAATTCACTGCTGACCAGCTCTACCTCTGGCTCCAAGTGACTTCTGGGGAGACAGAACTGACTATAGCTGGGTGGTCAGCTCTTTTTTCTTAGACTTGGTGAAGTTCTAAACTGTTCAACATTGACCTTGCTGAATCCCCCTTTGTTCCCTAATTCTAATTGAGCTTAGTTTTGTCACAGGGCACTAGTACAAACATTGTTGCATCCTGAAATTATTGCCTATTTGGATTTCCAGAGCTATGTGTGAGGAGATTGAACGAGGGGTAGAATTGGGTTCCATTACAAAACTATGGGTCAGGTTGTGCGACTCTGATGTTGGAGTATGATAGGAGGTAGGGAAGAGGATTTTGAGTTAGTGTGCTAGGGATTATTGACCTTCTCTGTTGCTATTTCATCCAGTTTTTACCTCATTTGGGGCTCCTGTTATCCAAGAGCAGTGGTATCCAACTCAAATAGAAACCGATCCCTGTGGGTCACATACTGACTTAGAAAAACCACAAATTAATATTAGAGATAGTTTGCATTTTCTTTACTTTATTATATATTTCCTTTAATTTATTTCACATCTCACTCAGAAGTTTTATAAACTGCATCCCACTGAGGACTATGAATTTGAAATCACTTTAATCTCAAAATCATCTCAGCCTCCTCCCAAAGTGGACAAGTCTGTGTTGACCAGCCTCCATCTCTGACCCCAAGTGACTTCTCTGGAGACAGAACTGACTATAACTGGGTACTCAACTCTTTTTTCTTAGACTTGGTGAAGTGCTGCACTGTCCAACATAATTGAAATTATTTTAATTCAGGTCATGAGGATTGAAGGTGTACACATTTATGACCAAGACTAATAACTGAGAAGGAATCATAAAAAGACAAGGTGGCCTTGAGGAGTAATAGAGCCAGTGACCAAAATAAAAAAACCTTCTGGAGTGTTTTGCTTTCATCTTACATGAGAAAAGCGATACCTGAGTTTTCTCAGAAAAGCAAGAAACACAGCAGGATCTACATTTCTCAATCAATTGTGTGACTGTTTTGACCCAGAGGAGAGAATGTAGAATAATGGTTCAGAAACTATAGAAACACAAATTTTGCTTCTGTGCACAGAAAAAATTTCCTAACAATCAGAGCTGGTCAAAACTGAAACGGCCACCTGGGGAGGGAGTAGGTCCTCCCTCACTGGATTCTTCAACCAAAAGCCAAGTGATTTTCCCCAGAGACAATGTGGTACTGAATCCTGTTCCCATTGGACTGGATGATATCTGGGAGATCTTCCAACTTGGATATCCTATGATTCTGATTCTCTGGAATATGCCATAGAAAATCACTTGTGAAAGAAACAGCCTAGGGGCCCCTCACCATGTGTCCATGGAGAATACAGACCTCACTGACCAGGGGAGTAGACATGAGTTTCCCATATTTTGCCAATTCAGTTGACCGGCTTTGAAAGGAGTCCCAGATTTCTGTGACATTCTGTAATATTCTCTCTAAAATGTACTATTCTCTTGTTGGGGTTTTCTTGGGGTCTCTGAAGGCAGCTGTCCTTTCAGTTCAGTAACCACCAGGGATTAAAGTCCAAACCCTTTATTGTCTCCTTCCAAGTCTCCTTTCCTGCAGCCCGGTTAGCTTTCTTACAGTCCAGATCCTTTATTATCTTCTTCCCGGGGCTGGGCAGCTTTCTGGAGAGCCTTTCGGTCTGGTCTTCATTCTGAGAGCTTGAGCTTATGCCTGCCTTCTCTGGCTTCTGAATCTCCACAATTCCCAAGGGTTGTGCTTCAGCTTCCAGCCACAACAAAGGTGGAAGATGGAATGAATCTGTCTCAGCCTCCGAGAGCTTCTAGTGGGCTTGTCCTTTCTGGCCCTGAGAGCTCCTCCTTATATGTTCTACACTGAGTATACTCAAATCACTAGGAGACCATTATTTGTTGTGGGATTAAATCACTGCTAAACTAGATTTAACCATTGTCTCCTCAATTCCACTTAGTACCTTGTTTCAAGTTCGGGCCCATAGCATCTCCTTGTAGGATTAAATCAATCATACTGAACCAGGCTAAACTAGATAACTTTGTCTCTATCAATTCCACTGATTGAGTACCTTGTAAGAATCCTTTGTTTCAAGTTCAGAGTTCTGGCCCATAACAACATTCCTGTTGGCCAATTGTTTTAAAAACGAGTTTCCTTGAATTCCTTAACAGCCTTATTTTTAGCAAGTAGATTCTAGAACCAGCTGTCCAGAAAACCCAAGAGTCAAGAATCTCAAGTCTTCTTTCAGGGAAAAGCTTGAGTTCTAGGTTCTTATCTGTACGTGGTTTGTACTTAAAGTTGGTCAGATATAGGACACCAATGTGTCTATTCTGGCATAACTCTAGACAGCTCTGAGAGGTTGGAACATGAATTTTCCATCATGTGAAGCCTTACTTAGTGGTATTCTATGTAAACAAATTCCTCTGTAAAGTGAGGACCTGTAGGATGCCTTTTGGTCCCAGACCTAAGCCTATGATCTTGGAAGTGACCATTTGAAGGTTGAAGCTGGGTAGAGAGGGCGAAACCTCTGCCATCGCCTCACTCAGGGGTTCAGATATTACCATTTGGCCCAGTAATAGGATCCCCAGTTTGTCACTAACAGCAAGAAGGAAGCACCTAATGGTGGCTACCCAACTGACCTTGTAGTTGTCTCTTGGGTGGTCTCTAAGAGGAAAAGCAGAAAATTCCCCCAACCCCAAAATATCTCCCTCACTGGCACTGCTACAATCATTAACTCGGTTTAAAGAAAGGCTCCTTAATCTAGGAGTACCCAACCCACAGAGGATCTGTGGATAGATTTCAGGGGGATCTTGAAATTTGGACAGAAAAAAACCCTACAGCTTTATTTTCCCCCAACTTTGATTCTGAGAAGGCCAAAGGTTTCAATAGACTACCCACAGAGTCTGAGCCACCAAATAAAAGGTTAAGAACCCCTAGTTTAAAGGATCAAAGGCAACTGTTAAAACACACATATGATCATGGAGAGCAACATGGTCAGTTATTAGCACAGTTCCTCTGAATTACTTTATTGGAGTCTCTAGTTCTTTTCTTGGAGCCTTGAAGGAAGGAGACATAGGGAAGATGGATTTTGATTGGATAAAGGTCTAGAATACAGTCAATGGGCAGCTTTAGATAAGGTGAAATTGGATTAAAATAGGATAATAGTGGTCAAGTACTTAAGGGAATGGGATAAATGTCAGCTAATAGTGATAGCAATAGGAGTGATAATATGTAGTAATTATAGAAACCTAGGCAAAGTCAGTTGACAGCTAGCTCCCCCTCCCCAGTTACTCAGTGCAGAGAGGGAGAGGAAGAGCAAATACCCATCAATGGCTACATTTTTGTGCATAGAGTCCATCACTGAGCACATACTTTAAATCTTTCCAACAGTGGATCAATCAGCCCTTAGTTTTTGAGCACCCAGGGTCATTCCCAGGCCAGGATGAAAGATTAAAGAAGGACATAAATAAGGCTCCTTCTCTGGCTTTTTAATGAAATCATAAAAATGCCTGGTATGTTTTTCATGGCTGCATCCAGGCACAAAAATCTGAAAATCTCTATTCTTATCCCCAGGACAGTTCTAGAAAAAAACATTATCCCCTGTAAATGAAGTGCTTAACTTCGCTTCTACCTGATAAGCATCTATCAGACTACCCTTACCCAACAAGAATAACCAAAGTCTACCTCAATTCCACAAGTCTTTGGGTTCAGGTCTGGATTTTAAATTTGCATCGACCCCACGTGTTTCACATCCCTCGATTTTATCTCTTTGGAAAGATGCTGTTGAATGTCTTGCCAACAGGAAGCCATCTGACCACACATTGTTTTCTGTAGGGATGAAGACCATTGAATATGATGGATGCCCCAAAATGAGAGGGTCAAATTATAGGTTAACAATGGACTTTGGTCTAAACAGGGGGAGACAGAGGCAGCATGACTTTCTTGGGGCTCCTTGGAGCCCACTTTGAGAACAAAAGGATATGGTAAAAAAAGAAAAAAAAAAAGAATGCTACTCAAAACAATGACCTCTGTTATGGTTTTAAATGGGCCTTGCGATTTATCAAACTTCAAGTTAGAGTAGCAGATTTGGAACTGAAAGGAATTGGATGGGCTTCTCAATGTCACCTTTTCATTTTGCTGTTGAAACCAAGGCCCAGAATGATTAAGGGAGGGTAAAGCCCAAGGTCGTTTAGCTAATAAGTGTTGGAGGTGGGATTTGAACTCATCTTCCTGGTTCCAAGTCCAATGAACTTTGAATTCCAAGTCCATCAAGAAGAAAGAGAAAAGGAGAAAGGAGAGAGATAGGGGAGAGAAAAAAGAGAAAGGAAGGAAGGAAGGAAGGAAGGAAGGAAGGAAGGAAGGAAGGAAGGAAGGAAGGAAGGAAGGAAGGAAGGAAGGAAAGAAGGAAGGAAGGAAGGGAGGGAGGGAGGGAGGGAGGAAGGGAGGAAGGAGGAAGGAAAGGAGGAAAGGGAAGGATGGAGAAAAAAGGGAAGGAAGGGATGGGAGAAAGGGAGAGAAGTATGGAGGGAGGAAGAAAGACAGGGAGGGAGGGAGGAAGAGAGGAAAAAAGAAAGAAAAAAGGATGGATTTTTAATTGGTTTTTTTCTTCAAAAAGAAATGTATTACAGGGAATTTATCCTTGTAAGCAATATAATCTAGGTCCCATATATCAGGAGAAATTAAATCATGTGGACTTTTTTCTGACAATGAAAATAAAAAAAAAAAAAAAAACTAGGGGAAGATCTCTGGTAGATTGTGTGTACCCCTTATGAAGCACATGTGGAAGGGTATCCATAGCCCTTCCTATGCTCTGAAGTCTACATGGGATTATTTCATCAGCGCATGCTGCATTGCTCAGAAAGATCAGACTGCGGTCAACCAACTGCCTTGGATAAAAACTGTGCATGACGAAGTGTGTCAGCATTGTAGGGTGGAAAGAGTAACTCTCCCTTCAATGAGAGGATCTGAATTCAAATTCTGTCTCTGATGCATATTATCTGGTTATCTTAATACAGATTCAGGAAGGTTCAGAGTGCCAGAATCTCAGTATGAAGAAACACGGAGCTCATAACAAACCAGCTTTGCTTTGAGGAAATAATCAAAAAATGAAGGACAATCAGAAAGAAGGATGGAAACAAGTCCATTAGGACCTCTGGATAGAGCTGAGCTCCATGCTACAGTCCAGGGGGAAGAAGGTCTCCTCTTATCTGTGTGCTGAAGACCAGGTATTAAGGGGAAAGAGGCCTGAACCTGCGGACTAGTGCTATTGCTATAGGGAAAAAGGCAGGGGAAATGGTGGCAATATTCCAAAGATGGTCAAAGGGGCTTTGGGCCATTGTGGCTTTATCCCGTGGTGACCCAACTCCCTTGTGAGGAGGGATAAACATCTGCATTTACCAGACTGAAAGGACTGCTGTACTCAAATGCATCCACAACTGTGTCTGGTTGCCCACAGCAAAGTGAAAATGAAGTTATGAATAAAATAAACAAATGCTTGAAGTCTCAAAAGTGAAACAGGAAAATGGTGAAGACCGACTGTACTTATAAAACACTTTGAAGTTCGGTCTGCATCATTAATATTTTCTCCATCACTTTCTTAAGTGTAGACAGCCAAGAAAACACTGAAGCACGTCCTGATTTTATTGTTGGGTGTAAATGCTCACACTGAAAACTGAATCTTTGGCCCTCCTGAGCTGGATAGAGCTGGCTCCGATATTCCGCTTGTGATTCCCAGGCGTAAACATTTCTTTGTGTATCTACTCAATAGAACTTTTTTTCAGGGACTAGAAATGAGCTCACTTTCCTCCCCTGTGGCTTCATCCAGTTTTATATCAGCAGCAAATGCTTTGAAATGCTAAGTAAAAACAGGCCACATTTGAGTCTCATTGGCTACACTGGCACATCAGTCTAGAGGAGTACTTGAAACTACTCGGGAAACAATTATGCTTCAATTGCCCGAGTTGTATTTCTTCTGGACCAAGGAGGGGATCCTCAGCTCCCATCAGGGCTTTGTTCAGACTGATGACAAGCTGGATCTTTAAAAGGGAACATACCCCTCTTGTTATTAGAGTATAAAAACCCAACAAAACTGGGTTGGGATCTTTCATCAGGTTTCATTTCCCTGTACTAAGGGATCCCAAAGGTTTGTGGATTATTTAAGAAGGGGGAAAAAAATAAGCAAATGGGAAAGCATAGCTTTGGAAAACCCAAGAGTGGAGCAGTCATTTCTCATCTAGAGGTGTAGACAGAGAAGACCACTGACCTTGAAGGTCAGAAGCCTCAAGGATTGACTCTTCTTCTCTGGGGATCCTTTCCTCACTTGTAACTGAGGGCTGGGATTGGGAGGCTCTATCAGGCCATGCTCAAATTGCATTTCTTTGTTTATAAAATTAAGACTAGTTCCCATCCCTCACCCCCAAAAGATGCTAGGAGGCCCCAAGAGGAGACTCGATGAATAGAGTTTTATGAACACTCAAGTGCCAGCGACTCCCCCATTGCTATATTGTCAGTTATGGAATCATAGGAATTGAAGCAAGAATAAATCTTTGATCCAACTCCCTCCTTTTACAGAAGATGAAACGAACCTAAAAGAGGGAAATCACTTGCCTAAAATCACACAGTCCGGCAGAGGCAGAGCAGGGGTCCTCTGATCTCATCCTGGCCTTCACTGCCACTAAGATCTATAAAGCATGTCCAGGCTTACAACTGAGCTCCTAAGCTCTTTGGGAAGTGAGTAGTGCCTTTTATTCCCATTCCTCCTTCTGCTTTCCCTCAACTTTCTCCCTCTCTTCCTTTTCTTCCTGTTCCCCTTCTCTCCTCTCTTTCCTCCCTCCCTCTTCTTTCTCCTCTTGCCAAAATCCCAGAGTTTGGAAGTCAGAGGGGCCCTAGAAGTCACCCAGTCCAAGCCACCCATCCAGGGATCATCTAGTGCCTATGCTTAGAGACCTCCAGGGATGAGAAGCCTTTTCCTCCCTACCTCTTGCTCTTCTTATTCCTACCCTCTTCCCTGCTTCCTCCCTTCCCTTTCCTTCTCTGTCTCTGTCTCGCTATCTCTTTCTGTCTCTCTGTTTCTATCCCTCTGTCTCTCTGTCTCTTGTCTCTCATCTCTTATTTTTCTGCTCCTCCTCATCTCTCTACTTGTCCCTCCCCCCTCCTCTTCTCCCTCTTCCTTTCCTTTCCTCCTCTTCTTCCTCTATCTCTTCTCTTTCTCCATCTTCTCTTCTTTCCTCCTCCTCCTCCTCCTCCTCTGCTTTTCCCTTCATCCTCCCTCCCTTTGCTTCTTCCCCTCCTCCTTCCATCATCTTTTTCTTCCCTTCCCTTCCTCCTCTTCTTCTTTCCCTTTTCTTGTCTCCCTCTCTTCCCCCTGCCCCTTCTTTCCCCTCCTCCCCCGTTTCCCCCCTTCTTCTGCTCCTCCCCCTCTCGCTTCCTTACCCCCCTCCCCTCCTCTTTTTCTTCTCTCCCTGGGACAGAGGCAGAGGCGCAGCGCTCCCCTGGCCGCGGACGGGCCGGGCCGGGAGCGGGGCGCGATGCGGGGGGAGCAGGGGCGCCGTATCCTGGGGGTGCTGCTGCTGGCTGGGGCGGCGGGGGTAGCGGCTGCGGGCCGGGCGGCTTCCCGGGGCGTGGCGGAGCGGGCGCTGTTCACAGCCCGGTGCTCCTCCCGGTGCCTCGCCCTGCACATCACCCACTTCGGACCGGCCTTCCCAACTCTGCAGGTGAGGGGCCCCGGCCAGGTAAGGGGGGGGTAAGTCTGCCCGGGGGGGCTTCTTCCTTCCCTCGAGCCCGTGCCCGCCGCCCTCTTGGAGCCGGACCCCTCCTGGTCCTGCCTCTTAGGTCAGGGGCTCGCCACCCTGACGTCGGCACCGTGTCCCACCTTTCTCCAGCCCAGCTGCTCTCCCGTCCGGGACATCCCAATTCTCTGGTCTCTTTCTGTCTTCTACTGCATCTCAGGACTACGGCCCAGCAGCCTCTGGGCTACGTCTATCAATTCCACGTGTGCATGTGTGTATGCACAAATGCCTCCGTGGGGAGCATACAGACATAAATATAACGGGTGTCGGATATAGACATAAATATATTGAATTGCAATTTATGCAGCATTACATAGAAATACATCATGTGTGAGCATATTTCATTCTAACAATTAGGTACATTATTATCTCCACAAAATATACATTTCTTTCTTTTTTATAAAGTTTTTTATTTTCAAAATATATGCAGGGATAATTTTTCAACATTGACCCTTGCATGGCAGGGTATAAAAGGCAGGTAGAAACTTTATTTTGCTGGACTCTGGTCTCTGAGTGCAGAGACCGCTGTCCAAAGAGACCCTGCTGAAGCGGGAGGCAGAGGTCCTACTGGAAGCAGCAGAATTTTCCAATGGCATCTACTCACTGACTGTTGTGGGTACCCAGGTGTCTCCCTGTTTGGTTATAGCTGTCCTGAGGAATCCTGAAGCTGGCATGTGGGCACATGCCCAGGGGAGGGGGCAGCGTGGGATGGTGAGCAGGATAAGGGCAGTTGGGTTGATCGGCCCCATGATTGGCTACAGACTTCCCACCGCACCATGATCTGGTGCCTCTGTTGAAACTTTAACTGGAAAATAGGAAAAATACTTTTTTTTTCTGCTTCCCTCCATGCCCAAGAATTAATGAATTATTAGAGGAAACTTGTCAGATCACTTAGTGGTCAATTCAGAGATAATGATGATGATGATGATGATGATGATGATGATGATGATGATGACGATGACAATGATTAGAATTTATATAGCACTTGAGGTTTCAAAGTGTTTTACATATAATATCTCATTTGCTCCTCATAACAGTCCCAGGAGGAAGATTCTATTATTATCCCCATTTTACAGATGAGGAAAATAAGGCAGGCAAGAAGCTAAATAATTTGCTCAGGTTCACACAAATAGTAAAAGAAGACAAAGTGTTATAATGGATAGAATTCTAGAATGAAGAAGACCTGGATTCAAATATAGACTTAGACATTGACCTCACTGGGAGACTCTGGACAAGTCACCTAATCTCTGTACTGATTTCTTTAACTGGAAAATAGGAATAATGATAATAATAGCACCTACCCACCAGTATGATGATAAGCAGCAAATGAGATAATATTTGTAAGGTACTAGAGAAATGCTACTTCCTCCTAAGTACTTGAGATTGAATGGCTGAATGTTAACTCAGTTCTTCTGGAGTCTGCACTCTATTCACCGGGCCATCTAGCTGCCTCTAAGATATAGGTATAGATTGAACATAGATGTAGATTAGATATAGATATAGACATAGACCGCAGCTAAGTGGCCCAGGGGAGAGAGTATCAGGACCTGAGTTCAAATGTGGCCTCAGACAGTTACAAACCACATGACTGTGAGCAAGTCACTTAACCCTATTTGCTTCAGCTTTCTCATTTATAAAATGGGGTTGGAGAAGGAAATAACAAACCACTACTGTATTATCTTTTCCTAAAAAATCCCAAATGGAGTTGTGACTAAAGAATTACACACACACACACACACACATACACACACACACACACAATTGTATACATATATATCATATGTATGTATGTAGAGCCTATGCTTACTATATTCCAGACACTGTTTAACATGAATATAGGAAATGTTTACTAAGTATTTGTTGAATGAATGGATGAATACTTGGAGGTATGGTCACTTAATTATATAAACAGAAGCTAAATAATTTGGGAGGGAGCATCTTGCCACCCCCCAGTTACCTGTAGCCTTTTCTTTATACTTGCACCAGCATTAAAGATAATTTCTTTTTTCCTCTATCCCCACCTCCACCACCACCTCCATGTAGCTCTTATTTTATTAATAATGAAAAGAATAATCTGTTCTCCTGTCCTGCAGACACAATTTTTTTTCTCATTATGCACAGAAATAGCAGCCTCTTAATACTTCTTTCCATTGGCAAATGGCTTCACCCAGCTGCCACCCTGTGCTGGAAAAAGAGTATTAAGGATACCAGAAGAGAACAGGGCTATGGGCAGAAAGTGTCAAAGGGGGACACTATAAAAAGACTGGTGGATATGAGAATAATTTGGGTTAGGCAGACAAGACTCAGCAGAGTCCAGGACAGGAGGGCTGAATCAAATGAAAGGTGAAGAATTCTAAGGTTCTATTTTTTTTAAGAACTTTGATTTTAATGCATAATTATTTGTTTCCTCTCCCTCCTACCTTGCCTCTTCCCCCAAAAGAAAAAAAAAAAGATAGAGAAAGAAAGAAGGAAAGAGAGAGAGAGAAAAGAGAAAGAGGGGAAGAAAGAAAGAAAGAAAGAAAGGAAGGAAGAAGGAGACAGACAGAAAAAGAAAGAAAGAAAGGAGACAGACAGAAAAAGAAAGAAAGAAAGGAGACAGACAGAAAAAGAAAGAAAGAAAGGAGACAGACAGAAAAAGAAAGAAAGAAAGAAAGAAAGAAAGAAAGAAAGAAAGAAAGAAAAAGAAAGGGAGGAAAGGAGGAAAGAAGGAAAGAAAGAAAATACTTGGCACACATATTCTCAGCCATGTCAAATCAATTTCCACATTAGCCTTGGTCAAAATTGTCTGTCTCATTCTGAATCTTGAATCTGTCACCTCTCTGTCAGGATGTATCAGGAGCTTCATCAACAGTCCCCTGGAGTCATGGCCTGTCATTACATTGATCAAAACCCCTGTCTTTTAAAGTTGGTTTATTTTTACAGGATTTTTATTACAGGATAAATTACTCCCATCATGCACCTTTACTCTGCGTAACTTCAGATAAATCTTCCCAGATTTCCTGAAATTCTCCCTTTCATCACTCTTTTTTTAATAGTTGGATAATCAAGTTGTTTCTCCAATATGTATTAGCTTTATTTTTTCTTTTCTTTTTTATAATTGCTTTTTATTTTTCAAAATGCTTGTAAAGATAGTTTTCAACATTCACCCTTGCAAAACCTTGTGTTCCATATTTTTCTCCCTTCCCACCTCCCCTCTCCCCTAGACAACAAGTAATCCAATATAGGTTAAACATGTCCAATTTTTCTAAACACATTTGCACAATTATGAGGCTGCACAAGAAAAATCAAATCAAAAAGGCGAAAAAAAAAAGGAGAGGAAAAAACAAGCAAGCAAACAACAACAAAAGGTGAAAATACTACATTATGATTTAGTTCCCATAATCCTCTCTCTGGATTTCCTTCTTATGGCCCAATAATGTTCCTTTACATACATAGACCATTTCCCAGTTGATGGGTACTTCCAGCTTCCAGTTCTTTGCCACTACAATTTCATTTTTTGTTCATCCTTCACACACTCATGGGATCTCCAAGGGAAGGTCCATATATTCCAACTCATACATGAACAAGAAATCCTGTCCCAAAATCCCAGATGAGTGGTCATCTAGACCACTCTGCTTGAAGCCTCTCTGCTCCCAAAGTGACTACCTCTCTCTGTTAGGAAGCCCTTCTTTATGTTGAGCTGAAATCTATTTTCTGCAACTGTTGCCCAGTGCAATTAATTGTCTTTAAAATTAAATGTCTTTAAAAAGACATAAAATGACTTCCTAACCACATGGAAGGAATCTTGAGGCTTCAAAGACTATACCATCACTGTCCGAGCTCTGGGAGGTCCTTCTGATCTAGACCAGCCTCAGGAACAGGCCTGCAGATGAACTTTCTGCTTGCCAGCTAGGACCAGCCTAGCTAAATATATACCAAGCAAGTTATAGACAAGATTAAATAGGTAATTTTTATATTATTATATTAAATATTCCTTCCTTCCTTCCTTCCTTCCTTCCTTCCTAAGAGACACTAGAATTAAGATAGATTGGTCAAGGCTTTCTGTAAAGGTGGGATTTTAGCTGGGATTAAAGGAAGCCTGGGAGGGGAGTGCTCAGAGTGGAGGGGGCCTAGCATCCCAGGCCTAGAGGACGGCCAGAGAAAATGCCCAAAGCCGAGAATGAAAGGTCTTGTTGGTGAAACATGCTGGAAGCCAGTGTCTCTGGATGGAAGAGTGTGTGGTGGTCAGTAAAGTGTTAGGACCCTGGACAGGTAAGAGGAACAAAGGCTGCAAAGGGCTCTAGGAGACAGAGGATCCGATGTTCCATATTGGGGTTTATTGAATGGAGGGGGGTGCTATGCTCAGCCTGAGCTTTAAGACAATCCCTCTGGTGGTTGAATGGAGGGAGGATTTGAAAGGGGAGAGAGCTCAGGCAGGCAGCCCCCACCCCAGCAGCTACTGCAGTAGTCCAGGGGCGAGGCGATGCTGTGACAGGAGAGAAGAGGGGCTATGAGAAAGGTGGAATGGACAGGCCTAGGCAGGCCGGGAGACAAAGCTCAGATCTTGCCTCAGACACTCGTAGCAGTGGCCAGCTCTGTTGTACTTCAGTCATTCTTCGGCCAACACCGGCCCATTAGTTAGGAAGCACAGGAGCGGTATCTCAGGATGCCCCAGGGAGAGCAGGCTGTGGTCCAGAGATACGAAAATAGGAATTCATGTTGCCTCAGTGTCTCTCCGAGCTCCAGAACCAGTAATTCTGTGCAGCAGAGGAAGCTGGGCCATTGCTGAAGCTCCAGCCCTCATGCACTCGGCCATCCCAAATGAAGCGTTCCCTGAGCGTGTGGGAGCAGCCATGGGGATGGATCTTCCCTTGGTGCTTGCATGGCATGGCACTGGGAATGTTTGCATTGACTGATTCCAGGAGGCTGATAATGGGGAGCAGATGATGGTATATGGTGCGTGCCTTTTATAGAAGAGAGGATTTTATGGGAATGTCGCCATCCTCTGCCCCAGTTACAGATTGTTGAGTGAGGGATGGGAACATTGCTTCAAGCCGACATTGCTTTGTGGACAATGCTATGAAAACAAAATTTTTTTTGTCCTACTGAGTGGATTATTATAGACTTATTGAGTCCCTTAGACACATTCTCTCACCATTGAGGCTCACAATAACCCTATGAATTTAGAGAAGGAAAGAAAGCCTTGGATATAAGCTATCTGACTCAAAAAGAGAAGAGACCCCAGAGGCCATCTAGTGTCATTTCTTCATTTACAGGTAGGGAAACTGAGGCCAGGAAAGGGGAGTGGCTCAGGCTATAGAAGGAGCCTGAAAGTCAAGTAATCAAACTCTTGTATTTTACAAGTCAAGAAACTGAGACTCAGAGCCAGATATTGATTTGCCTCTGGTTATGGGATTTGGTGGTGGTATAATCGATGGTCCTCATTTGAATAATCATTACTGCCATTTCATGGCCCTGGGAACTTGGCAAAGGCAAAATGTGTTCTATTCCACGTCGATCAATGTGGCAGAACCTGGAGACGGGGTCAATCCTCACTTTTAAATGATGGAACCAGGGTACAGGAAGCTTGAGGATCACCCTGGAAGTGCCAGCCCTGCAGCCAGAGGGGATTCAGCAGATACATTCATTGTCCCCGAGAGGCCAGCTGTGTCACTCCCTCCTGGATTCCCCCTTTTGTGGAGGGTTCTCAGCTGTTTGGGGACCCAGGATAGGAACGATGCTGCCCCATGGGGCCTTTTAGCCGCCAGCCCTAGACCTGTTGGACGGAATCAGGTACAACTTCACCTTCCATAGTTGGATTTCATTTTGTGCTCGGCTTAAAACCAACAGCAATAACAAGAAGTGTCTGGAATATTCTTTATTCTGTAGCCCTGACTTATGGTGGGAAATGGGACGTGAGACTTGCCCGCTAACGTGCTCTTTACCCCAGCCGGGACCGTACAGAATCTGAGCACGGTAGGGGACCAACATGAGCATCACAAAGATGAAGAGAACGAGAATGAAAACTGGATTAAACATCTTTGTAGGAATTAAAAAGATATATATTTTTTAAATCTTTTATAGAAAATACCTAATTTGGAGTCAGGAAAAACCTGACTTTGTATTTATCGGCAGTCCCAAAGCTTCCCTGAGACTCAGTTTCCCTCCCCTCAACCCTGTAAAATGTGACTTATGATGAATATAATGATAATAATGATTGATTAGTACTAATAATTATGAGATATATTAATAAGGAAGCCAGCTAGCACAGAGATAGAGAAACAGACTCATAGTTAGAAGGATCTTTGTTCAAAAATTACCTAAGACACTTCCTAGCTGTATGACTCTCATCAAGTCAACTAACTGCTCTCTCCCTCAACTTACACATCTCTAAAATGGGAATAATAATAGCTGCTACCTCCCAAAGTTGTTCTGAGGATTAATCGAAATAATGTATTTTCAAATCTCAAAGTGCTACAGAAATGCTGCTAGGATTATTAAAATGACTGATAACAATGAGGAGGAGGATGGTGATTGATAATGGCTTATTGGCAATGACAATAATGATGGGTAATAAGCACAATCAATTCTGTAGCTCTGAGTCATTTTTCAGATGTGTTGTAACTCTTCCTGGGTTTTTCTTCTCTATCTGGTTTTACAGATAAGGAAACTGAGGGACAGGGAAATTAGGTGGCTTGCCCAGGTTGTCTCAGTTTGTGTCTGAGGCTACATTAAACTCAAGAAATTGAGTTTTCCCCAATCTAGTTGGGGAGCTCTGTGCACCATGGCGCCCCCTAGCTACCCTAATCATGATAAATAAATAATATAAAGGATTAAATAGTAATATATATATATATATATTCCTATAACACTTGAAGGTTTTGCAAAGTTTTTAGGGTTTTTTATCCTTCATCACACTTAGAGCCTGGGTAGTCCAATGGGCAGAGTGCTGGACCTGGAACTGAGAAGACCCGAGTTCTATAAAATACCTGAACATAGACCCGCCAAAAAAGATACAGGAATTATATGAACATAATGAACACTTTTTTAGTCCAATAAATTCAGATCTAAATAATTGAAGTGATATCTATTGTTCATGGGGAGATGGAACCAATATAATTTTTTAAATGACAATTTCATCCACCTGTTTATTCAATGTTATCCTGGTTACCTTGCTAATATATATATTACTGAATTAGAAAAAAATAATAACAAAATTCATCTGGAAGAACAAAAGGTCAGAAACTTAAAAGAAGGGGCAGGGGAGATGTAAAGGAAGTAGAATCGGCAATTATCAGACCTTAAACAATATTATAAGGTATAAGGGGAGATCATTATTGAAGCATAAAATGAATAATTTCAATTATCTTAGGTTAAAACTTTCTTATATAAATAAGACCTATATAGCCAAGAATAGAATGAATGCAGGAAATTGGAAGAGGGAGGTAGATGAGCTCTGAGACAGAATGTAATTAGGTTGGAATATTACTGCGGAATATACTGTGGAAATGATGAGCTTGCTGATTGAGAAAAACGGAAAGATGGGGACTTCTGAAAGAAGATGCTATCCACTTTCAGAGAAATAGATTACAAGTAGAAATAATATAGTGCAGTCATATATATGTGTGTGTGTGTGTGTGTGTATTTGTGTGTGTGCATACATCTATCAATGTGTGTGTGTGGGTATGTATATATATATATATATATATATATATATATATATATACCTATGCTTAATCTTAGTCTTCTTGGTGGGGGGGATAAAATAAAAATTACACAGCAGAGAGCAAAAGAAAATCAACAAGGAAGCAAAGAAAAGTTGGGCAGCTTTGAAAACAATGTGTAGTATTTTTAATATAGCTTTTCTTGAAATGGAAATTTATTATTTTATGTTACCTCCTCTCTTATGGTCTGCTATGTACATAGAATTTTTCCCTTTTCTCATTTTGTATTTAAGTTAAAAACTAAAAAAAAAAAAATTACAAAAAAAGACCTGAGTTTAAATTCAATCTCAAATACTTCCTAGCGGGGCAAGTCAATTCACTGCCTCAATTTCCTCATTTGTAAAATGAGAATAATAATAACTGACATTTATATAGTACTTGCTTTGTGCAGACACTGAGTTAAGTGCCTTGTAAATATTTTGTTTTTTTGGTTTCCACAACATCCCTGAGAAATTAATAATAATAACTATTTATATAGCAATTGCTATGGGCTCAGGCATTGAGCTAAGTGCTTTACAAGTATTACCTCATTTGATCCTTACATCAACCCTGAGAGAGAGGTGCTATTATGACCCCCATTTTACAGTTGAGGTAACTGAGGCAAATAGGGTAAGTGACTTGCCCAGATTCACACAGCTAAGTATCTGAAGCTGGATCTGAACTCCGGTGTTGGTAACTCTGGGTTCAGCACTCCAACCATGATGGCATCTAGTAACCCATATAATAAAAAGCACCTCCCAGGGGTGTAGTGAGGATTAAATGAGATATTTGTTCCACTGTGCTTTGCCAACTTTAAACCCTATGTCAAAGCCAGATTTTGCTATTAACAGTCCTGTGAAGTGGCTATATTATCTCCATTTTATGGATGAGAAAACATTCTCAGGAAGGTAAAGTCAATGATAGGAGCCACAGATATGTAGAGAAGAAGAACCTCAGACCCCTTCTAATCCATTCCCCTCCTCTTATAGCCCAGAGAGGCTGTGACCTCCCCAAAGTCACAGAGCAAGTGAGCGTCAGAACTGGATTCACAACCAGGTACCCAGACTCTAAGGGGTCCCCTTCCCTTCTTCCTCTGTCTTCCTCATCTTCTCCACATGAAGGCTGGTTTCTGGAGGCTGTCCTTGTCTTCTGCTGGCTTCTTGGCCAGATCTTTTCAAGGGAAAAGGTAGTGATGGGCCAGTGCAGAAATGTAGATCGTGGCTCCATGCTAATCTCCCGGGACCTGATGCCCTCAGTTCCCGCAGCACATTGGGACTAATTCTGGTTCATTTCTTATTCTCTTTTCCATCTAGAACAATGAGATTCTGACCTGGTGCAGTAACAACCGAAGATGTTCTCAGGTGAGCAGCTCTTCCCCAGTACTATGCTTCTCTGGGTACCAGCTTCCTGCCTCTTCTCCCCCTGTTTCCTGCTTTCCACCACTTTTCCCCTTCAGGGAAAGATGAAGCCATGATCTACATGCTTGCATTGGCCATCCTAGTTCCAGCTTTACTCCTTAAGTACAAAAGAGCATTTTCTTCAAGAAAGGGAAAGTACAAAACAAAACAAAAAAGAAAAAGAAAAGAAAAAAAGAAAAAGAAAATTAAAAAATAAAAAAGGGAAAGCACTGACATCAAGGGAACATAGGGGTCACTCACACTTCCATCTTTTGTCACTTGCACATAGATCAGGAAGAAATTGAGGAGTTGTATCCACAGACTCAAACATCTGTTTTATCTTTGAGTGACATTTTACCCTCGGTGTTCTCTACTAAATTAGAAATGTGGCTTGTTCTGGAGTAGTGGAAATCAGTCAATCAAAATGCATTTATTAAGCACCTTCTATAGTTCTTAATCTGAGGTCCACAAACTTTTTATTTAATGCTACATTTTGGTAATTTTTTCACAACCTTTAGTATCTTATTTTATGCATTTCAAAACATGATTCTGAGAAAGGTCCATTGATGTCACCAGACTGATAGCCCAAGGAGACATGATAGGAAAAACCTGTTAAGACTGCCCTATGTGTTTAATTAGCCCTGTTTCATCATGGGATTGTTAGATTTAGAGCTAGAAAGAGCCGCAAAAAATCATTTAGGTCAAGTCTTCTTAACTTGAAGTCTACAGATTTGTTTTCTCAGTATCACTTCAATCAAAGTAATTCCATGTATTTTATTTAATGCATTTGAAAACATCACAAGAGATGTGGCTCTTCCCGACTTCCAGGTGCTCTGACTCTGACAAGTTCCTTCTAGGTGCGCCAGCCCCAAGAAGCAGAGGGAAATCCAAGGGTCTCCAGAATTCAGCCAACAGGCCAATTAGCCACCCATGTTATTTAGCCCGGAAAAGTGTCAGGCTGTCTGCACCTTCCCTGGGTGCCACTCTGGATTCTGGAGGAATATAATCCTCCTCCATGTGACTTGTGGCTTTTAGGACCACATTGGTTTCCCCAGAATGCTGAGTTGCATTTTTTTAACAGCAAGGAATGTTCTTAATAATGAGGATCCTGTGTTCGCGTTGCCGCTTTGATTAATAGCGTGGGAAGACGGCAGCACTTCTCAGCACCCATGTGTCTTGCCGGGATGTTTGCAAGAGGCGTGCAAACACATCAAGGAGAGCAGAGACCCTCAAGTATGCTGTTGACATTTCAAAGCTGAGAGTTTCGAGAGTCCCAAAGTTCTTATTAAATAAAATTTGATGCAGATCTGATTTTAACTTAAGACAGACTCCGAGTTTCCCGGATGGTTCTTGGACAAGTCACCTTTCTTGGCGAATGTCCTAAGCCCCTGCCAGGAGTCCCTGAACATTTAGAACTGGCAGAGACCCAGAAGCTCCTGTCACGCATAAAGAAGTTAAATGGCCAGCCTAGTTTTAGGGGAAGCACCCTGGCCTGAAAGTCGGAATACCTACGTGACTGGGTGTGCCATATGTATAAAAGACTATAGAAAATGGATATACATTTTGGCAGGGAGTACAACCAGAGGATGAGGTTTAAGCTGAGCTTTGAAGGAAACAGGGACTTTATGAGGCAAAACTGAGGAGGAAAACCCTGGGCAAGTTTGATGATGGTGATGAAAAGATCTGGAAATAGGAGGCTGAGTAGCAAGTAGATCAGTATAGCTGGAGGGAGTGTTTAAAAAGATTGGAAATGGGGCAGCTCGGTGGCTAGTGGATAGAGCACCAGGCCTGAAATCAGGAGGACCTGAGTTCAAATCTAGTCTCAGACACTTAACACTTCTTAACTGTGTGATCCTGGGGAAGTTACAATCCCAATTGCTTTAACCAAAAAAGAAAAAAAAAAAAAGTCTGTAAGTGTGTGAAGGGAGTCAGGTTATGACCCTGGAGGGCATAGGGAGCCATTTCTTGTTTACTTTAAATTTGGATTTTAGCACTGATGCCTGACTGGAGCTGATTGCTGAGACAGCCAATGCAGGAATATCTCCCATGTGCATAACAAGCTCTATCCTCCGTTCAGCTGTAGCAGTTTCCTTCTTTGTGATGATATTTTGTCCTCGCCCACCCTAGAACCCATGAATTTCTGGTTCTCAAAAGAGTTCATCATCGAGGGGGAGGACTTCTCATTTTTCTCCTGAACCTTCTTGCCCCTATATTCCCCCCATCCTCACTTTTCCTTTCCTTTTCACTGAAGTCACCAAGCATCAGTGAATGTTGATTTTATTTCGAGAATCTCATCGATAATTTCACAGAGCGTGGCTGCCATTTTGTCTAAAATATCTGGTGAGGGCCCATGCACTACAGTCAATTCCCTTATTCTACTTCCCTAACCCAAGGACTTCCCATGAGCACACGAGCATGGGCATCATAGTCAGGAGACTTGGGTTCTGGCTCCATTTCTACAAATCACATAAATTCCCCAGGCCTAAACTTCCTCCACTTTCAAATGAGTTCGACCGGTTGGCTGCTTCTTTCCATCTCCAGCCTTCTGCGGTTCTGTGGTTCTCCTTTGAGGAGTGTGTTTGAAAGAGAGGAAGAAACAAGACGGGGATGGGAATTTTCCACTGGACTCACTCTTCAAGCCTGACTTTCTTTGCACTGGAAGAGTGGAATAAACATTCTGCATTTCAGAAAAGAAGGCAAATGCAAATTTAGTCCCAGACTTTAAGAAGCTGGAAGGCTGCCTGTCTCCAGATCAGTGATGAAAACTGCTGATGGCTGGGAAACCTCTTTCCCAACTAAAGACCACCAGGGACGGAGAAGAAACCCCAGAGCTTTGCTGTCTCATCCGTGACATGTTTATAAAGTTGGGCTAGAATGAGGCTTTGAAAGGAAACCCCCCTGGATCTCTCTGCTGAAAATGGGAGGGATGAGGGATTGAGCCATCCCATTCAAGCCATGTCCCATTGGTTCACACAGCAGTAGGTACCTTAGTTTAGAAACAGAACTTCTCCTCTCCCACCGCCCCAAAAGATCCATTTAAAGCTCTGCCTATTAGGTTTATCCAACTGCACAAATTACTCATTAGAGCGTATCGTGCCCCTGAGAAGAGCTCTTGCCACCAAGCTGAAAAGGAAACTTCCCATCCAATTAGATCCTGCAGAACCAATCGTCCAAAGATGCCCGTTTGCATCTCCAGAGGCGGCCACAGTCTACATGGGACACAAATATTCATGAGTTACCATAATTTTATGTGAAATGGAAAAACTGGCAGCCTAAAGGAGTGCTCTAAAAGATAGCCAGTGAGCACATCTGAAGGGGACCCCAGGGAGCATCCAGTTAGGAGAAGGGTGGGGAGACCCCAGAGCTGAGACTCAGCTCTCAGCTCTTCTCTCTTGTTCTCTGGTCATGGTGGTCCATTGGGTTTGGATTTATCCAAGAGGCAAGGAAGAGACACTCAAGGCTTATGAGGAGGACAATGACCCAGTCAGACTTGGGCAAGATTGTTTTTAACAGCTGGGTAAAGGAAGGATGGGGAAGGAAGGGAGAGGCCAGAGGCAGGGAGACCACTTGAAATGCTATAGCAATAATCCAGGTTAAAAAAAAATCATAAAGATCTGGACTGTGCTCAAAACCATGGGAGCAGAGAGATGGAAGCCATCCTTCAGTAGGTCTATATCCATCATGGCACACCATGCCCAGCTTCTGGTCCTGTGAGTATCTTGGCCATGACTTCCTTTAGGACTAGGAGTCCCTCTGTCATATGGGACGTCTCCCTGCTGCATCCTGTCCCCATCTATAAGTTTCTGGCACACGGTAGCACAGCAGCCAGTCTCCCCCATATTTTCAAGCAACTCAGCCTCCATTCTTTTCACTGTACACGACAGTGTCTCTCTCCACCATGTTTTCACATAGACTGTCCCCCTGCCTATACTGCTCTCCCTCCTTAGCTTCCTATCTTAGAAACTTTAGCTGCCTTCAAAGCTTCATTCAGATGCTACCTCCTTCTAGAAGACCTTTCGTGACTCCCGTGTGGTTGGGACTGGCTGCTCCAAATTACTTTATTAACTCCCCTTTGGATGAGTTGTACTTACAAGAAGGAGCTTCTTGAGGGTAGGGACGATTTCCTTTTCTGTCTTTGTATGTCTAGAGTTCGATAGTCTGCCTAGAATAATGGTAGTTTAATAAATACTTCTTGAATTGAATTGAACTAAACTGAACCTAATTGAATTGAATTGCCAAATATTACAAAGTTAACACTGGTTTCCCGAGTCGGAAGCAATGGTGGGGAGATGGATAACGTGTTACCCTTCCCATGATGACAAATCATGGGGCTTGTCCAGCTCAACTTAGAAACTGGTTGTAACACTGGTTTTCTCTCACTCCACACCCTCCATCTCCAGCACAAGTTCCCACCCTTCTTCTTCTACATACTTCGGACAATTACAACTAGGGGTACCACACCAGTGGCTGCAAAGGAAACTTATCCCCATGTTTCACCCTGACCACCAACATACCCAGCGTCCTTTGTAGGGCGAGCTGTGACTCATGGGAGGAGACCCATCTCCTCCTTTTCATTTTAGGTAAGACAGAGGCGATCCCATGGGGTGAGTCGACATGAACCACTCGGTGGATTTGCCATATGTATGAGATCGCCTTTTACTGTCTTACTCCCAATACTCATCCCAACTCAAACTTGCATCTTATTATCAAGGTTGCCAAAGACCTTCCAGTCAGCCAAGTTCATAAGCCCAACATCACCTTGGATTCTTCACTCTCTCTCATCTCATAAATCAAACTAGTGGCCAAATATTGTCTCTGCTGTCTCCCATCTCTCTCTATGTCCTCTCCTCTCTACTCACCCAGTCAGTGATCCAGATGGCTCTGGAGGGGAAAGTGAGGCAGGCGGCCTTGCCCAGCCCTCCCTCACTTCAATCCAACTCGCCTGCATGTCACGGCTTCACCTCCCTGATCCCATGGTCCTTTTTGAGAACAAAGGGCCAACAACAACCAGACAGTCATTATCTTGGTCAGGCCGGACCATTAGGGTGACTTGTTAGTGGCTCTCCCTCTTCCACAGCTACCAAAGTGACTTCCCTAAAGTTCAGGGCTGACCATGTCACTCCCCTATGTGAGAGACAGACAGGCAGACAGAGACAAGAAAAACAGAGACACAGAGAGAGACAGAGAGAGGTAACAGACCGATATAAGGATAAATACATAGATAATACATAGATTAAATGATACACACATACATGAAAGTAGATGGGTGACAGGTGACATACTTGGATAAATAATAGACATATGAATACATGAGAGAGATGACAAATACATGGATACATAGATGTAATCTATGTTATATGTAATCTAATAATAGATATGTAATATAGATACATAGATTCAGGAATATAGATACATGGATGATACATAGAGGCATACATAGATACACTGATAATAGATACATAAATAGGTCAGCAGACCATTTATTAAGCATTCACTGGGGCAGCTGGGTGGTGCAGTAGATAGAGCACCAGCCCTGAAGTTAGGAGGACCTGCATTCAAATCTGACCTCAAACACTTAACACTTGCTAGCTGTGTGACCCTGGGCAAGTTACTTAGCCCCAGTTGCCTCAGCAAAAAATCAAAAATAATTTATTTATTAAGCACTTACTGTATGCCCAGCTCTGGACCAAGGGCTAGAAATACAAATATAAGGGAAAAGAAAGAACCTTGTGCTTTCTGAACCCCAAAGCCCCAGTCCTCGGTGGCAATTTCACCCTGGAACTTTGCTCAGCACCCAGGGTCTCTTCCCTCTGAAACATCCACCCTTCCCTGAAGTCTCCTCCCCCTGAAGTTTCCCTTCATCCTGCTGGTCCTCTTCTTTCATTGTGGGGTCCCCCTTCCCATTTGGGGGGAAGAGTTCAGCTCCACTCATCTCCAAGTTGTATTTCTGTCTTTCAGAACTTTCCCACCAGCCCCAATACCAGGAGCTTCTTCCCGACCTGATTTTTAGCTCCATTTTGAGTGCTCTTCCTGCCTTACACTTGCTTGCTTGGATTCATCTCCTCCATGCTTAGCTTAGGACCTGGTACATAACAAGTGCTTAATAAATGTCCGTTTCCTATCCATCTGCCAGTCCCTACAATAGAAAGAGGCAACACTTCAATGGGAGCTGAAAAGTGGGGAGGGGAGCAGCCAGGGGAAGGGAGACCTCCGTGAAGGGTCACATCGATTAAATAGCCTGGGCACTCGAATGGAGATTCTGGGCGGGGGCTCGTTCTCCAGAGAAGGGGGCAGCAGGACCACAGGGATATCCAGCCATAGCAGGCAGCTAGAGATGGAATAGTCCAGAGAATCAAGAAACAAACTAATAATAAGCAACTCAGTACACTCCAGTGCCTCCCTACTGCCTCTAGGCTTAAATTTTACCTTTATCTTCCTTTTTCCTTTCCATCTCTGTATTAAGTTTTGTGATACAAGAATAGCTGGCATTGATCTAATGCTTTCAGTGTATACATAAGTACTAGCACAGCACCCCAGGGGCGTTACTTATAAATAAGTAAGCTGAGCCACGTTGGGAGTGAGTGCTCGGACTGCTCACTGCTTGGGATGCGAGACCACAAAAGGGTGAGGGCCAGTGCCTTAGGTTGATGCTGGAATGAGTGCTAGAAGATTCTGGCCAGCCCTTTAGGAACAAGACAGGCAGGAAGAGAAGGAAGGGAAACTGAAGGACAAAATAATCGACGAACTGGATCATTGCATGAATCATTGAGAATGGAGGGGAGTAGAGAAGACCCCACCCTTCCCAGAATGCCTACTGGAGAACCACACTGAAGTAGATCGGAAGGTGGGGGCCGAGGAAAAAGGGAAGTCTCTCTCATCACAACAGAGCATCTTGTGCCCACATGTTCTGGGAAAGAACTACATTTCCCTGCCTCCCCTCTCTCCCTCCTTACAGGCTCTCCCTCTTGTCCCCAGGTAAGAATATAACAGGCTCTTCTAACCTTGGGAGATAAAAATAAATGGGTTTGTGTTGTGGACGGGATGTGTCGAGGAAGCCTTGGATGGCTGTCCGTGGTCCTCCCTGTTAGGGACTACAGCATGACCTCCCACTCCCAACCTCAGACTCCTGCCTTTTAGTTTTGTGTGAGCCTTTCAAACAAAGCTTTCTTGCAAATGCTGTAACAGAAATGTAACCCATGCTCGATGGCTTGGGATTTTGTTATTGTTTTGTTTTCACAGAGAAATTCAGGGAGTCAGGATGATCTACACCATCTAATTATGTCTTTCCAAACCAAGGGAGAGCATTAGAGAACCTGAAAAAAATGTAAACCACTTCCTCAAGACAGAGGCCAACGGAGCTGGACTCGCAACCGCCATTGCATTGCCATGTGATAGGCAGGAAACGAAGCAGGATTCAGCCGCTGCTCTAGCAAGGGGCTACCAACTAGGATCAAGAAGATATGGCTTCAAATCCTGCCTCAGACATTTTTTATCTCTGTAACTCTAGAGACGTCACTTGGGCCTCAGTTTCCCCATTTGTAAAATGGGGAGGTCAGACTCCATGACTTCTGAGTTACAATCTAGTTTCAATCTACACAACAATGACAAAGACATTTTCAAAGTGCAGTAGAATCCTTTCTTGTCTTGATCATGGCATTGTAGACGGAGCCCACTGGACTCAAGAGTCAGGAGATCTAAATCCAATCCTGCTCCATTACTAGCTCTCTAAGTTTTTATTTTCTCCCCTAAAAAGCCTGGGAGAATAATAGATGCCTCCCTACTTCCTAAGACCCCGGTGAAAAACACTTTGCAAACACTAAATTACCCCAGGAAATATGAAGATGTCATCATGGTAAAATCAGAGAAGTAAGAACAGTGCAGTGAGTACTTCTAGATGGAACAGCAGGGAGAATAAGGGACTAGAAAGACCCAAGTTTGCATCCTGTGTCCCTCTAGGCAAATCATTTAATCACCCTGTGCTTCAATGGTAGTAATAGCATCTCCCTCCCAGGATAGATGAGAAGATTCAATGAAATGGCAGGGGTAGAGGGTTCTCCAAACTTTAATGTGCTAAGTAAATGTTAGCTGTAACTATCATTATTATTTTTGCTATTAGATTAGTGAAAATCTTTCTGTGAATGAGATCAGTCATCTGAACATCAGCCTCCAATGTTATATGACAGAGAATGTAAAAGAGGGAAGAGATTCTTTATCCAACTGAAGGATAAAAGCAACTGAAAAAATTTTTAAAAATGAAAATAAATAAAATCTGTAAAAAATAGCAGCTGAATAGTTGAGGCTTATATTTTACTAGGAAAAGGGGATAATATGAAAAACATTCTTTTTCATTTGCTTTTAAAATTAAGAACAAGGAACATAAAATCTGTGCAATAACTCCTAACATGAGTGAAACCATTGGGAGGTCCATATACGCTTTGTTCTTATACTCTCTCTAAGGGGCCTCTCTGTTCTGTACCCACACATGTTGTCCAACTGGGTTCAATCCTTGGGGAGTCTGCCCTCCGATAGAGGGAGATTAGACTTCCTTTTTTCTAACTCTTCAGCTCATTAAACTTCTAATTCAGGGATGAGCCCTAGGTTTGGGTTCAAACTGGATAAGAAGAAAAATATTCATTGGGTGATAGAAATCAAATATGGGAAGGCTATTATTTCCCACACACAAAAGTTGTAAACAGAAAACAAATGGGCCTCGATAGTGAGACAAACTAAACAAGGGGTAGTTTTTAACTTCCTTTATATCCCTTTGGGAGATTGCTACTAAAAATCAGCTAAACAGCAAGCAATTTCTGGAGTTCCCTCTTAGACCTCTTGTTTTCCCTTTTCTCTGCACCTTCCAAACAACCTCCAGTACTTGTCCTTTAGTGAAGTGGCCCAGGCTTGGGCCAACCTTTTGTTGGTGGAAGCTCCTGCTTTGCATCATTCAGCTCTGACTATAAGGACTTAAACTCTCTGAATTTCTTGAACTCACAAGGTCACCACAAAAGTCTAGAAACAGTCAAAGTTTGCTCCTCCTCCTCCTTCTCTTCCTTTTCTTCTTCTTCTTCTTCTTCTTCTCCTCCTCCTCCTCCTCCTCCTCCTCCTTCTCCTTCTTCTCTTCTTTTTCCTCTTCTTCCTCTTCCTCCTCCTTCTTCTTCTCCTCCTCCTCCTCCTCTTTCTTCTCCTCCTTCTACTTCTTCTCCTATTTTTTCTTTTCCTCCTTCTCCTCTTCCTATCTTCCTCTTCCTTCTCTTCCTCTTCTATCTTCTTCTTCTGTAAATTTTTTTAATTTAATTTAAATAGAAAATGAGAAAAGAAGAAAAGAATAAAAAGTGGCATGCATGAGACAGAACATAAAAAAGGATTAAATATAAAGGAATAAGCTTCCATTTCAAGAAAGCCTATATAATAAATATTACACATTGTTTCTAAAGCTGCCAGCTTTTCTTTGCTTCCTGGTAGATTTTCTTTTGTTCTCCTCTGGACACTTTTTGCTTTATTTTTCCCTACCCTGAAGAAGATTACAATTAAACACAGATATGTGTATATAAACATATAGATAGATATCTATAAACATACACATATATACACATATATATTCACATACATATGTGTAGGAATGCTTATTTCCACTTGTCATTTGTTTTTCTAAAGATAGATAGCATCTTCCTTCACAATTCTAGATCTTTCTGAATCAACCAGCTCATCATTTCCTATACCATAACAATATTTCAACCCAATCACAGTCTATCTGAGAGATTGTCTATGAAAGTCTTTCTCAGTTCTCTGCATTCCTTTTATTCTTTGCTGCACAAGTTTTATTTATACAAGAAAGTTCAAACTTCAAATAGTCAAAATTATCCAGTGTACAGTTCAACAATACTCCCACCTTTTAATATAATTTAAGGTCTGATACTACCGAATCTGCTTCTGTTATATCTTTTTTCCCCTGGTTTCTTTGAAGTTCCTGACCTTTTGTTCTTCCAAATGAACTTTGTTGTTATTTTTTTTCTAACTCAGAAAGATATTTTTTAGTAATTTAATTGAGTAATGGAATTGAATAAATAAATAGTTAGTTAAAATTGTAATTTTATATTGACTTTACCTATCATAAACAGTAAATATTGCTTCAATTCTTTAGATCTGATTATATTTGTATAAAAAGTGTTTTATTTTTATGTTCATATAATTCCTGTTTCTGTCTTGACAGGTACACTCTCAGGTATTTTATATTTCCTAGTTCTTTTAAATGGTCTAAAACAATATGGAGTAATATTGCTAATGTGTAGTTTTCCTATTTTTCTCTTTTGATTAAATTTATTTTAGCTTTAACTTTGTTTAAGATTATGATTAACACCCCTGATTTTTTATATAACAAATTCTATTCCTGACCTTTTTTATCTTTGTGTATATCTCTCATTTTTATAGCATTTCCTGAAAACAACATATTGTTGAGTTCAAAATGTTAATCTGCTATCAGTTTCCATTTTATGGGTAAATTCATCCCATTCACATTCTAAGATATAATTACTTGTTGTATTTTCCTCCTTCCTATTTTTCTCACTGTCCTTCTGACCCTGTTCCTCTCTCTCTTCACTCCTCTGCTTTACTTCTATCTAATATGTTGCCCTCCCACTCTTTAACCTACTAACCCTTCCAAGAATCTCTCTATTATCCTCTCTCCCCTATCCCCTTAACCCCTTATTTCTTCTTGAATTTAGACTTCATATCCTTCTAGATATATTATGTTGTTCCCTCTTTAACCTATTCCCACTGAGAATATGGTTCCTGTACTACCATACTCCTCCCTATCAGTTTTTCCTTTTGTACCTCATTTGTATGAGATAATTTTTATTCCTGTTTTATCTTCCCTATTAATTTTGTGAAGAGGGGTTTTTATCTTTCCTTATTACTTTAGATGCACCCCATCATAATTAGCTCAGCCTTTCCAAGTACTCAAGTAATGATGACAATAATAAAAATACTGATAATATTTTTCACATATAAAAAGTAAACAGTTTGACCTTATTGAATTCTGTATAATTGGTCTTTAATGTTCACCTAATTTTTTTTCTTTGATGTTTTATGTTGAATTTTCCCTTAAGCTCTGCTGGTTTTGTCACAAATATCTGGAAATCTTTCAATTCATTAAATATCTATTTTTTCAATCAGGATTACACTTAACTTTACTAAGTAAGTTATCCTGATAAGGCGCATATCTTTTGCTCTACAAAATATAGTATTTCAAGATCTATAGACCTTCAACATAGTAGCTATTAGGTCTTGTTATAGCTCCATGATATTTTTTTTCTTGTTGCTGCCAACATTTTCTCCTAAAAGTTTTGAAACATGGCTATGATATTCCTGTAAGTTTTCCTCCTGGGATCTCTTTCAGGTAGTGATGAATAGATTTTTTCCTATTTCTACTGTACCTTCTTATTCTAGACCTTCAGGGAAATTTTCCTTGATATTTTCTTATAGGATTGTGTCAAGATTCTTTTTTACTGTAATTTCAGGTAGTCTCACTATTTTTATATTGTCACCTCAATCTTTTCTCCAGATCAGTTGCTTTTCTGATGAGATGTTTCACATTTTCTTCTACTTTTTCTTTTTTTTAATTTTGTTTTATTATTTACTAGTGACTTAGAATGTAATTAGCTTTCCTTTGACCAATTCCAGTTTTCAAGGAATTATTTTCTTCCTTAAGTTTTTTATTCTCTCTTTCAAACTAGTTGATTTTCTTTGCACAATTTTCCTGGATTGCTCTTTTTTTCCCTAACTTTTCCTTGTTTTCTCTAATTTGATTTTTAAAATCCCTTTTAAGGTCTTCCAAGAATTCTTTTTGTGTTTGCAACCATTTGACATTTCTCAATGAAAAAGGAATAGCTTTTTTTTTTAGCTCTATTACCTTCCTCTGAATATGAACCCAGATCTTTTCTACCCCATAGTAGCTATCAATGATTGGAGAGACAGATACAGAGAGAGAGACAGAGATGGAGAGACAGAGAGAGAGGAGAGGGAGGGAGAGAAAGAAGGAGAGAGTAGGGGGAGAGAGAAAAAGATTGACACAATGAGATGGAGTCCATTTGTGTATAAATATAATTCTGACAAAGAAAATAATTTATTCACTTTCAAAACCTGACCAAACCTCCCTTTCAGCTACACATACACTCAAAGTCGAGTAAAAAATTACTGCTCTTTGTGTATGTAAGTCACACACACACACACACACACACACACACACCCCTCTGACTTGTGGCCCACTCCAGATAGCATCTTACCCAGTTTCCCATGTCTCTGTTGGATTTGATCAATGAGGCACAGGCCAGAGGGACAGCCAGACCCCGTAGCCCGAAGCCTTAGGACAAGGGTGGGGGATAGAAAGAGGAGGAATGAAAGATGGATTGTTGATGAGAATCCTTTCATTTGACTTTTGCAGTGTCTGAAGCCATGCAGAGCTGTGGGGGATGCCCTGAAAATACAATGTTGGGAGTTATGTGCGGTAATTCTGTCCTTTCTCCTTTCCACCGACCTCTGGATGGGGAGTTTTTCTGTCTTTGGGAATTATAGCTGCTGAGCTGTACCAGCACCAGTTTTTTCTTATTTATGCCTGAAATAAATCTGTGCCTCTGTCTGTATTTATCCATCCTGTGTTCAATCTTTCTGATAGCAAGGTCAATGGTTTGGAGGCAAAGTAACAGAGAAAAAAGAGGGGAAAAACTTAGAGAGACAGATTTGGAGAGACAGGGTCAGGGAAGAGAGGGAGGGAGACTGAGAGAAACTGAGACTTCTCCCCCAAAACATATTCCATAACTGGGAAACTTGACTGATATGCACCACCTTTTCCCCACCAATCTGGTTCAGCGCTTGACTGAGCTCACCATTGGACCAACTGAAATTCTAATATAAGGACCCGGATATATCAAGCCATGATAAGACATCTCCTAAGTAGTGTCATTTGCCATACTCAATAGCCCAAGTCTTATAATCCTCTCAATCTGAAAGAAAACCATAGCTAAGGTTATACTTTTGGTGGATGGATTGAGTCAATAAAAATGTCATGACTTTTTGTGATTAACTGAGGAATCGAGGTGAGGGGGAGGAAGGAACTTTTACCATGGAAAAATTTATTGCAGGCACAGCCAGAAATGGTGCCAGCTAGATCATTAGCTAAGAGGGAGAGAGGGAAGAATTTTTTTACATCTCATGCATTAGTTTTCTAAGCATGGGTGAACAGGTCAAATATGGCAAAGATTTTTTCTGAGCCCTCAACTATTCAAAGGAAAATCATTTAAATTCTCCCACACAAGAAAATAAAAATAAATAATAAATAAATAAAATAAAATAAATTCTCCCACACATTAATAAGGGGATTAAGTACTAGAAATGAAGAACCACAGACTTAAAAACAAAACAAAACCAAAATGAAACAAAATCTAGCCCTAGATTGATGGCTTCTTCTTCCAAATCTGCCACTTAGACCAAGAAATAAAGAAATTAAAAATCCTACCAATTGAATTGAGTCAACAATCATTTATTAAGTATCATATAGGTGCTAAGCACTGTGCTCTGCACAATCAAACCATGATCCTAAGACCTCTTTCAACTGTCAGTTTTGTGAATGCCTTGGGCCTCTCATTAGTACAAGATGGTACCCGTATCCCCCAGAGTGCCCTGCTCCTAGGATCTCCCTTCCAGAGACTCTCACTCTTTTTCTTGGTCTCCGGCATGAAGCAGAAGGGCTTTCACACACTGATCCCTTAACAAATATTCATGTACCTGAATGGATTTCTCCCTTTAACCCTCATTTAAGCTGGCACGTTCTTCCGCAGACTCAACACGAGTGCCTGACCAGCTGCCAGTTCTTGAGGACCCTGCAGACCGTTAAGCAAGGAGATTGCCCGCCCTCAGCCAGGGCGTCCGGCTTTGCTGCCGCCTGTGTGCAGAGCTGCAGCGTGGATCGTGAATGTCCAGGGAGTAGGAAATGCTGCTCCAATGCTTGCGGGCACACCTGCCAGGCCCCAGACAACATGAACAGAGGTAAAAACTGGCACTCCAGAGCCTGTCGGGACTTTGCACAGATGCCTAGGGGAGGGCAGGGGCAAAATGCCAATGATACCATGGTAGAGGCAGAGCTTGGGAGCCAAGGAGGATGGGCATGGATGGGCAAGAGGGACTTCAAGGGGAGCAGGATGAGGAGGGGGAAGCAGAGGAGGGGTCCTAGTCCCCAGGCTCGCCAGTGAGCCTGTCAAAAAACTTTGTGAATTCTCATTTTTGAGGAAAGTTTGTTTTTTTCTATACAAGTTTTTTTTTTGTTTCTTTTATTCGAACAACTGGGTTTCAGTGATTTTTGGGTGAACCTTGCAAAAATTTTTTCCCAGGTTCACTCCTCTTGGGTTCCCCAACCCAAAGGGGTCCCAGGCCTTTTCCCCTTCTAAGGGTGGAGGAGCCTGACTGGGCCTTTTGCCTGTTTCTGTGCACTTTCTTTTTTAATACAAAAGGAGCACCCGTTTTTGCCCAATTTCCGTTGTTAAAACAGGCTGGAGCTTTAAAATAAATTTTCAATCAACTTGTTTTTCTTTCTCTTTCTTATTTAAAAACACTTGGTATTCTCCTTGGTCCCCCCCCCTTTCCCTTTTCCCCTCTCCTTTTTTCTTCCTTTCCTTCTTCTTTCTTCCTCCCCTCCTTCTTTCCTCCTTTTCCCCCTTCCTCCCCTCCCTCCCTTCTTTTTTCCTTCCTCCCTCCCTTCTCCTTCCTCCCTTCCCTCCTCTTCCTTCCTTTCTTCCTTTATCCCTCTTCCTCCTCCTTCTCCCTTTCCCTTCCTCCCTTTTCTCCTTCTTCCTTCCTTCCTTTCCCCTTCCTTCCTTCCTCCTTTTTCCTCCTTCCCCTTTTCTTTCCTCTTTTCCCTTACATTCCCTTTTTTTCCCTTCCCTTTCCTTCCTTCCCCTTTTCCTTTCCCTTTCCCCTTCCATTTCTTTTTCCCTCCTTTTATAAACCCTTTCTTCCAATTTGGCAGGGTTCCCCGAAGCCTGAAATCCATATTCTTTTTCAATGGACTCAGGTTTCTTGCAAGTCATGTTTCAAGAACCCCTATTCTACATCCTGCAGGTGGGGGACGGGGAAACCCAAGGCGGGATTCAAGGGATTATGGGTTTCCCTTAAGGGATTGGTGCCCCTTGTTTCCAAAGGAAACTCCCCGGAACTCCAACCCCTTTATGAAGGGGCAAACGGGCTCCGGGGAAGCCCAGGGGCCTGGAAGCTTTGGGACCCTTTTTTCAGACTCCCAACTAGGAAATGGTCCCAAGAACAGTTTAGGAAGGGGGGGAGGGGGGGAAAGAAAGAAGAAAAGGAAAGGAAGGAAGGAAGGAAGGAAGGAAGGAAGGAAGGAAGGAAAGGAAGGAAGGGGGGAGGAAGAAGGAAGGAGGAAGGAAGGGGAGAGAGAAAGGAGGGAGGGAGGAAGGAAGGAAGGAAGGAAGGAAGGAAGGAAGGAAGGAAGGAAGGAGGAGGAGGAGGAAGGGGAGGGAGGAGGGGAGGGAGGGAGGAAGGGAAGGGGGAGGGAAAGGAGGGAGGGAGAAAGGGAAGGAAGGAAGGAAGGAAGGAAGGAAGGAAGGAAGGAAGGAAGGAAGGAAGGAAGGGGACATTATTAAAATTTACCACAGTTCTTGACAGATAATAAGATCTTAATGATCTTATAAAATTATGGAAATAGTCCATGCCCCCATGTCATTTCAAATAGCAAAGGGAAGAGATGAATTGATCCTAAGGGGGGTGGCAGATGCAGGACAATGGGACTTTAATTCCAAAATAAACTGTCCTTTCATTTTCAACAACCTTAAATGGTTGGTGGATGATGTAAAGTCCCCCCTCATAATTTTATCAAACCCCATATTGGTTCTTTTAAAACCTTCACCCCCAAAAAAGGGCCTCAGTTTCTAATCTGGTCAAAAACATCATCCCTGATGATTTAGCGGCTAAAACATTCAACTTCTCCTGCTTTTTTTTGAATGGAGGGCCCCAAGGGCCAAAAGATGGTACCAGTTCAGGTGGCAGGTGAACCCCATAACGGGCTTCACCCCCAACAAACGTCCAGTCCAGGGTGGTAGACCCAAGACCTGTCCAGCAGGGCTGAACCGCCCTCACTCCCGGGACTGCTTTGACTTACTCCCGTGAACCCCTGCATCACCCTGGGTGGAACTTTTCCTTCCCGGCGGTGGGGCCTGGGGAACTTCCAGGTGATGGTGGGAGGGAAACAGTACATGGCCTCAGAGTTTGGTAGGACTCCACCAGGCAAACCCTCATTTGGTTCCGGCACCAGTGATTTCTGATCTCCTAAGTGTGTTTCCCCCGCCTTTCCCTCCTGAGGAACTTTTTTTTTAGGTTATAGTTACCTCTTAATCCTCCTTGATTTAAATCATGGGTGGTTTGTATGTCTTAGGTTTATTTTTAGGGTGCCGGTTTGGAAGAATAAGGCTGGATAGGGAATGTGAATAATTAGATATAGGAATGAATAAAGGGCTATATGAGTGAATGGTTGGATAATGAATTATGTATAGATGAATGGATGGATGGATGGATGGATTGCTAGCTGAATACATGAATGAATGAATGGATGGATGAATAGATGAATGAAAAGGATAGATGGTGAATATTTGAATTAATGGATAGGAATGATGAATGGTTTGACTGGATAATGAATAAAGAGGATAGTGGTAATTTTGGATAAGAATTATTGGAGAATGGATGGATGGATATCCAAAGGAATTGTCAAGGGAACCTGGGTTTAACAAAGTGAACCTCGTCAAAGCCCTATTTTCAATAGGCTGATTAAGAAGAGAAAAGAAAAAAGCTTTATTAATCATCACTGATACCAGGTATTGTCAAGGCTGAGGGTAAAAACAAAAAGATTAGTAAAACCTAGTTAAAAAACCTTAATTTCAAAGGTTTTATTAATAGGAGAAATAAAAACAGTGGATACTAAAAGATCCGGCTTCACAAGGAATAAGCAACAGAGGACTGGCATTAAGGGGAATCAGGAAAGGCTTCTCAGATGGTGGATTTTATGGGGATCTGAAGGTAGCCAAGAGTTGGAATGAGGAGTGAGGTATAAAAAAACTGGAAGTTAGGAAAAGGCAGGATTATGGAGACCTTGAAAAACCAAAGAGGATTTTATATTTTGTATTGGAGGAAATAGGGACCCACTTTATTGAGTAGGAAGAGATGAGCTAAAGATGGCCCGGAGCTGCAGACCCAACGGCAGGCTCATCCGGGTGCGAGGGGATGAGATCTCGGACCAGAATGCTGATGGCATGAGAGGAGAGATGGGGGCATATTTAAGAAATGATGCAGAGCCTAAAATGGCGCCATGTTGGGTGATGGGAAGGTGAGAGATAGTGAGGTATCCAGGATGGATCCCAGGTTATGAGTCTGGGGGACTGGAACAGAAACGATAACAGAAAAGGTGGAGGATAGTGGGTTTGGGGGAAAGACCATGAGTTCCACTTTGGACATAGCGAGTTTCGGATATCTACGTTCAAGTTCTGGGTGTCTGAAGGGCAAATGAAGACCCAAAATTGAAGGTCAACAGAGAGTTTGGGGCCAGAGAGACAGACTTGAGAATCATCAGCACCAGAGTGGTAATTAAATCCACAGAGGAAAATAGGAGCAAAGCACTCAGGGCAAGACCCACGGGACACCCAAGGGGTGCTAATGAAATTGCAGCTGGAAGATAGAGAAGGTGATAGTCACCAAATAATGTCAAGAAAAAGGGGGTCCCAGACCTTGGAGGGGTCCGGAGGAATGAGCCCTGGATTTGGCCCTTCAGAGGTCCTGGCTAACAAGGGGGAGAGTAGCTTCAGAGGAATGTTGAGGTCAGAACACAAACTGCAAGAGTTAAAGGAAAAGTAACGATCCCAAAGAGATAAAAGTTTCCAGTCGCTTGAAGTTCCCAAGAACATTTTGTTTTATTGTGAACTGGTAGTTTCTAACATTTGCTACAAACTCAGAAGGAACTGAATCCCCAGTGGAGGCCAAGGCCGGCAATCGATAATTTGTGACGCTTTAAAGAGATACGTGGCCGGCACAATCTCATTGTGGACGTGTTCAAACTCTACTTGTTCCCTCGGAGAACTGGGGGATCGAGTGTTAGGAGTTGTTACCCTTAGTCCTGCTCTGACTTGGCGTGAGATAATGGCAAGGCTGAGGGTGGGAGCTAACTGGACACTAAGCAAGCTCAGAGGGTCAGTATCAGATGAGACCCTCCCCCAAAGCTGGGAGCTGACATTACCCCAAAGGGCTTTCTGCTGTATCACCCCTTCTTACCACCCCCTAAATCCTGGCCCCTCACGCTCATCCTGTCGTCGGGCATCTGGATTTAGACTCAGAACCAGATTTGTTCAATTCTTGAGTGTTTTTTCGTCCTCCCAAAGGATCAGGCTTGTGATTAAAGGCCTTAGAATACTACCTGGCACATAGTAGGCATTTAATGAAAACTTAATTAATGAAATTGTTATTAATGAAAAAGTTGATTGACTGACTGAAAGGGGCTCACATACTGATTCTTTCTCTCCTGTTCCCCTCCCATCCACCATCCCCATCTGCAGTTCCTTTACCTCCAAGGTCCCCCCAGAATCTCAGAAAAGGCAACATCACCACCAGCCGTACTGGGACTCACAGCATTGTCATTTCCTGGGATCCCCCTCCTGAAGGGCTTCTAGCTGTTCATCACTACAGGGTCCTCTGGAGGCCCTGGACACCAGGAGCACATGAGCCTTCTCCTAAGCTGAGGAGCCAGAGAGTCACAAGGGTAAGGCACTCATTAGCTGGGTAAAATTGGGCAAATCACTTCACCCTGTTTGCCTCAGTTTCCTCATGTGCAAAATGAACTGGAGAAGGAAACAGCAAGACACTCCGGGATGGCCCATTATCCTCTGCCTCCCCTTCTTCAGTGTCGGAGTGCAATGGATGCTTGTTAAATCTGGGAAGCTCCAGGGGAGCCCCGAGGCCAGTCCTGGGGGAGCAGGGAGGTGTCTTGAAGATGTCCTGATATGTCTGTTATAGGCCAAACCTGAAGTGCAACTGCATGGACTGGGGGCCGGCACTGCCTACCAGGTACAAGTGCAGACCGTCACCTTTTGGGGCCAGAAACGCCTCAAGAGCGCCAAGTCCCACCTGCTCCTTGTCATGCCAGCCAGAGGTAGGGGGGCAGCCCGGGGAGGCTGCTGTAGGTCCTGGCGGGCATCCTGACTGTGCTTAGGAACCAGCCCGGGGAGGGGGAGCACGAGGAGGAAGCATGGCAGGGGCCGACTTTGGGGGCACAAAAACAGAGGGAAGGGAGGGAGAAATAGAAATAGGGGGATCGGGAGCCGGGAGATGTGGGGGTTATAGGGGAGGAACAGTGGGTCCGTGAGTGAGAGAGCTGGAGATTGTGAGTCAGGGAGGATTCTGGGCCAGTGAAAGCTGGGATCGACAAGAAGGTGGGGGACTGGGAGTGTGTGTGTGTGTGTGTGTGTGTGTGTGTGTGTGTGTGTGTGAATGTGTGTGGAGGGGGTGTGAGTGTATGCGTATGTGAGCACATGTGTGTGTGCTGTTGAATCCTGCCCCCCCCATGCCATCTTCCCAGCATAAGAGAAATACAGACCCCTCCTCCATCACAGGATGGGTCACAAATGATGAGACTTTAGCCACTAATCAATCGATCCATCCACATTTATCGAGTCCCTACTGTGCACCAGGTCCCGTGCTAAGAACTGGGGGTACAAAGATAGATCCTACCATTGAGCTCCCAGGCTAAGGGGGAGACAAAGAATCCTGTCAAATTGAGCTCTAGCCAGGGCCAGTCTCTTGAGGGGACCCCCCCTTGGGGACCCCGATTCTACAGCAAACTCACATCTGAGCTCTTCCTTCTCCAGAGGCCTCAAATGAGTTCCCTGCATGCGAGGAAGGGCCCGCCCTGAGGGGATCCTCCACAGAGTGACCAAAGGTAAAGCCCCCCCCCCAGGGGAGTGGGAGGTAAGTCAGGCAGGCTGCAATCAAGGGGCTAGCCCAAGTCAGCCCTGGGCTGGGAACTAATGCCAGTGACTCAGCACCAAAGAAAAGGAGAGTTCCTTATTGGTTTGCTGTTGGGTTCCTTACCCCAGCTTGTTCACTAGACTTTGTCACCTATTTCTCTCTCTGATGCTCAAAAAGTGCTTGGAGATCTTTTTTATGTCCAGATTTTTTTTAAAAAATTAAGCTCCCAAAAGAGAGGGACACTGCCAGTTTTATCCTCGTCCCTACCCAGGGTTCCCTGGGACTTGGGACTTCACTGGCAGACGATCCTGGCCAAAGAGAGATTAGCCAGTTGGCCACACCCATTCGGGCCTCCTAATTCAAGGCAGGTTCTCACTCCCCTCAACAGCTGGACCCTCAGGGAGAGCCAGGTTTCCTTGTCTGGGTCTTTAGTCCAGAGCTGGGATCCGGGATCTCACCCAGCGGAGCACAAGCCTGTAGGGCCAGCCTCCCCTTGTCCTTGGAGGGAGGCAGGAGGGGGTAACGCACAGGATCAACAGGATCCAGAGTCAGAGGGCCCGGATTCAAATCCCACCTGTGAAACTGCCTCTGTGGCTCTTAAGCATTAACCCCTTTCCATCTTCAGTTTCCAAAGTGGAAGTGAACTGCCTTGGGCTCCCTTTCAGCTCTGAATCACCCCCCCCCCTTTCCTCACTCGGGTCTCTCTCAGTGTTAATCCCACCATCCGGGGACCTTCCCATGAGCTCGTCTGGGGCTCCGCTCACCCCCTGGGTTATCCCATGTGTAACGGAGACCACCCAGTGAGCTCGTTCCTTCTCTCCTGATAGGCTGGCCAGACTTGAAGGCCCCAGGGACAGTGACTGACGACCAGCTTGGCTAGGGAGGGGGCCCAGCAGTGACCACCTGGCTCCCTGGCCTCAACTGATTTTCTCCATCATCTCTTCCAAATCTCCAATTCCTAAAAACGCAGGGGATTGAGGCCAAAAGCCATCAATCGACCAGTCAGTCACCAAGCTCTTCCCAAGCACCTACTGTGCGCCAGGCACCTTGCTAAGTGCTGGGGATACCCCCAGACACGTAAACGGGCCCCAACCTCAGCCTTTAGATGACCATCCCTGGGCTCATCCATTCCTTCCGCAGGTGGTGGAGCGGCGCCTTGGCCGAGGTTCTGGGGCACGCTCCATGGGGGGCACAGAGGCTCACGCAGGTGTTTTCCCCTTCTCTTTCTGGCCAGCCCAAAAATGCTTCCCTGTTAATTTGAGATCCTGTCTTGAGACACCGACCATGTGGTGACGGCGGGCCAGCCTCGGGGCAGATCAGGGCTCAGTTTCACCCAATCGCTGCCCCCCCTAGCTGGAAGGAACCTGGGTGACCATGCAGTCCAAGCGAAGACTCCCTGTTAGACCGCCTCTGGCCCAGGGGCAGCCAGACGGTTTGAAGACGCGGGGCCGCAGTCCCACCCCCTCCAGGGGCAGCCCCTTCTGGAAGGCTCTCGTTTCAGGAGCCAAGTAGCCCCCCCTCCATCCCCCCATGGGAAAGCGTATTAAATATTAGAGTTTAAGACGATCCCGTAGGGGGCATCTGGGCCAGCCTCCAATTTTACACTTTGGGACAAAGAGGTGCAAGGGTCATGAAGTGGTGGCATAAATCCAGCGCCCTTTCTTGGCCAGAATATTTCTTTCTGGGTCTTTTCTTCCCAGGCTCACGGAGCCTAGCTCCTTCGGTCAATAGCATCCAGGTAATCGATATCCGAGAATGCCCAGGACAAAGGCTAGGCAACATTGGCAAGTTGCCTGGCTCAGCCAACCCATTTTCCAGATGAGAAGGCTGAGAGCCAGACAGAGAAATAACTTCTTCCAAGTCACACAGGATGTTGGGGGTAACGGTGGGATTAGGTTTATGGTCTTCTGTCTCCTAAAGCTAAATTCCACCGTCTCACAGCTGGCCCTCATCTGTAGAGTAATTAAGGCTGACTTGGGGTATTCCCAACTCAGCCCTTTTGTTTCCTGGAGAGCGCTTCCTCTATGAGCCTCGATGGCTTTCCTCTCCTAAAACTAGGTCTAAAAAGAAGCTTATAATTCCTATTCTCCATCTCATTTAGGTAACAAAAAATCGGAGTTCCCAGTGGTTTCAAATAAGGCCGAATGTAAGCTCCATGAGGGCAAGTGTGTGTGTGTGTGGGCATGTGTATGTGTGTATATCTCTGTGCATGTGTGTGTATTCCCAATCCAAGCTCAGTGCCTGGCACACATTAGGTGATTAATAAATGCTTATGAGAGGAATCTCCTTTGACAGGTGTGATTACACACCTGTGATTACACACTTTTGAAGGTCAAGTCTCTCTGCTTTCAAAGTCTTAACCTGGTGGATAAAAAGCAGGATTGAATGTCTGTGAAGAACACACTTTTTTTCTCCATTCTTAATGTCATCCACAAGCTTTCCCAGAATCACTCAGGAAGCAGGTGCCTGCCCCGCCCATCCCCACCTTCAAATGTGCTGGCCACAGTCCCTCTTGATCTCTGCTGACCCCTTTGTCCAGGCCAAAGGGAAAAAAAGTAAGACTCTCCCCATCACATTTTATTGCAGAAATAGAAAGAAAGCAGAATTCTGGCTGGAATATCAAAAAACTCTTTTTTTAGCTCAAATGGAAATATTAAACAATATTATCTTGAACCTAAAACCTTTTTCCTACTTTTTCCCCTTTGGGAAAATGTCTGTATGGTTCAGCAGAAAAACTGTAGTCTCAAAGTGGATTGCCCTCGCACCCCCACTTTCATATTCAAGGATTTAGCTACTGATTCCAGAAAGGAAGTCTTCTCAGGACTTTTCCAGGAGGGACCTGGGAACTTCAAGTTGGAGAAGTGGCTGCTGTTTTAGAAACTATAATTTTTTTAGAAAGTGTATTTTAACATAACATGATTTTTCTTGTTCAATATCCTTTTGTTACCCTAAATATCCTTGAGAGAGAAATTTTAAAAGGAAGGGGGAGGGAGGGAAAAAAATTAGGGGAAAAGAAAAAGGGATTTTAAACCTTTGAAAAAAAAAAAAAAAAAAAAAAAGGGGGGTTGGTCCACCAAAAACTATGCAAAATATGGATCTCCAGAAAGTTTTGTCTTTTTAGCAAGAAATACTTTTTCAAATCTCCCTCCAAGCTTTAATTAACAGTCATTATTTTTCCCTTTCCAAACTGGTAGCATTGTATTCCTTTTCCCTGGGTTCTGCCCCTTTTTACATTTTCAAAAACTCCTAAATTTTTTTTCACGTGGGGACGTTCTGTCTTTTTTCTCCTTGGGGATGAACGTCTCCCAAAGCCTGGCCTTTCTCTTTTCCCTCAATTGGGTACGGGGGAGGTTCCCCCGGGGGATTAAGGGGCCCCGGGGGGCAAGGGGCCAAGCTGCCCTTTGGGTCCCGGGCTGGGGACCTGAGGGAGTCCAGTTTAAAAGGCCCACGGGCCGGGGCTTGGGCCGGGACAAGGGTTACGGCCCCCTTTGGGCCCCCGGGGCCTTGGAGAGGGAGCCGTAGCCCCGGGGGGCCTGGGCCCCGGGAGGGCGGGGGGGGGCGTCCAGCCCGGGGAAGTTGGAGGGAGGAGCCGGCGAGGCCGGGCCGGGGAATTAGAACCCCGGTCCCTAATCACGGCCAGGGGCGAGCGCGATCGTCTCTCACTAAGCCAGGCTGGATGGCGCTGCCGGCGCCCCGGGGGAGCGGCCTTTCTGACGGGGAGCCCCCGGCGCTGCGGGGCGATCGCTGGCTCGGAGGCGGGCCTGGGCCCCAAGGGGCCCACTCGGGCTTCTCCGCTTGGCTGAGCCAGAGGGCCGAGAAAGGCAGGGCCGCAGCTGCATAAGGAAGGGGGAGATCCGTAGTCCTGACTCAGCCACTGGTTGTTAGCGCACGGATGCACGGCTGCGGACCCGCGGGCCCAGCGCCCCAGCGCCCCGAGCGTCCCGAGGTCCAGTGCCCGGTGCCCCAGCGCCCCCAGCCCCTGGCGCCAAACGCCGCCCTGGAGAGTTCCCCACGGGGCGGGGGACACCGGGGGGGCGCCTGGGGGAAGGGTCCCGGCCCCGGCGGCCGAGGGGCCCCGACCGCCCGGGCCGGGGGACGGTGACCGCAGCCTCAGGCCCCCGATGAGGGAAGAGTGTGGGGGAGGGGCGTTTGGAGCAGATCTACCGCTCCTCTGGAAGGACCACGGGAAGGTGTCAACGCCAACCCTGCGTGTTATGGATGAGAAAACTGAGGCCCAGACCGGTGGGGCCCCCGAGGGCCTTACAATTCCAGAGCCAGGGCCGGAGGGCTCCCCAGCGGCTCTCTCAGGCAACCCCCTCATTTTACAGAGAGTTTCCGGGTCACGTGGTGGTAAATGTCAGAAGAGGGATTTGAACCGGCGACCTCCTGAACGCGCCCTGATTGAGGAGGCATGACTGGCCAGAAGGAGGCGGAGTTTTCTGGGCGGAGCTTCGCCCAGCCTGGGGGAGGGGCGAAAAGAGGAGAAAGGAGGGCGGGAGAGAAGGTGGTGCGAAGAGAGGGGTTCTGACGCAATCAGAACGCGCCAGAGGCACAGTCCCGGGAGACCGCTGGCTTGGCGAGGCCCGGTCCAGGCTGTGACGCCTGGGGCCGGGCCGGGGCGGCCACCCGGTGACGGGTCGCGCGGCTGTGACGTGCTCAGAGCGCGCCGGCGGCGGCGGCGCCTGGGGAGAGCTCTCCTGGCCGGCCGGGGCCTGGGGCGGGGGCGGGCGGGGGGGCGAGCCCACGTGACCCCGGCGCCGGGATGCTCTTAGGGCCGCCTGGGCCGGGACGGAGCCGGGCCCTGGGACTGGCATCGGGACGCGTCGCGAGCGGGACCCGTAAGCGAGCGGCCGGCGCGTCGGGAGGGCGCCCCGCGAGCGCAGCGCGGGCCCTGGACCCGCCCCGGCGCCTCCGCGGCCGCCCCCGGCCCAGCGCGCCCCGTCCCGCAGAGAGCGCCGCCCCCGCCCCCGCGCGCCTCCGGGGACGCCGAGGCCCCGCCCACGCCCGTCAGGCCCGGCCTCGCGCCCCGGGGGTCGGGGGGGGGGCCGGGGGGGGGGAGGGGAGGGGCCGGGGGGGGGGGGAGGGGGCCGGGGGGGAGGGGAGGGAGGGGCCGGCGGGGGAGGGGGAGGGGCCGGCGGGGCGGGGCCGGCCTGGGGCACGCCCGGGGGCGCGTGTTACAGTATACTGGGGGGGGGAAGGGGGAGGGGCCTTGTCCGCGCCGCCCTCCTAACCCTGGCGCTGCCCACCCCTAACCCTCCTAACCCCGGGGGCGCCGTGCCCACACTGCCCTCCTAACCCTGGCGCTGCCCCCAACCCCTCCTAACCCCGGGGGCGCCGTGCCCATGCTGCCCTCCCTAAACCCTGGCCCCCCACCTAACCCGGGGCGCCCGTACACTGCCCACCCCCCCCGGGGCCCCGTGCCCACACTGCCCTCCCAACCCTGGGCGCTGCCCTCCCAACCCCGGGGGGCCCGGCCCCCTGCCCACCTAACCCGGGGCGCCGTGCCCCCGCCCACCTAACCCGGGGCCCGTGCCCACACTCCCTCCAACCCTGGCACTGCCCACCCTAACCCCGGGGGCGCCGTGCCCACACTGCCCACCTAACCCTGGCAGTGCCCACACTGCCCTCCTAACCCCGGGGGCGCCGTGCCCACACTGCCCACCTAACCCTGGCAGTGCCCACACTGCCCTCCTAACCCTGGCGCTGCCCACCTAACCCCGGGGGCGCCGTGCCCACACTGCCCACCTAACCCCGGGGGCGCCGTGCCCACACTGCCCTCCTAACCCTGGCACTGCCCACCTAACCCCGGGGGCGCCGTGCCCACACTGCCCACCTAACCCCGGGGGCGCCGTGCCCACACTGCCCTCCCCAACCCTGGCGCTGCCCCCCAACCCTCCTAACCCCCGGGGGCGCCGGCCCACACGCCCTCCAACCCCGGGGCACCGTGCTCCACTGCCCACCAACCCCTGCCCACACTGCCCTCCTAACCCTGGCGCTGCCCACCTAACCCCAGGGCACCATGTCCATACTGCCCTCCTTAATCCAGGGGGCACCAACACTGCCCAACTAACCCCGGGGGCGCCGTGCCCACACTGCCCACCTAACCCGGGGACCCCCCACCCAAGGTAGAAGAAAGCCTTTCCCCTGCAGTTACAGCCGGGGCCCCTTGGTTCCACCATGCCCAGAGCTTCCCTGGGAAGGTTCTGGACCCCCGGACCCTGCCCAAAGGCCCGTGGTCACAGACTGACCAGTGTCCGGGACCAAGCACTTAGAGGGCACCTACTGTGCACCAAGTCGACTGGGCGCCCTTTAGGATGCCTTCGGGTTTCCCCGCCTTGGGTGGCAGCCAAATTTACTACTTTTATAGTGAGAAATGGAGACTGCCAAAGAAGGTGCCCTGAGTACCCTCTACCCCCACCCTGTCTCTGGGGGTATTCTTCCTGGGTGGATGGATTGGGTGGAAAGGGCTGGCTTGGGTCCTGGGAGTAAATGAGGAGGTGGGTGAATGCATGGATGGATGGAGAGGTACTTGGCTGGCTGGCCGGGTGGATGTGGAGAAACAGATAAAAGGGTGAGTAGATAAGTGGTGGGTGGATTGATGGGTGGATTGATGGGTGGGTGGATAGAAGATAGTGTCAGTGTCAAGTCCTGCCCCATTGTGGCGGGAAAGGGAAACCCGATCTCCCAATTTATTGGCCTGCTTGATTCCCTCCCTGGGAGCCCCCAGCTCCGCAGTCTGCTGGTCTTTGTTCAGGGGCTCCTGCCCTGGGGCCCGGGGGCTTCCCACGGCTGAGCCTGGGCCACTGAGCAGGGCGGGATTCTGGGAGGTTAGTGTTGCTTTTGCTTCCTGTGATTTTGGACATTACAGGTCAGGTGTTCACCCTCTTTGACTGGGAAAAGCGAGTCTGGAGAGGTCAGTTGCTTGCGGCGCCGGCCCATCTCCTGTGTCCCCCTGAGTCCGTGGGGTTCTCTACACCTCAGTCCTTGGGAGCCACTTCTTTCTTTCTCTGGGTGTCCCCTTGCCTTTTGCTGGCCCTGGTCAGCGTACTGAGTCCCCGAGGGGACTTCCTTGGGTGCTCTCCCGGCCCCCTGCGGTGGTCCCGGCGTCCCTGCAGCCACCTTCTCCCTCCGTGTTGTCCCCACCGTCGTGGATAGCTACAACTAAAGGAAGCCTGCTTCTGCTTTTGGTTTGGGGGGACCTGCTTCCCCAGAAGTAGCATGGCTAACGATCTAAACAACATCCACATAATTATCTGAAGGTAGAAGCCGCATAATGTCAGGAGGCCCCTCAGCCACTGAGCGGGCCTGTTGCTGGGCGACCTTGGGCAGCTCCCGGCTCTGGGCGCCTGGACTCGGAGCAAGGTCAGCAAGTTTCCAAGGTCCGGCTGCAGAGAGGTGCTGACGTTCCTGGGCAGAGGAGTTCCAGGCCTCCTCCCAGTTTGGTGGTTGTTGGCTTTTTCCTGGTTGATTTATTTATTTCTAATACATATTGCTTATGAATCATGTTGGGGGGAAAATCGGAGCCAAAGGGGAAAACCCCACAAGAGAGAAAAAGAAAAAGACATGACTGTACCAGTGTTGACTTACATTCAGTCTCCATAGTTCTTTTTCTGGCCACATTTGGCATCCAAAGTCTGTTTGAATCACTGAGCCACTGAGAAGAACCAGGCCTTTCTTAGCGGATCTCATCCTCATTTGAATCCTATTCTAGTCGCCTTTAGTTAATGACCTGTAATGATGGGGAAAGAGCTGACTCTTGAGTGGACTTTTAACAGCCCTTCTTAATTTATAACCAAGAACATTTTTTTGGCGTTATGCCATTCTTCAAAAGGCCATGAAGAAATCCCTGTTTGTCAGGCCGAGCACTTGGGAGGGGGTGAAGCTGGGGGGGCCCGGAATCATTCAGGGTCTCTCAGCTTCAGTTCAGGGCCGGCCTTGGACCCTTTAGCGGGGAAGGCTGCCGGGCCAGATCAGGAAAACCGAGCCGGCCTGAGATGGGCCCCGTGGCAAGATGGGAGACTGGGCCTCCAGAAGAAACTGCAACTTCAGATTGGGTTCATTGTGTTTGGTTTCTAGCCTCCCAGCATGAGCCAGACTAGATGAGTAATGATGAGGGCCTTGGTCCTGTGCTTGCCCCAGGCCCAGCCCCAGGCTCATGGCCCAGAGCCAGGCCTCCTGCTCCCTCTTCACCTTCTAAGATCCCTTAACCCCAGCCAGAGAGGAGAGTGTGTTGGAGGTTTTATTTTGTTCTGTTCTGCGCTGTTTAATGTCACTCCTTTTTGGAAAAGAGTTTTATGGATTCGGGGTTTCGTTTTTTTAAGAATTCAAAGGCTGTCTCTGCATGGTAAATGCCCAATTAATGCTTGTTGAATCTTCCTTGAGGAACATGATGTTTTTTGGCCTTGAAGATACTAGTGTTTCCCACTTACCTGACTCGCCATTTTCTTTTGCAGGCAACTAGCAATTTCTGGTTACTTATTTTAGCCTCAGATGTTGCTTTAAATTAGGGGAGGCTTTCTCCAGGACTTATTTTTGCCACAGACTTTTTTTGGCTTTGTAATGGAATTTTACTAGTTTATTTTCCACACCCTGGTGCGGTAGGATTCTCTGGGAGGAGGGAGGGAGCCAAGGCCCAAGGCCCAGAGGAACCTTTGCTCTGTAGTTAGTGGTTGGACCAGAAATGACCCAAGCTCCTCAGTGTTATGTGGAAGCCCCGTCTCTGGGTGTCTCTGAGCCGAGCTGGTTAGAATTGCCGTGGAGGCGACAGCTACACTGAACCCCCCCTTCCCGTCACTGAGGAGAGCGGGGGTCTTGCTGCAATGCCCCCTCTCCCCCCCACCCCCGCCAGGCTCAGGGCAGGACCCTCACATGGAAGGGCCTGGGGTCTGACTCTCCCCACAGCTGCCCCGATCCACATTACAAGATTTATCTAACCAGGGAAGGGACCTTGGGCGTTTTACTTAGGTAATGCCCATTGCAGGGGTACTGCCAGCACCGCCAGGTCTTGTGGGGGCACTTGGTATGGAGACTCCATCCCCTGATCCAGGTCAGCAGCACCTCTGTCGGGCATTAAGGGCCCTTGTGAGGGCTTTTCGTTCAGCATCTGTTTGTCTCGGTTCGGCTCTGGTGTTTCTGAGCGTTTTACTGGATTTGGATCTGAAAAGGCCTCGGGAGGCCATCCGGGCCTTGTACCGAACAGGCCCAGGTGGCGACGGACGTGCCTGATGGCCACCAGGAAGGGCATTCTGTTCAGAAGGACAAAGAACGGGGATTCCCGGCGGGGCTTTAGAGAGGTTCCTCCGTCGTGATGTGGGGTTCATCACGGTGTCTTGGTGTTGTTAGACAGAATCCTCTTGGCTCATCAGCTGGATCGGCAGCTTTGTAGTCTTGTTAGATGTAGCAGAGAGGATGGATGCCCAGCTGGGCGAGATCTGGTGCCCGTAAAGCGCTTAGTTATTCTCACCACCATAATCTGCCCGGCTTGGACCCCCCTTTGCCCGCTGCTTTTAGTGAAAGTGTTTGTCTGGCGGGGGAGACCTGTGATGGGTGGGGGCACTTAGAACCTGCCGTGTCGCCCACCCTGTGGACCTGGGCTTGGCTGAACCCGGCCTGCTGTGTGCCGGTCACCGTGCTCAACACCAGGGACCCAGGGAGGCAAAAGCCAGGCCCTGACCTCGAGCTCCCCACCCAGGGCTTCCATTCCGGGAACCCTCTCCCTCTGTGTGGCCCAAGGGGGAAAAGGAGGATGGAGGGGGCCCGGAGACCTCTCCAGCAGGGGCTCGGCTGGGGCTGGAGCCTCGTTCTTGATGGCCAGCCCTTCCCCCTCTACATCCGGCTGCCGCCTCGTTTCATCTGCTTGTGTTTCTGCCGGAGCCTTCCCTGCCCTGTCACCCAGGACCCTCGGAGCCTTTGGAGACGTTGGTTACGTTCTCGCTTGACAAAATGGGCCGATCTGCAGTCCCGGGCTTCTTGTTTTGGTTTCAGTCTGGTTGACTTCCTTTGTCCCCTCCTGCCTTCTGTTTCCTGCATTTAAGGCTCTAAACAAGCACTGTCGAGCCCAGATAGAAAGCAGGGCTTTTGAGCCCTACCCAAGGAGGGGGAGCGGTGACTCGGAGAACCCCGGGCGCTGGTACGGATCCCTGGCCGCCCCCGGGCCCATGGCTGTTGATCCCGGGCAGCCTCTGTGTTGCCCAGCCAGGATCTTCAGGCGGAAGCCTTTACCTTAGTGGGGACAAAGACATTGACAGGGAAGGATGGTTAGAGCTCGAGAGACCCTGAGTGAGAGTCTGGGGATTAAGTGACGTGAGGCTTGGGGGCCAGGCTCTGGTCACCCAGCCAGCCCCTGACCTCCGGTCACCCCCCACGAGCCGGCTGAGGTCGCTGGGGAAGCCCAAAGCTTCGGGCCGGGCTTTCTGCTAAGGGCAGCGAGGGCTGTGGCCTGGAGTCCGGCTCTCGGGTCCCCATGCCGGACACCCCCAGCTCGCTCTTCTCTCCCTGACTGGTTAAGTGTCCAGTCCCCTCCTCCCATGGGTCATCCTCCCTTAAACGCTCTTCAGTTGGTCAGGCTCTTAAAATGTGGCACAGTATCATGGCCCCAAGGCAGCAGAGGGTGGCGGATTGGCCGGCACCCCAGTCTGGGCGCCGTGCCGCGGACCGCGGGCTGAGCTCACCCTTTGGCTGGGCGCAGGGGCGCGCTGAGCTTGCAGCCTACCCAGGCTCTCGGAGCGGTGTCTGGCTTTTAAGTGTTTTATTTTCCAAACGCCTGGAGTTTCCAACCTTCCTTTTTGTAAGGCTGTAAGACTGTAGGATGGAGGGACCTCCCCCCCCCACCCCCCAGCAAGGAGCCCGAATGCACGGTTGTGTAGGGCAGGTTCCATGTTGTCCTCCTCAGGTCAGTCTGGGCGCTTCTCTGAAACGCGCTTCCATACTTTGTGCTGTGCAAGAACAACCAGACCCAAGGGAAGAAAGGCCCCAGGAAGAAAAGGCAGCCCAAGGGTGGAAGTGCTTGGCTGGGACCCTGTTCAGTCTGCACAGCTGTCTCCCCAGAGGCAGGGGCTCCCTCCCAGGCCCGCTGGCGCCGGCCCGGCTGACCCGGCCTGGGTGCCTTGTTCTCTCGGTGCTGCCCATGGCAGGGGGTCCCAGGCCGAGCGTTCTGGGCGCTCCATCCCGCTTCACGCCTCCTGGTTCCCCTTGGAACTGGCCCCGCGGCCTTTCTTGGAGCTCCTTCTCCCCAGGCGCTGGGCCGCCCCCCTCCTCCAGAGCCCGTTTCCCTCTGGATCGTCTCCCGCTTCTCCTCGTCCTCTGCCCCCCCTTGCCAGGTCCTCGCTAGGCTTGTCCCCCTGGGGCCCCTTCCCCCTCCAGAGTCCCTTCCTTGGGGGGGGGGGGTCTCTCCTGGCGATTCCGGAGTCTGCCCCTCGGCCCAGGCTGTGCGGCACGTCCCGGACAGAACCGTATCTTTTTCTCCGAGTCCTTCCCCTGCTCCCTCCTGTTCCTGTGTCCCTCCGGCTTACAGACTGGGGGTCCTCCTGGACACCCCGCCATCGCTCACCTCACCTCCCCCTATTGGGGGAGCTTGGCAGCAGCCCCACCGCACACCCCTGCTCTCCTGGCTCCCCCAGCGCAGACCCTCAGCTGCCGAGGTGCAGCCTCCCTGCCGCGGCCACCCAAGTGACCTTCCAAAATGCCCGCCTGACCGTGTCACCCACCGGAGGTCAAGAACCTCCATGGCTCCCTGTTGCCTCCAGGAGCAAGTAGGAAAAGCTTTTTGGGGCAGTCAGAGCCCTTCATTCTCCTCATGTCTTTGATGCAGGGACCCCGACCTCTGGATGGTCAGACCTCAGGGTCCCAGCATCTTCCGCCCCCCAGGCCCCAGAGGCTCTCCCTCCCAGTCTGCCCCTTGCCCTTGTCCTCTGCCTGCACTGGGTTTCTCCCCCCTCTGTCATGGGCCCCTGCAGGTCCCTCCCTAGAATCAGAAGGAGCCCTGAGCCTTGGCTGTGGGGCCCCTCCTGCCCGCCTCCCTGGGGGCCTGCCAGGACCCAGGTGTCTCCCGGGCGCTCTCTCCTTGGGCGAGATGCGGGAGGCCCAAGGCCGGCGTGGGCCACGGCCCCCCTTCTCTCTAAGACCTTGACCTCGGGCCTGTGCTAAAATGTAACTTCTTTCTCTCCCCAGCTTTGTGCCCGGGCCCCATAATGCCCCAGAACAATGAAAGGCCAGCGAAGAACTCTGCTCAGCAAACAGGGCCGCCTGCCAGCCTTCTCGGAGAAGTGGGCGTCCGGCTTCGAGGGCCTTAACAGGTCCTGCCTCCTCCATGCCAAGCAGGAGAGCCGCAGCACCTGGCATAGGCTCTACCGCTCCCTCCAGCGCCGCCGGCAGGCCCTCTGGCTCCAGAGGAAGCGGGCCCACCACACTCTCCTGGCCGCCAGGACCTGCGCCGCCCTGGCCGCTCCTCAGGGCCTGCCGGGCCCCGTCAGCCCCCACGCCCGGGGGCCCCCCGTGGGGAGCCTGCCCGCCCCCGTCGAGAGCCCCGCCCAGGAATGCCGGCCGGAGGAGGAGCTCCGCAAGGCGGCCGCCGGCCTGCCAGTGGGCAGTGTGCTGGGGGCGGCCAATGGCTGCAAGCAGAGGACGGACCCCCAGGATCCCAGCGGGCTCAGGACGGCCGGCGGGGAGGGCCGGGCAGAGACCGGCCCCTCCTTAGTCACCCTGAGGAGCCGGAAGGGAAATGGTTGTTGCTGCCGCTGCCTCCCGGGGCTGGACTCGCACAGGATGGAGCCAGAGCGGCCGTCCCTGATCGCGGGGAGGCCCCAGGCCGGCCCGCGCAGGCCCAGGAGGGTGTCCCTGCTCCGGCTGTATAAGAAACTGTCCATGATCAGGTTCCGCTACCGGATCCTGAGGTCGCCCCGGTTCAGGACGAGGAGCAGAACGTGCAAGCTCCGCCAGGGCCGGCACCGCAGCTGGGTGCAGAAGGTCGCCAGGGACCGTCAGCAGCAGCCCCCGGAGGGCTGCGTGGGGGGCACCCGGAGTTCCCTCCCTCTCTCGGGACCCAACAGCCCCTCTCTGCTCCCTCCGGCCCCCTTCCCAGAGATGGACTGCAGCGGCCCTGCCGGAGAGGGCCCGGAGCCCTGTGGGGGCCAGCCGGACGGCAGCCCGGCCCAGGCGTGGGACCCGGTGCTTGGCATCGCGCTGACCGGGGACGGCCTCTTGCTGGAGCAGCTCCCGGAGGACCTTCTCAGCTCAGAAACCGAACCAGAAACCGTCATCGTGGGCTTGGAGGATCAGGCGAGGGACGGCGGGGGGGATGAGGAGAAGCCGCCCCTGCCTGACCAGCCGGAGGAGGCCAACGGGAGCGGGCCCGAGGCCCCGGCGGAGGAGCCTGCGTCCCCAAGGGCCGGGCAGGACCTAGGGGTCCCGGACCCCATGGAGCCGGAGGCTCCCCGCCCCCGCAGCATCTTCAGTGCCAAGTTACTGGACCACCCGTACTGTAAGAACCCCCTGGAGGCTCCCTCGCAGCCCACGGGCCTCAAGGGGGGGCGGCAGGTGGGAGGTGGAAAGAGCGCCCAGAAGACGTCTCCCGTGAAGGATGAAGAGCTGTCCTCCTGCCTCTGTGGTACATACACTGACCGCCCTCCCCCCACAACCGAGGGGCCTCGGACTCTCCCTGCCTTCCCCCTACAGAGGGCCCTTGGGCTCCCCACCCTCCCCCAAGAACAAGGAGCCTCGGGCTCCCTGCCATGGCCCACTGTGCCCCCAATGCCATGGGGGGCCTTGGGGTCCCCTCTGTGTCCCTTCCCTCCAGAGGTCCCACGCTCAGTGCTCAGCCCGGCCTCTCAGGCTTGCCCCCCTTCCCCCCCAGTGACCGAGGGCAGAGGCTGAGGTCTCGTGGGAAGCCCCTGCTTGTTTCCACAGTGGCCAGAGAGTGTTAGAGCACTCTCCAGGTGCCCCTTGCTCCCGAGGCCTTGGGTGGGCTAAGGGTCTGTGAGGAAGTGATTCCCTCTGTGGTCAGTGAGGCTGGTTTGGGACTAACCCCGAGCCCTGGTTCCCTGAGCTCAGGAGGAAGGGCCTAGCCCTGGGTTAAGGGGGCTGCCATCACTGCACCCCCACTCCCTTGTGTGCTGGAGGCCTTGGGAGCCGCCTGGGTCCTGCCCCCGCAGAACGGGCTGAGAGCCAGGTTCTGCAAGGGCTGCGTGCCTTGGGGCAGCTGCTCCCAGACCCTGAACTCCTCCTAAGTCGGTGGGAGGCTCTGCTGAGAAGACGGCCCCTCTCCTCCCAACCCCCCCAAGCTCACATTGGGAACCAGAGCTTCACGGACTGTCCCAGGGCTTGTTCAGCTCCAGTGTCGGCGTCCCCGAGGCAGCGTGCCACGGAAGGAGCAGAGGGGACAGCAGGGACCAGAGAGGCCCAGGGTGGCCCAGAGCTTCAGGGGAGACCTCGGGAGGCTTTCCTGGCAGTCCAGCTGGGGCTTGGGCCGACGACGGGGCCCCGGGCTCGGGGAAGGGGACCTCCACGGTCCCTCTTCAGTCCATTTGGGCCGGGCTTCAGTGGAGATTTGGTGGCCGTCTTAGTGGAAGTTTGAAACCAGTTGGGGCTTTGGTGCAGGAGAGCAAACTTGGGGTGCTGACCCTGGGGGATCAGCCTTCTTCTCCCATCTGCTGATGGGCCGGGGGGGGGGGGGGAAGCTTTGCAGGGAGGTCCCTGTGTAACGGGGCCGGGGGGTCACGGGGTCTAATATGGAAACAGCAGGGGTCTGCTGCTGGCTCGGCTTTTCTAGCAAAAGAAACCATAAATCTGGAGATTTTTTCAGAGGTCAGAGATCGCTGTCTTCAGGCGACTTCAGCACAGGCGTCTCCTCGCTTCGTCTTTAAGAGTCCTCCTCGTGTATCTTTAGGGTTCCTGGATGAGGTGATGAAGAAATATGGCAGCTTGGTCCCCCTTTGTGAGAAAGACGTTCTCGGGAGACTAAAAGAGGTCTTCAATGAAGACTTTTCCAATAGGTTCGTAGAGAGGGAGCCCTGGGGTCCTGGGAAATCAGGCGTCCCTTCTGTTTGCCCGAGCCCTAGGTCTGAAGCGTCTCCCCTGATCAGCCAAAAGGGAGCTCGGGAGCTGCCCTCTCCTCCCCTCTTACTCCTCCCTCCGTTGCAGAAAGCCGTTCATCAACCGGGAGATTACAAATTACCGGGCCCGACACCCCAAGTCCGCCACCTGCAACTTCCGGGTGTTCTACAACAGGCACATGCTGGACATGGACGACCTGGCCACACTGGACGGGCAGAACTGGCTGAACGACCAGGTGCGAGAAGGGTCGTGGGTGGGGGGCTTCCCCCCCTCGGCCTCCGGCAAGAGCCACAGGAAGCTCAGACCGGCTGGGCCCACCCCGTGGGGGAGGAGAGGCCAGCCGACGGCCCTGGGGGGGCACGGGCCCAGACGCGCGGCAGTACTCATTGGGCACCTGCTGTGTACAGGCACTGTGGACTGTCTGAGGCTGTTCTGTGCAAGCCCCTTGGGGCCATCCCGGGTGACCTCCTAGTGGGGCCTCCAGGCCCAGTGCAAGGGCTCCTCTTCTGGGGCCTCGGCCCTCTGAGACGGGGCTGGAGCTCCCGTGCTGGTGGGAGGCAGGGGCCGGACCGGACACGCTCGTGCTGCGTTGGGTGACCGGGGAAGTCTTTTTTTCAGGTCATCAACATGTATGGTGAGCTGATAATGGACGCTGTTCCAGACAAGGTGAGTGACACCCCCGTAGAGGAGGCCCCTGACCTTTCATTTCTGTGGGGCTGCCCAAAGGGAGCAGATGAGTGGGCTCGGGGTCCCTGCTCCCCAGGGGCACCCGGCAGGCTGGTGTAGACACCACAGGAGCCCAGAGAAAGGGGAAGGTCCTAGAGGCCCCACTTCAGAGCCGGAGGACAGAGGCCCACCTGGGGGGGGGGGGGTGCTTCAAAGGACCAGGTCTTCTGAGGTCAGGGATCCCCCTAGGAGGTGTAAAACCCAATCGGTCCGGCAGGAGGGGAACAGAGCCTTGGAAGGCCATTCTCCCAGCCTCTGACTGGAAGGTCGAGGCAGAGTCCCCCAAGCTTGCATGGAGGTGGGAGAAGGCTGCCCGAGGGCACACTGCTGGGGCCCACCAGAAAGGGCGGAGGCTCACCCCCCCCCCCCCCCCGCACCCACAGGGAAGGGCAGATGGAGAGAAGTGGCTCTGCCTGTGGCCTCCCGGGGCTCAGGGCTTAGCCTCCCTCTGCCTGTGGCCTCCCGGGGGCTCGGGGCTCGGGGCTCGGCCTCCCAGAGCCACTGCCCGTCTAACATGTCCACTCCCGTCCGGCCTTTTCCAGGTTCACTTCTTCAACAGCTTTTTCCACAGACAGCTGGTAACCAAAGGATACAACGGCGTCAAGAGGTGGACCAAGAAGGTAGGCCGTGCTGCGGGCCCTCGGGGAGGCAGCTCGGCTCCTCCCCCAGGCCTGGCGCTCCTCGGAGGATGGAGTTGTTCCCTGGGGGGCCCGGCCAGGGTGGACGCTCAGCGTCACTGGCGTTGAGTGAGGGGTCTGTATATGTATATGGGGGGCCTTCTCAGGGTGAAGGACGTGAGAGGTGATGAGCGAGTGCTCCAGGGCAGCTGGGGTCAGCAACCAAGCGGCGTCAAGGGAGAAGAGGGCCGGGCCCAGGACGGCCTGGGGGATGGGGGGGGGTCTTCTGCAGTTAGTAGGCACCATGGGCCTTCTGCAGTCAGTAGGTGTCATCTGGATGGACATTCAGCAAAAAGACTGAACAGGAGGAGGGGAGAAGGGGGGGGCACTGCCGCCAGGAGAGAACTTTTGGGGGACCTCCATCAGGTGACCAAGCCAGAGGCCCTGCCCTGCCGGTGCCTTCCCGTGCTGTCCTTTATCAGCAGTCTGTCCAAAGAGAGCGTAAGGGGAAAGGCTGTGCAGGGGTCTCCAGGGGGACGTGTCTTGGTTAACCACGCCTCCTCTGCTGGCCTTGGACGTCCGCAGGGGCCGAGATGAGTCCTTTGAAGACGGCTGAAGGCTGCCTGTCCCTGGGCCCTCCCTCTCCAGGCAGGCAGAACTCCCATCAGTGCATGGGAGAGACCCCTGGTCTTCCCCCGTAGTGGCTCGGGACCCTCTCTCCCCACAGCCAGCCTCTGCAGCTTAGCTGGTCGCCCCTGAGGTGCAGCGTCCGGCACGGCACGGCCCTGGGGTCCCCTCCCTGCCACAGTGCACGATGGGGGAGGTCGGCTGAGAGGGCGAAGGAGCGAGAACACGACTGGTCTCCTGACAGGGGGGAGTCCAGGGTCCAAGGTCAGGGGGTGTCTCAGGTGCCAGAGTGGAGCTTGGAGTGGACATCCATGGCAGGGACCCCACCTTTGTGCAACCACATGGGGGGAGGGGTCTGCATCTGTCTAGAGTAGGTGGGGGTTGTATACATATAAGGGGAGGGGTCCGTATATATGTAGAGAGAAGGAAGAGTCTGCATCTGTAGAGCAGGGGTCTGTGTCTGTGTAGAGTGGGAGGGTCTATATAGATGGGGAGTCTGTATCTGGGGGGGGCAGGGTCTGTGTCCATGTAGATCAGGGTTCCGGGGGGGGGGGGATCCGCAGTGATGAGTGCCCGCTCTGCCCCTGCCAGGTGGACCTGTTCAAGAAGAGCCTCCTCCTGATCCCCATCCACCTGGAGGTGCACTGGTCCCTCATCACCGTGACGCTCTCCAACCGAATCATCTCCTTCTACGACTCCCAGGGCATCCACTTTAAGTTCTGTGTGGAGGTGAGCCAGGGCTCGGCTCCTCGGGGACGGCCTGGAGGCTCCGCTGGGGGGGACCCGCTGCCTGCGGGGATGGGATGGGGGGGGATGAATCCCCTGCCGGGCCCCACCCTGAGTCCCTGGCCATTCTCGGCCACCACCAGTTCCCTTGACAACATTTTTAGACCCTGGTGGCAGGTGGAGTCTTTGGAGGCCCAGGAGCGACGGCCCCGGCCTCTGGCCTTATCCATGGAGGTGCCCAGTGGGAACTTCCTGCCAACGTTTGCCCCAAACTGAGCGTTCGGCGCCTGGTGCGAGAAGGGCCAACCTCGGGGCCTGGGCCTCGGTGGCGGTGACCCCAGTTCCCCCAGCCCCGGGGCCTCTCGGGATGTAGTCAGGGGGGTCCAGGCTGCAGGCCTGGATGCAAAGGGCTGGGGGGAAGTAGCAGCGCGGGCCTTTAGGGAACACTGGGAATGACCAGAAGCCAGGGGATGTTTTGGGTTTTTCAGTCAGACTGACCCCTGCCCTCGCCCCTCCTCCATCAGATGGTCGGCAGGGATGGCGACCACGCCGTTCTGACGCCCCTCAGTCCTTGGCCGTCCTCAGCCCCCTGCACACTGCCTTAGTCAGTGTCCCTCCAGACATAGAGGGGACCCTCACTGCGGGACCGGGGAGGAGCGGGGCGGAGGCCGGCAGGCAGTCAGGCCGGGTCTGGGTTTCTGTCTCATCAGAACATACGGAAGTATTTGCTGACGGAAGCGAGAGAAAAGAATCGGCCCGAGTTTCTGCAGGGCTGGCAGACGGCTGTGACTAAGGTGAGTGGCCCACGGGGGTGAGAAAAGCCACTGGGGGCGAGGGTCCACAGGGCCCGGTTCCGATGAAGTCACGTTCCTCTCTCTTCTCCCTCCCCAGTGCATTCCACAACAGAAAAACGACAGCGACTGTGGAGTCTTTGTGCTCCAGGTAAGTGGCCCCCTCAGACCCCGCCAAGGCTCGTGGGAGCCGGGCGCTGTGGGGGGGGTCCTCCGCTCCTTCGGAAGAACAGGCAGCATCGCTCCACTGCCGGTTTTCACCCTTAGCCAGTAACAAGAATGAAAGGGCGTTTGCTCCTTTTCTGTCGGACGTCCCGGGTCCCAGGGCTCGGCCTTTGGGTGGCTCTGAGGGGGGTCCCCCTGCTCAGCCTTGCACCCCTGCAGCCCCCGGAGCCAGGACATGGGTGGTGCAGTTGGCCCAAAGCCGGCCGTGTTTGGGGAGAGCTGCGCAGAGCGGGCGCGGTGAGCAGCAGGGGCTACTGGGGGAAGGGGGGACTCACCCCAAGTTTGGGGGCTGCCTTTTTTCAGTACTGCAAGTGCCTGGCCTTCGAGCGACCCTTCCAGTTCTCCCAAGAAGACATGCCGCGCGTCCGGAGAAGGATTTACAAGGAGCTCTGCGAGCGCCGGCTCTTGGACTGAGGCGGAGCCCGGAGCCCCGACGCCCCTCGGCGTACCTCACCCCGGCCCTCCTCCCTGGCTTGTCTCCTCCACCACCGTGTAACGTCCCCTCACGTCCTGTTTTGTCCCTCACTGTGTGGATTTCCTTCTCGTATTTAATATTTATTATGAGCGCATGCCCATCGACCAAGCATGCGGTGCTGAGTATTAAAAACAAAGCCAAGGCGGGCTCGCCATTCAGCCGCGCCCAGCCAACTTGGCCCGAGGAAGCCAGCCCACGTGCTAACGGGCAGGCTCAGAACCTACAGATGTGGGGTCTGTGTTTAGATCCCGTCCGCTCAGGACCGTCCGGCTGCCGAGGAGTCCTAGAGTCCTCCCCCTCCGGCCTTGCCCCTGCCTTGGGGAACAGCTCTCTCGAGGTTCCCTCAGCGTCACCGAGGGTCAGACTGAGCCACATGTGGGGAGCTTCTGTCCTCGGAGGGTTTGTCACCGCATGTGCCCTTGTCTCTTTGTGATAAAAACGAGACCTCGGACCCCCGGAGGACAGATGGGCGGGGACGGTGAGCGCAGCTGATGCTAGGGAGCCCTGCCCACTCGGGGCATCGAGAGACTTCCGTCCAGAGGAAGTGGCAGCAGATGTCTCTGTCCCTTTTTGCTTCCCGTTTTTACATTTGAGAAGCAGGAGCGCCCTGTCCGAGTCGCCCCTCGCCTTATGTCACCTGCCCGCTGTGCCCGTGGGGAGAGGAAGGCGGCGAATGAGGATCACTGTCTGTCTTGGCACTTTGGGAGCCTCGTTCTGAGCTCTGGACAGGGAGGCTCTCCTGGGAAGCATCCGGACTCTGGCCTGAGCTGGCCTGAAGAGCACTCAGTCCAGGTTTTCTTTCTGGACTGTTGGCCCCAAGCGGACGTGCCACGGGCCCAAGAGGGCCAGGAGCTCCACTTCTGGCCTTTCTCATTCACTCCCTCCCTGCCCTGTTTGTTAGGTAACCCTCTCCCTCCCCCCGGTTTCCCAGGCCTGACCCCCCACCTCAGCAAAGAGAAGTTACCCCATCTTTGGACGTGGAAAAAAGCAGATCTCGCATCTGGAATCTGGCTCTCCTCCTAACACGTGTCTTTACATGAAAAGCGAAAACAACTGGATGCACGTGAACCATGCTGGACCGTCCGTCTGTCCGTCTGTCTGTCTTGGAAGGCTAAGAAAAGCCCAGAGTGGCCAGAGGTGCCCAGAAGCTCATGGAGCGCAGAGTGAACAGCAGGTGCTACTTGACTTAGGCCCGGGCGTGAGCCAGGGGCGGGCAGGAGCACAAGAACGCGGTGTCATGTTCCCGTAAGGCACAGCTGAAGGGGGGCTGCTGGCCACGGTGGGGTCAGTGGGCCAGAAGGGCCCGAGCCTCCCCGTCTCCCCACGCCGTCCTCAGTGTTTGGTCCTCAGGGGGTCTCACCCCAGCAGAGTAGGGGGTGTGGGCCAGGGCTGCAAAGGGGGTGACCTCAGCCCCTGGAGGAGGAGGAAGAAGAGACTTCACCCATCAGTGTCACAATCTGTGTTGAGCTCATCCTGGTTTGCCTCCCCGCCTCTCCCACATGTTTGCCCCTGTGTATTTATAGCTTTTCAGGACTCCCAGAAATCCCAGTTGGAGAGGTTTGCTCTCGCACCCAAGCCTCTGTGTTGGAAAACCAAAGCGTGACCACTGGACAGTCCGAAGGCCTTTTCTACCCCAAATGCAGAGTCCTCCAGAAGCCTCCCCAGCTCCAGGTGCCAGGCCGGCCTTGGCCCCCACACGCCGTTCACCCAGCACGGGAAGCCGGAGCGGAGGACGCCCCGGCAGTGGGGTCACCCAGGACCGAGTTCTTCCCCTTCCCGCCCACTTGTCCGTGGGCCACCAAAGAGCTCGGACAGCGGTGCTGAGACGAGGAGGCTCGAGTCGGGGCTGCAGAGGACTCGGCTCCCCTTGGGGTTTGGCACGCGCCGCCATCGCGCAGATCCTCCGAACCCTTCCCTGCCAGCTTCCGTGTAGGTCAGAAGCCGGGATCAGAGCCGCGCCCTCCGTCCTCCTGACGGCAGGCCTTGTTCCCTCCCGGCAAGGACGGTCTGAGCGGCGCCGGGGCTGTCGGATCACTGTGAGCCCGGCCCCGACACGTCCTCCCGGGCGCCCGTGGCTGGGTCGGTCTAAGCGCGGGCGCCGTGTCGCGGCGAGCTCGGCGCTCCGTGTGGACTGAACAAGCAGATGTGCCCTTAATAGCCAGGGGATTGTCCACGTGTCTCTGGCTGCACTGATTTTTTTTTTCCCAGAGTTTGCCTTTCTGATTAATCTACAGTAAAGAACATGGAACTCGGCCCATCCCAGTTCAGTAAACTCTTGTTCAGCTCTTTGGAGAGGTTCCACCGATGAAGACATTTCCTGTGGACTTTGTCATGTTGGTCTTCTCCCTGCTTTAAATAGGGGGGTCCTCGGGTCCCAGAAGCAAAGTGGTAGAAAGCCATCGGTGGAGATTGGGGGGGAGGGGGAGGCAGTCGGTTCGCTCTCCATCGGTAGACTAGAGACAGACGGCCAAGAGCTCGGCTTCCCTTCCAGGAGGGCCGGGGCTTCGGGCCTTCCCTGGATGGGAGGACATGGCCCTGAACCTGCTCCGTGGCTTGTCCTGGGGAGAGAACAGAAAGACGGCTTCCCGCTGATCCTGGGGGGAAGGTGACCTGGAATTGTCAGCTGACCAATACGAGGCAGGAAGCTGCTTGGCCAGGGGAGACTGAAAAGGGGAGACGTCCATTGCCGGCACTTGGTCTTGAGAGGAAAGGGGTTTCACCCGGTGCGTCAGACCAAGCTAAACCTACTGTAGATAAGGCTGTGATGATGTACAATTCCAATATCAAACGTAGTGAACAGTGAAATGTTGCAGGGGTGGGGTGGGGGGGACTTAGTAAAATATTTTTTTGAGAAATAAACTAATGACTTTATAAATCTCTGTCTTTTTGTGTTGACTCGCACTGATTGTGCAGGGAGAACTTTTCCACGGCGCTCAAATAAAAGGGTCTCTCCTGAACAGTATCCACACCTAAGTAAACCCCGGCAGGTTTAGTAATATAAGTAATAGTAATATATCCTGCCGGATAATCCTGGGATCTTACGGGACTTCAGAAAACGTGTTTGAGTAGAAACTAGCTGAAAGGGCACAAATCCCCCAGAAACCTCTCCAGGCGTGTTAAGTGGCAGTCCTACCTCGGGAGGCCAGGAGACAGACAGCCACGTTGTGAATGGGGGGCCACCTTCCTACCGCTTGCAGCCATATCATAACCAGGGGGGCTGGCTTTCTGCCGCTCGCGGTCATATCGTAACTGGGGGGGAGCTGCCTTCCCGCCACTCGGGGCTACGTCATGACCAGGGGGCCATTCTTCACCTTTAGGAGCCACTGCTCTCTTTCCTCACCTATGAAACTTGTTAAGTAACTTTGTTTCATGATTTGAGGAAACATCAATTCAGAAGATACTAAGTGGTTACAATTTCCAAGGCAGAGCTTCTGGTTCTAGGAGGGAAAGGGACAGGTCCCTGCAGGGGGATTGGGGACAAAAGAGAAATCCAGAGTGTTTTAAGGAAAACCTGACACCACGAGGAAAGGGGAAGATGAGGCAGGCAGCCCTCCTCCCAGCCACCACGCTGGGGCTTTCACAGCTGCTCCCGGGCACCAAGTCAGGAACCCAGCTTTATAGCCTCTGTTAGCAAGCCCTGGAGTACCCAGACATGGCGGCCACAGCTGTTCACCCCTTTATCAGTAGGGAGGGAAGCCAGTGATGGACTCGGGGCTCTCATTCAGCCAACGTCCTTGGCTCTCATTTTATTTATCAACGTTGAGAAGTTTTACCCTTTGCAGACGAGTTGCTCATGAGGAGCTCCACGTGTCCCATGGGACGACTGACTGTTAGGCGTTCTTGCTGTCTCCCCGACAGCTGCATTACTTCCCTATTTCTAGCAAGGCTTGTAGGGGAAATGGCCCTATTTCCTGCAAACAACCTTCCCTGAGTCACCCAGCTCCGAGTCTGCAGATGATTGGGCCTGGGAATGTGGCTCTTAGGCTACGTGAGTTCCAAGGCCTTCCTCTCCTGGCCCTCCAGCCAGCCTTTTTCTGGAGGGCCCGGGACAGGCCTCTTTTTCCTAATGATGGAGTGAACAGACCCTGGCCAAAGGCCGCATCCCTCCTAGCAACCCAGTGTCTGGGTGAGCCCCGGGGAGGGACAGTGACAGGACTGCTTTGTGCCTCTGGACTGTTGTGTACAATCTATGTTCACCTGAGGCCCAGTTATTGTTTGCAATTAGGAGGCCAAGCCTTGAAGCCAGGTTATTCTGTGTGAACTGACCAGCAGTTAGCATCCCTTGCTTAGAGGCCTTTCCTGTAAAAGGTCCGGTCTCTCCCCTCTCAATGACCAGTTCCACTAGGGAACTTAAATCATCTTAGGGCCTCGTAATTTGCTCCTGGTCTCGGATTTGGCCCGGGCCTATAATCCTTTCTGGACAGCTCTCCACCTCCGTGACTTGTACCTCATCACTACTGCCTCGTACAACCAGAATCCTAGGAGAAACTGATTCTCTGGGATCGTTTATCCAGAGCAACCCACTTTTCTCTCTCGACTTTTGTTCCTAAAATAAGTACAAGGCCCTTCTGTGGTTTCCATCTTTTAAGCTAGAAGAAACAAAAGTTTCTCTCCCCTCCACTGTCTGCACCTCCACTACAATGGCTCCACTCTCCCCCAGGCTGTGGTCCAAGTCACCTGCCCACAGAAGGAAGCTGGGAACCATCCCCAGGGTGGGCAAGTGGGCTAAACATCTGGGGTTCAGGGAGCTTTTCAACCTTGAGCGACAAAGCTTGTCACTCCACTCTTCCCTGTTTAAAGTGAGAAGAGCACACACAGCAAGGTGGACAGGATATTAGCCCTTATTGCAAGGTCTGCCAGAACTGTGAGAAAGCGGTCCTTCTAAATTCCTTTTTAAGACTAATGAACAACAACCTCATTTACAGCAAGAATGAGAAATAATACAGCTATTAAAAGCATCTTGTAAGGAAAACTCAGGAAAAAAAAGCCAAGTTCCTGTTAAAAATCCTTCTTCTCCAGCCCACAAATGAACATTACCTTCCTATTATAAACCAAAATAGAAGAATAAATACAACACAAGATAAAATAGTCCCTTGAAAGAAGACATTCAGGAAAACTCTAAACCAATCTCCCGTGGTGTTTAAATGAAAATTCAAGCCATGTTTCCCATGCAAAATACTCCTCCTCAGTCCTTCAGCATAAGTCACTGAAAGATAGGAAGTACTGGTGACTTGAGTCCTTCTGATTTGCTTGATCACAAATTTTTACTGAATTAGGGTTTCACTGAATGAGTTCCAATTGTGTAAACTCTAAGAACCTAATCACGGAGATGAGCTTCAATAGACTTATGCAAAACTTCAAGATAAATGTTTCCTTGGAGTAAACATCCTCTCTCTGGCCCCAGTCATCATCTCAGACAAACAAGTCAATAAAATTGTTCTTATAGAGTCAATGTACTGAGAGTTGACTATCCATTTAGTTGTGACTATTCACTTGACCGAAATCTGTTCAGTGAAACTTCTTCCACTGATTATAAGGTTTGTCTGATTTCAGGCTTCCTTTCAATTTCTCCCTTAGAAAGATAATAAAATAAGTACAATGAGCCAATAGACTTGGCGGGAAAAATCTGTCAGATAAATTGCTCTGCCTTTTGGGAGTAAACATCCTCCTGCTCTGGCCCTGCCGAGTCATCATCTCAGACAAACAATTCAACAAGAATTCTGTTCTTTTATCAGCAGTGCAAATGCTGAGAGATTGACCACATCATTTAGTTGTGGACTCAATTCACTGACCAGGAAATCTGTTCTAGGTGAAACTTCTCTGACCACTCGGATTATAAAGGTTTTGTTTCCTTGATTTTCAGGCTCTCCTTTCAACCCTTCCCACTTGAGTAAAATAAATAAAAATAAGTACAACAGGCCTAACATCAACTTGCTTCAAAGTTAAAATGAACCCCTTCAGAATTCATTGAATTTCCCATAGGAGATCCTGTTTCTTTCCACATCCTTTGGACCAACTTCCCAATAGAAGCTGAAGGACGTGCTTAAATATTGTAAATATATATATTTCTTTCTAGATCATCCATTCTGAGCACAAGAGCAGAGCCCTCTCTCTGGGACTGTCGGATCATTCGAGTTAAGACAGAACTGTTTTAAGAATTCCTTAATAACCTGTGTATCTTTATGAGTTAAAAGTCACCTTGGGAAAAAGGGCTATCTTCAAAAAGTTAGAAATACATCTCCTTGTTTATAGGCTATTGCCAGAGAGCACAGATTAAACTCTTTTCTTATCAATTTCATGAGGATCTTTTCCCTAAATGACCATTCCTTAATTCTTATCAATTTCATGAGGATCTTTTCCCTAAATGCCCACTCCCAAGTTGTGAACACTGAGCAATCGCCATATAAAAGACTTTTCCAATTCTGTGCTATATCAGGTTAGTATCTATGAACAGAGCTACTCAGTTACTAACTGTTCCTTAGGACAAGCGACCAGACCTCAAGGTTCCAACACCAGGACCAGTCACTTGCTTAGTTTCGGAAATTTAATGATTTTCAGAGTGAAAAAGCCAAGTCGAGGTTTGGGGCTTAATTTCTGTGTGGAGAGAAAGAAACCAAAGACAGCCTCTTCTACGTCAGCTGTTTTCGAGACGAGCGTTGCTCTTCGGAGGGATCCGTCAACCAGCCAACGTCCTGTGTTTGTACGTGAAGGGCTTCCGTCACTCATTGATTTTGCACATTTTCCCGTAGCCTCCTCTGCCAGCGTCATAGTCTTTTCGATACTCATCTCGTACCTCAAAAAAAAAAAAAAAAAAAAAAAGCAGAAGACATTGTCACTGTCCCATGGAGAATGAGATGCCACAAAAACTCACCGATAACCCAAACTTGAGAAGTCATATTTATTCTCAGAAGGGAAATGCGGCTAAAATCGTATGGGAAAACCACAGAGAGATCTGACTTCAGGGACCTTACCTGGCCCCCAGATCGTCCTCGTCCATACTGGCGGCCCTCTTTGAAGCCGGCATCCCAATCAGTTCGGATAATGCGATCGTCCAGACGGGTCCCGTTAATGTAGCGCATGGCATTTTCAGCATCTGCTCTGGAGTAATATCTTGGTGTTAAGTGTTAAGGAAGAGAAGGCTGTACTTCTGCAAACATATGTTGATAAAGATGTCCAAAGCAATCACTTTTTAAAATGTAGCTGAACACATGAAATCTGAGCTTAACAGTGACTCATCCCAAGCGAATTAAGTCGAGTCAGAATAAAGAACGTTTTAAGCCTAAAGGCATTTGACCCAGAGACCCAAGAATTTTCTGCATTTCCAGCACCTGCTATGTACCAGGCCCTGATCTCATTTGATCCTCACAACTCCATGAGGCAGGTGCTCTTATAATCCCCACTTTACAGTTTAGGAAAATTGAGGTGGAAAGTGCCAAAGGAACTAATGATATCAAACATCCTAAAATTAAGGACAGATTTATAGCCAGTGTTTCTGATAAAGGTCTCATTTCTAAAATATACACAGAACTGGGTCAAATTTATAAGAATACAAGTCATTCCCAAATTGATAAGTGGTTAAAGGATAGGAATATTTCAGATGAAGAAATTACTCATATTATATGAAAAAATGCTTTAAATCACTATTGATTAGAGAAATGCAAATTAAAACAACTCTGAGGTACCACCTCACACCTCTCAGATTGGCTAAGATGACAGGAAAAAATAATGATGAATGTTGGAGGGGATGTGGGACAACTGGGACATTGATGCATTGTTAGTGGAGTTGTGAGATGATCTACCCATTCTGGACAGCAATCTACAACTATGCCCAAAGAGCTATAAAACTGTGGATCCCCTTTGATCCAGCAGTGTCTCTACTGTTTTATATGCCAAGGAAATCATTAAGGAGGGAAAAGGACCCACATGTGGAAAAATGTTTGTAGCGGCCCTTTTTACGGTAGCAAAGAATTGGAAAATGAGTGAATGCTCATCAGTTGGGGAATGGCTGAACAAGCTGTGGTACATGAAGGTCATGGGATATTACTGTTTTATATAAAAATGATGAACGGACTGATTTTAGAAAGGTCTGGAAAGATTTACACGAACTGATGCTCAGCAAAACAAGCAGAACCAGGAATACAGTGTACATAAGAACAGCAAGAATGTGCGATGATCAACTATGAAAGGCTTGGTTCTTCTCAGTGGTTCAGTGACCCAAAGCAATCCCAGTAAACTTTGGACAGAAAATGCCATCTGAAACCAGGGAAAGAACTATGGAGACTGTATGTAAATCAAACACATGCTCTGTTCACTTCTTTTTTACTTCTTCCATGGTTTTTCCCTTTTGTTCTGATTTTTCTCTCCCAACATAATTCATAAAGCAATGTGTATTAAAAATAATTTTTTTTTTAAGAAAAAAACTTTAAGGGCAGATAGCAAATTGCAGCCAGAGAGAGACTTCCTCTTGGTCTGTGCTTCAGTTCTGTGTCTTGCTGTCCTCAAACATTCTCCACAAGCCCAGTTCTTCACTGGCAGCAGCCTGGCCTGACAGGCCTTAGCCAGAATCTTTCTCTAGCAGCAATCTCGACATGTCGCTCCACATTCTAGGCCTACAATTGCTTCCCAATGCTCAACAGCTAAGCCTGGCTAACCCCTATTTTTATGAGGAGGAACCTGGGGGAGAGAGATTAAGTGATTTGCTTTTGGAAAAACTTCTGCTATCAAGTTCAGCATCAGTCACAATTCCACCTGTAGGGGGAGCAACACTAAGCTGCTTCTTGGGCACCCCAGTCAGCCGAAGAGTACAGAAGCCTAAATACATTGAAAACTACCTGTGATACCTGTGTGAGCTTCTGCAGTTACTCAGAGACGGAAACACACACACACACACACACACACACATATACACGAAGGCTGATGGCTCACTGCCTCCATCCAGCATCCAAGACCGCAAGGGCCCACTAAGGATACTCCACAAAGCAGAACCCACATGCTGTTTTCTTTACTTTATCCAGGCCCATAATGATTTTCTTGATGTCACCGCTTTTTCCGAAGAGCTCATAAATCTGTTCCTCGGTGGTATAAAAAGACAGGTTCCCCACATACAAGGTGCAGCTTTTCTTCAATAACTTCTCTTGGTCCTTCTTGTCACCCTGGAATTTGAAAGAAATCATGGCAACATGACGAGTGTAGCCTGAGGCACCAGAGCATTCTGGTCTAGGACTCTTTTCACACACAGCAGCATTAAAGCTGAGAAATGTGTCAAATCATCAAGTATTTATTTAGCAAGCACCACGTTCCAGGCTCTGGGAAGCCCTGGGGACACAAAGAGAGGCTGCAAACAAGGAGCTTTCCTGCTTTCAAGGAGCACACAATCTAATGGGAAGGCAGCATGCAAACAACTGTAAAATAAAGATGTATATGGGATAAATTAGGGGTAATCAACAGAAGGAAGGAATGGATATTAAAAGAGGTGAAACCTGAAGGAAGCTAGAATACATGAGGAATGGCCAGAGAGAATTCCCACAGCAGAGAGAGGGAGGTTTTTATTTGTGGACCACCAAGAGGCCAGGGTCACTGGGTCAAAGAGTGCCAAGGAGTGAAGTGTAAGGAAACCGGAAAGATAAGAGGGGGCCAGGTTATGAAGGGCTTTGAATGCCAAACAGAACTTTTTATATTTACTCCTGGAAGCGACAAAGAACCCCTGGAATTGATGGTAATTGATATGATCATTGGTATTTTATGAAATCACTTTGGTGACCGAATGAAGGATGGACTGGAGTGGGGAGACTTGAAACAAGCTGATCCAGCCCCAGTTACTGCAATAATCCAGAGTGCTGACAGGGTCAGAGGAGAGGAGGGGGACGGTCAGATGTTTGCTGCCTGACATGAAATCGCCAGATGTTTCAGAGGTGAAACTGAAAGATGAGAGATGAAATGAGGGAGAGATATCTCAGAGGTAAAATCAAGAGATGTTTCAGAGTGAAATCAATGTTGGAGAGAGAAAATTAGGGAGAGATATCTCAGAGATAAAATCAACAGATGTTGGAGATGTAGCAGAGATGAAATTAAGGAGAGACATCTCAGAGGTAAAATCAACGCAGATGTTTCAGAAGTGAAATCAAGGACAGAGATTTCAGAGGTGAAACTGACATGTTGCAGAGGTGAAACTGACAGATGTTGCAGAGGTGAAACTGACAGATGTTGCAGAAGTGAAATCCACAGATGTTGCAGAGGTGAAATCCACAGATGTTGTTAAAGAGATGAAATTAAGGAGAGATATTTCAGGAGTAAAATCAACTGATGTTTGAGAGGTGAAATCAACAGATGTTGGAGATGCTGCAGAGATGAAATTAAGGAGAGACATCTCAGAGGTAAAATCAAAGAGAGATTTCAAAGGTGAAACTGACAGATGTTGCAGAGGTAAAATCGACAGATGTTAAAGAGATGAAATTAAGGAGAGATATTTCAGGGGTAAAATCAACTGATGTTTCAGAGGTGAAATCAACAGATGTTGGAGATGCTGCAGAGATGAAATTAAGGAGAGACATCTCAGAGGTAAAATCAACACAGATGTTTCAGAGGTGAAATCAAGGAGAGAGATTTCAGAGGTGAAACTGACAGATGTTGCAGAGATAAAATTAAGGAGAGATATTTCAAGGGTCAAATCAAAAAAGAGATGTTTCAGAGGTGAAATGGACTAAGATGGAGGCCAGCAGAAGCTGGAGAAGGATGGTAGGTCTGAAAATCAACACCCAGAGATGGGCATTGAAGCCAGGGGGGCTTGGTGGGATCCGCAGATGAAGTGGAAGTCAGGGCCCAGAGGGGCCCCCAGGTACGGGTGTGATCTGAAAACCCAAAGTGAAGAGTCCGAGTCCAGGACTCGAATCCAGGGCCTCGGTACCGGTGTCCAGCTGGAACGGAGGAGGGGGGTGGGGAATGACAGCACACTGTGCGCCCGAGCCTCGCTCTCCCAATGATAGGCCTCTGGAGAGGTGGCGCCCCAGGCCTGGCCCGCTCTCCGGGTCACCCCAGGTGCTTGACACCACTTTCGGACCCTCCCCCCACCTAAAAGCTGGCTTTGATTCCGAGGGAGCCCGCCTCCGGGGGCCGGTGGGCGAGCAGGGGGTGGGGGAAGGCGGGACCTGAGCTCCGGCCCCGCCCGCGGCCGAGGGGGCCCGCTGCCTCAGTTTCCCCACGAGAGGGCCCGGGCGAGACGCTGGGCGAGGGGGCGGGATCGAGCCCGGCCATCCCCCTCCGCCCCCCGCCCCCGGCCTACCCGGAAGTGCTGGTCTCGGTACTGGCCCAGCTGCACGTAGGAGTCGCTGTCCAGCGCGCTCAGGAGCCCGCCCGACATGACGGGGGTGCCGGCCCGAGGCGGCGGGGAGCTCCGCAGGAGAGGCCGGAGGCTGGGGGCGGCCCGGAGGCCGGGCTTCCGGGGAAAACCGGAAACGGCGACGCCCAATCCGGGGGCGCGCCGCCGCTGACGTCACCAGACCGCGACGGCGTGCCGTCACCACTCCGCGCTCGCGCCCTCCCTCTCCGCGCCGGGGCCGGGCCGAGAAGATGGTGCTGCGGCAGTTCCTGCACTCGCTCTTCAACACGCCGCGGCTCGTAGAGCGCCTGGCCGAGTCGCGGCCCATCCGCCGCGCGGCTCAGCTCACGGCCTTGGCGCTGCTGCGAGCCCAGCTCGGGGCCCGGGGGGCGACGCGGAGCCTGCGGGGGCCGGCGGAACGCGCCGCGCGCTTCGGGGCCGCCTTGGCCCGGGAGCTCCGGCGCGGCCTCCGGGAGCGGCCGGCGGCGGGCAAGGAGGGCCCGGGCCGGGGGCGGGGCCCTGAGGCGCGGCGCTAGGGAGCCCCTCCCCCCGGAACGGGCGTCCCGGCAGCCCCTCCCCCGCTCCCCCACATCACCCGCCCTTCTCCCCCCACATCACCCGCCCTTCTCCCCCCGCACCCGGCGGCTTTGGACCCGGGCCGCCGCTGGACCCGGGCCGCCGCTGGACCCCGGCCGCCGCTGGACTCGGGCCTCTTCTGGACCCCGGCCGCCGCTGGACTCGGGCCTCTTCTGGACTCGGGCCTCTTCTGGACCCCGGCCGCCGCTGGACTCGGGCCGCCGCTGGACTCGCTTGACCTTCAGCCGCCCTGGACGGAGGCGGCGGGACGCACGCGGCGCTCCCCTTGCTGGGGTCCCGGCCCTTGCCGCGACGTCCTCCCCTTCACCGCGAGGAGAATTTCCGGAGCCGGACGAGGGGCGGCCGCCCGAGGCCGGGCCTGCGGAAAGCGCCCACTGGCGAGCGGGAGGCGCGGGGCAGAAGCCCGGGCGCACGACCTTGGCCGCCGAAGCCCCGGGACTCCTGAGCGGGCCCTGCCCGCGCCCGCCCGGGGGAGGTGGCACTAGGGCCCTGCGGGGGCTCCCCGCGCGCTCCCGGACTCCGGGCTTGGGAAACTGGGATTGCGCCCCAATAAAGCAGACGGCAAAGTGACAGCCCGCAGCGTGGGAGTGCCTGGCCGGGAGGTGACCCGAGCGCCTGCCGCCGCGGGGATGCGGTGCCCTGCAGAGGCCGCGCTCCCCGGGAAGGTCCTGCTGGGGGGGGGGGGGGGGGGGCTGGCGCATCTGCAAAGCTGGCCCTTTCCGGCTCGCCTTTCTCGCTTCCCCTCCCTGGGGAGCCGAAGGTGGCCCGTGGCCAGCCCCGCGTCACTGGGGCCCCGGGGAAGGTGGGGTCTCCTTGGTGGTGCTGTATGGTGTACCAGGGGCTTTCTCGGCCAGCGTCACTACTGGGCCTCACGCCAAATCACTCCCGGGGTTTGTTTCCTGAGAGCAGGAACAGGCCACCAGAAGTGGTCCCTTCCACCTCTCCGGGCTCGCAAGCCCCTCCTTGGTTGTTTCTGACACTCCCGCCCCCCTTGCCCTTGCCGCCAGCCCGTTGCTAAGCCCCTCTGACCTCTGAAATGTCTCTGGGCCAGACCTTCCACATCAGGGCAGCCTCTGAGCTGTTGCCATCGCAGCCCGTCCTCCAGATTTTGGGTGAGAAGGGAAATGGAAGGAAGGGAAAGTCCTTCCCCTGCTGTGTTCCTCCCGTGACCCTGCTCCTGCCCCTACCTCCCCCCCGCCAGCCAAGACTGAACCTGGCATGTGGCGCTTCCCTCCTGGAAAGCCCGGAGTTCGTCAGCCCCGTGTGATGGTGACTTTGGGGCCCTCGGTTTGGACCAGATGGTTTGTAATCTGAGTCTGAGGGCTCTGAGTGGGTGAGACTCGGGGCACTAGTGGCCACCGAGCTTTGCCTGCAGGAACTGGGAGGCAGCTCTTCCAGCTTTGTAGATGGTCCCCCAGAACCTCGATTACCCCAAGCACGCAGATGCGCAGCATGCATGGGCACGTACACGAACCATTTCCCAGTCCTGGGCTGTCCCATTGTCCCACACATCTCTCTGGTGGCCCGTTGCCCCTGCTCCTTGTGGGGGACTGCTTGGCCATGCAAGACCCTTCCCAGGACCCAAGGATGGTGGTGCGTGAGTGTCCCAGGCTCTCTGAAGGACCTGGATTGCTCACCTGGGCAGCACAGGGAAGGCGGGGAGGGCTGGAGCCAGGAGCAAGCTCATTTGTCTTCCGAGCTTTCCAGGTCAGCTCCTGCCCCGGTGGGGGGGCAACTGAGACAAAATTCTCATTTCTGAATTATAAAAGGACCAAGATGAGCTGCTCATCTCCAGCCTCACTAGGGTCACCTAAGGGCACACTCCCCAGGAGGCAGAACAGTGGTGGAGAGGAGACCTCACTACCGGGGATTATTTAGCTCAGGGGAGCCTCAGTTTACACTTGTGTAAGATGAAGGGTTGGAACTCTTCCAGCTCTACCCTCTGATTGAAACCTTGGTCAGTCTTGGGGTGGGGGTGGGAGGGCTCTTGCTTGAGTGAGAAGTGTGAGAAATCCTAAAGAGCACCCAGGGGTGGGGGTGGCATTCCCTGCCCCACCCCTCCTGCTCATTTCTGGGTCCTCTCTGGAACAAGGGATCCCAACTCGGCAGCCATCTCAGGCCAGCTCCCACATCCCCTGCTGGCTGAGGCAGCCTTGATTTTCACTTGGTTCGGTGAAACTTGCCCATCGTGTCAAGTGGAGCGGTGTGTGGACATTGCCTCCTGTCTGGGGTCCCCAGACAACCACGTTCTGGCAAACCTGGAGGTGAACTCAGTGGCTCCCCACTTCCCTAAAATGTGGCACCTTTAACCTGCTCCCTCCTTTCCCTTTCTCTACTTCAGTTCAATGCTTAGTCTTTTCCCCCAAGGAATATGGTACCAGCATGGATCCATTCAGACCAATCGTGGCCCCTTTACACAAGGCAAATAGCTCGTCTCTTGCTATCATATGGGAAGTCCCCATATGGGGGTAATCCTTGCCTTGAAGGACCAGTTGCCCAGTCTGTCACGTAGCTACCAAACATCTTCCCGAGACCCTTTCCTGCAGCCTCACGTACAAACTCGTGGCTTAGGGAGTTTGGAAACTTCCTCCTGCTCTCCTGCCTGCTTTGCCCATTCTAGGCAGTGTGGACGGACGCCAGCCTGCATCCTTTAACTTGATGAGCCTTCTCTGAATGTGTGCACAGGGTCATACTCTCCCCTGCCCCGTGTCCAACACTCCCTCCCTCCTCATCTTCTCTTCCCAGATCCTTCTCTGTTTTCTAGGACCACGTCTGGTGCCACTTCCTTGCTCTGCCCCTCCTCCTTAGCAAAAGTGTCCCTTCCTTCAGTTATTCCACAGTCAGTGACATGAGACTTCATTATAATCCAAACAAAGTTAATTCACATTTAATGAACATAGAACATGAGCTTCCTCCCAGTCTAACTAGGGGAGAGAAGCATTCTACTGGGAAGTCTGGTGAGGAATATAATACAGAGAACAAACCCAAAGTGCTTTGAATGACTCCTGTATGTAACATGTATGACATAAACACCCATGTACAACCACGTTCACGAAGGAAGAATTCTCCCAGATACGCACAGCACCAGGGAGTTGGGCTTCCCCCCTCTGTCTGGCCCCTAGCTCAGGCCAACTCATGCTCACACAGATGACCTTGCGAAACCACGGACTTTGGCTGAGAGAGAAGTCCAGATGTTATCTAGGAATAAACGAGGATGGGCCTGGCAGGTGCAAGGGTTCCACTCAGCCCCCATACAGGGAAGGAAGCGGGAGGGGACTTGTGAAATCATGACTCCCTCTACACTATCCATGCTCTGGTTGGATCTGGGAAAATTTGGGGCACCCCACTTAGACATCCTGAGGAGGGGGAGCAGTCTAGAACCCATGTCAAGGAAGGTTTGAAAGAACTAGGCTTTTCTGCTCTGAAGAACGGAAGGCATCTTGGCATCATAAGATAATTGGAGGGCCTCTTGTGGAGAAGGGAGAGCCCTTGTGCTGCTTAGCCCCAGGAGATTAAACTAGGGTGGGAGTTAAGGTCACCCTAAGGAATGCCTTCCCGGCTCCAACAGTCGTCCAACAGGAAAATGGGCTTCCAGGTGAAGTAGTGAGATCCCCATCATGGAGGTGGTCAAGGTTGGATAACCCTTTATTAAAGATATTGTAAAGGGGATGGTGAATGCTGTAGTGCTTAGATGGCACCTTGGGTCTATGACTTGAGTTTATTGGTTATAATTCACCGTCAGTGGCAGGAAACGAGGCTTCACAGGGCAGTCCATCCCATCTTGGCACATAGAAGCAGGAAGATGGCTGAATGGGATGGCAAGAGGAATGACAGGTAGATGGACATACCTTTTATTAAGCACTTACTATGTACCAGGGACTACCTGCTAATTAAGAAAAAAGTTTTACTGGGCAATTCATTTGAGTCCTTTGAGTATTTGCTTCCTCACTTGCAAAATAAGAACTGGACTGAGGCCCCTCCTTTGCCTCTTCCATCCAGGGATGCTTCTGAGCCAAAATCTTCCTACTGGCCTACTCCCTTCCCCAAGAAAGCCCTTCAAATGTATCCAGACTGTAATCGGGTCCTGTTAGACTCCCTCCCTTAACCTCCCAATGTCCCCTGCCCACCATCTTTGGGCTCAAGGTTCTACCTTACTTCAATTTTTCCTCCTGTGGCATAACTTCAAGCCCCCTCAGGGGACTTCAAGTGGCCTGGGTCTCCTCAGACAGGAAATTCCCACTGTCCGTAAGGACCTGGGATGCCGCCTGGAACCGGGGAGAAGCCGGGCTGACACAGTCCGTCTTTGGCTTGGTTTGGCCTGGGACAGGGACCGACATTCACTTTGGTCATTCGGTCCCCGGGTGCTGTGCAGGGTGTTGTCCAGTCTGTCAGCGTCCTCTCTGGGGACTCCGCCAGTCTTATTTATTAGGTGATGGAACTTGGACGGGGTAGGGGAGGAGGGCAAGAGCCCCCTTTCTGGAAGGGTCACAGCTCCTTCTGCTCCCCCACCTCCAGGATGTAGAGGCTCAGGGAGTCCTTCCAACGGCTGCTCAGCAGAGCCGAGAGCCTGGGAGGGTCCTCCAGAGTCAAGTGGGGGAGCACCCGAGTCTCGTTCTTCAGGGAGAAGGGGCAGCGGGCCACAGCCTCCCGGGCCGTCCCGGGGGTCACCACGAAGATCCGGCAGATCCGATCGCCCCCCGCGCTCTTGCAGATGGGCTGGCTGCTGAGCTGCTCCAGGGTCCGGCACAGGGTCCCGCTCTCGGCCCCGCCCAGGTCGATGACCTCCACGGGCGGCTCTTGCCCGTGCAGGCGGAGGAGGTAGCGGGGCGGCATGTAGGTGTGGCTGAAGAGCAGGGTGTAGTGGGAGGGCTGCCCCTCGGGCCCCGGGGAGTGGATGCTCCGCTCCAGGTGGGCCAGGCAAGGGACCAGGCCGCCCTGATGCAGGCAGCCGAAGAACAGGGCCCCGAGGCCATTGAAGAGAATGACGGCGGCGGCTCTCCACGGGCCCAGGCCGCGGCCCTTCTGGCTGCTGAGCAGGGTGAGGGGCGTCAGGAGGGGCACCAGGAACCGAGGCTCCTGGTGGCTGAAGAGGGAGAGCAGGCCCAGCGGGACGAAGTAGAAGAGCAGGAGCACGGTCCTCGTGTCCAGGAGGCCGCCGGCGGCCCGCGCCCAGCCCGCCCGGAGCTGAGCCAGCGAGCCCAAGCTCTCCTTCAGCACCCCCCACGCGCCCGTCACGGCCCGGACGTGCAGCGGCCCGAAGAGCAGGAGCCCGTTGACGGCCAGGTGCGTGAGGCGGGGGTGCGTGCCGTGCCGCGCCAGGTTCCGGGGGTCCAGGTTGTAGGCGAGGAAGTGGGCGGGCGTCAGCACCGGCCCGGGGCCCAGCCCCAGGCGCCACGAGTAGTACCACGAGTCGGCGGCCACGAAGACTCCGGCCGCCAGCGCGGCCCCGGGCAGCAGCTCCCGCGCGCCCCGGCCCAGCGCCTTGGCGCTCAGAGGCCGCCCGCCCGCGCCGCCCCCGGCCCAGAGGAGCAGCGGCGGCAGCGCGAAGGCCAGGAAGGTGGGCCGGTTGAAGAAGCCCGCGGCCAGCAGCGCGCCCAGGAGCCGGCCGCCGCCCCGCGCGCCCGGGGCCGCCAGCAGCAGCAGCCACGAGAAGAGGACGCCCTCCACGGCGTTGGCCAGGGTCCGCGTGTGGAAGACCAGGGCCACGTGGGAGCCGGCCAGCAGCAGCAGCGCGCGCCAGGGCTCGGCCCCCCAGCGCGCCGCCGCCCGGAACGCGGCCCAGTCCAGGCCGAAGGAGAGCGCCGTGAAGGCCAGGCGCGGCCCCACCAGGAGGCTGTAGCCGCTGACGGCGCCCGGCCACAGGCCCAGCAGCCAGAAGACCGAGCCGGCCGTCAGCAGCGGGAAGAGCACGCTCCGGCAAGGGGCGCCCGGCAGGAACTCCCAGGGCCGGTACGCCTCCAGGCCCAGCACGTCCTCTGGCAAGGGAGAGAGACAGCAGTGAGGAAGGGTCCGGCAGGAAGCCGGGGTCCCAGCGCCGCCCAACGGCCCCGCGCCCGCTGCCGGGGCTGCAGAGGGGGGGTGCAGAGCTAGCTCCTGGCAGCCCCTCCCTCCCTCGGCTAGCAGGGCTGGGCCGCCGGCCACGGGACCCCTTCCTTCTGGGGCCTCGCAAGCAAGACCCTCACCAGCCCCGTTCAGGGACCGTTGGGGCCCTAGAGGAAGGGGCAAAATGCCCATCCCTCCTCTGAGGGCGGCTGGGAGGGGCAACTCCGGGGGTGGGCTCGGTGGCTGAGCCGGCTTCTGTCTCCTTCCCATAACAAGGTTTCAATGGAAAGGTCACGTCAGCAGGAGGTCGGGCAGAGCATCCTTCAGGGATGCAAGATCAAGGACATCACAAAAAAAGACGGTCGGTCTTGGTTCCAGACGGGGAACATCCGCCTTTTAGTGGGGAGCTCCTCCCATGGACCAAGGACCAATCCCTGGGAACTGACCCCCTGGCACTGCGGCCACCCTCCCTCCCAAAAATCCCTCCGCCGGGGCATACAGGCCCCTGGTCAGTAACACCAGGTCTGCGGGCTCAGGGTGAACCTCAGAGGGTGTCATTTCTTCCTATTTCCCGGTACCGGGTTTGTGTATACATATATTTCGTTTTCCTGGCTCAAGGGAGACAATCATAAACGCTGAGCACGGTGCCTGGCCTATGGCAGGCACTTCATAAATGCGGGCACCCAATGGAAGCTTCTCAAGGGCAGAGACTTTGCCTTTTGCCTCGGTCTCCAGCACCCAGCAGTGTCTGCTGTGTCTCAGGTGTGAAGAAATGAATAGTAACAAATAAAACAGCAAACATTCCCAGAGCCGATTGTGCCCCTGCCCTCGAGAAGCTCCCATTCTAGCAGGGAGGTCCAGCTAGGAGGAGGACATAATAAAGGAGGTAATTTGCCGGGGCGGGGGTGGGCCCCAGTTCCAGCTGTTTGCTCCGGCCTTCTCCATCCTGCCAGGTGGGCTGGGCCCCGCTCCCAGATTGGTTTAGAGAGGGTTTTTTTCTCCCAGTAGTCATTGGCAGGAAACCCGGCAAGCAGCTTGGGAGCTGTGCCCCAGGGACAGAGGGCACAGCCGCCCACTTCACTACAGATGCTTAGGATTCATTAAAAACCAGTTCTCTTCCTTCCTGGTGGGGGGGGGGGGAGGCCCCAGGGCCTGGTGGTGGGAGCTCAGAGACTTGGCGCCTCTGACTCAGCTGAGACGGAGGATTCAGGGTGGGTCCCCGGGGACCCTGAGTACCCCAGAGGTGCAGAACCTGAGAAAGGATGTGGAGAGGAGGCCCTGGAATTTGCTCATCTGTAAAATGAGGAGGAGGAGGGGCTTCAGAAGACTGAAGGAGCCCCACTCACTCACAACCGCATCATCTCCCATCCCCAGGCACTTGCCGTGGCCGTCCCCCCGCTCTCCGGCCTCTCCTCTGCCTCAAGGCCCAGCTCCAACCCTGCTAAGGCGGCCTTTCCTCATGTCTGCGGCTGAGGGGGGCAGGGGGCAGCTCTTCATGGGCCTCAAGACCCCTTTGCACAATCATGTTTGTGTGGCCACATTCCAAATGGAAAACAAGGGTGCGATTTTGCTCTCCTCTCCGAGTTCTCAGCCCCTCTCAGGTCTGGGTGCAGAGCCCAAGGGGCTGGGGAGTCCTGAGTCTGGCGCTAGCCACTGCCCTTGGGCAGACCTTGGGCAGGCCGGAGCCCCTCCAGAATTCTGTAGCCAGCAGGCCCCACAGTGCCTGGCATACAGTAAGCACCTAATAAATGCTTATTGACAGTGATGGAGCCATGATCCCATTCATAGGGTCTTTGAGTTCACTTGTCTAATTTTCTCATTTTACAGATGAGCAAGCTGAGACCCAGGCAGGCAATAGGGGATAGACTTAAGGTTTGGTGATTCGAACTCGGGTCTCTGGGGCCACTGCCCTTCCCAGCACACCTCACGATGTCCCTGAGAGCCCGGGAGATGTCCTTCTCCCTGGGGACCATGTCTGGATGCTTCCACCTGAAGGACAGCTCAGAGCGGGAGCCCTTGTCCGTGCGAGCCCAGGAGCGTACGTCCACATGGGCTCCCAGCCCTCGCTCCATCCAGCGTCGAGGTCAAAGGCAGCCCCTTTCAGGAGACCTCTCCCGACCCCCCCCCCCACCTCACTGCAGTTGGGTCTGCACCCTGTGTTCCCGTATCTGTAGCGTGCCGTACCCCTCCAAGGGAAGGCTCCCAGGGAGGGCACCTGGCTGGGCTTTGTCTCTGTATGCCAGCTCCCAGCAAGGACTTTGAAAATCACTGCCAACATGCAGGCGCTCGGTTCCCACGCTGGATCCTTATCTGAGTCTCCCTTCCCCTCAGACAGTGTTTGAACTTGTGGGAAAGGGCACCCCAGGTGCAGGGAGGGGGCCACAAAAGCGCCTTTTCTTGCCAGGCCTTTGCTCTGGATTAAACACACCCTCTGACTGGTAAAAGCAGCAACTCGGGGCGGGGGTCGAGGGGGGGGGGAGCGATGGGGCGGAGGGGCTGGTGAACTGTGGTTTGGGAGAGGACATAGCCTCCCAGAGCCCCTGGAACCTGGGCTTCCTTTGGTACTTAAACAGCCCTTTTTTGCTCACTGGCTAATTTTTAAAAAGCATCCATAAGCATGGTTTTCACAGCGGAGAGAAAGCAAATGATCGGCCACTTAGGGGCCAGGGGTTTACCTGCCATGACTTCGGGCGACTGGAAGAATTCATCGGGATGCAGGTAGCCTGTCTGGGGGAGAAGACACCAGGCGATCCGCAGCAAGGCCAGGGCCCCCCAGAGCACCTGGGCGGCCCCCATCTCCGGCCCGGGCAGCTCTCCCTCTACACAGTCTGAAGTGGGACAATTCAAACGTGAAAAACAGAACTCAGTTATCAGTAGCATCAAAAATGGGCCACCAAGAGAGAGCAGAGGTGTGGCCGTGGCTTCTGGGGACCTCTCCCGCCCCATCCCCTTCCTGTGGGGCTCACGTGTGTCAGGGGGCAGGGAGGGTCTGGGCTAGGGCGGCCCGTGCCAGCCGAGGTGCCCCCTTGGCTCGCCAAGCTATCCTTCAGCTCTCAGCCGCCAGGGTGGGACTTGGGCAGAGCCACAATGGGGAGGAGAGAGCACTTCCTCCTCAGATAGGGCTCCGGCCCAAGGAGACAGAGGGAGAGGGCCCTTGCCTCCCTCCCTGCTTCTCCAGCTCCCTGTGACCTTGGGAAAGGTCGTCGCACTGCTCTGGGGACCCTCGGGACCCTGGGAAAGGATGGAGCTGGAGCAGAGACTGAGGGCTCCGGAATTCACCCGTTCTGTCCCGCACTGGGAGGCTGCACGGGGGCTCTCTGCCATCGGACACTGCCCAGAGGCACGCCCGGCCCCTGCAGGACGGCTTCTGACCACTGGGCACCTCCTCTTTAACCCTTCGGTCCCCAGGTTCTGCAACATCCTTCCCCTCCTCTCCCAGGGAGCCGGCCCGGCACAAAGAACCTTTATGGGACCTTTTTAGTGGGCCCAAGCAGAGCCCTAACTGTCACCCTTTAGCATTCCAGCAGCGGTTTCCTTGGAGCAGACATGAGCATTTCCAGACGCTGGCAAACAGCCGCGTCCGGTTCCACACTTGGAGTCCCTTGGGTACCCACTCCCGGCCGGAGTCAGGAAGAGCCCTGTGACTTCCAAGCAGACCTAGTTTGGCTCAGTTTGCTCATCTGTGCAATGGGGGAGTTGGCCTCCGAGCTCCTTTGTAGCTCCAGATCTGTGACTGACTGAACCCCACCGTGGGGACCATCAGCTCCCACATCCCTCAAGTTCTTCCCTGTATTGATCAATCAGCAAACGCTTATCAAAGGCCCATCCAAGACTTTTCCTTCGCAGGTCAGGGCCAGGGAGAAGAGTTGGAGATGCTCCTAATGGACCTGCAGGTGGCTGCGGACAGGAAAAAGCAGCCCAGGAGCCTGCTTTGGCCTTTGCCCTCTCCACGGGCCTCAGTTTCCCCATTTACCCCTAAATTCGCGCTCCACGCGACAGGGGCTTCTTTATCGCCGGGGGAAGCCTCTCCCGGGACCGCGCTCCAACTCCTCGCCCCTCCCACCAGGCAGGAGCAGAGGGGCGGGCCCAGGCGGGGGAGGAGTCACACTTACCACCCCCCAATCACAGCCTTCCTCTGGGGCCGCCCCGCCCACTCATGCAAATATAACCTTGCAGGCTCCAGGTGGGGGGATCCGCCTCCTCCCCCTTCCTCTTTCGGGGAGACCTCTCCCCCTACAATGCGGACGCGGCCTAAGGCGGGAGCGGAGGAGACCGTTCCGAAAACGGATCTATCCTCCGGGACCACCGAGAGCAGCGTGGGTGAGAGAGGGCTCGGTAACCATAGAAACGGCGGCCTGCCCCAGCCCGAGCGCACACATGCGTGGTATTAGCGGGAGGGAAGGGCCGCGAGAAGGGCCCGTGCAGTGCGTTCCCAAGCATCTTCCAAGCGCGCAGCCCGCGCAGCCCGGTCCCCTTTCTCCTGCCCGAGGAACCTCGGCTGCAGGCCCCGCCCCTTCCCCGCCCCCATTCGTGCAGCAGCCGATAGAGCTTGGCTTAGCGCTGGGTGGGCTTTAGGCCTGCCCCGGGCCGACCGCCCTCGTTTCACAGGTGGGGGCACCGAGGAAGGCAGAGCGAAGGCTCGGCCTTGGGGAGAAATGGGAGAAATGACTGGAGGCCCCCACCCTGGGGGGCGTCCGGAGGACGGAATCCAAGCTGACCGCCTCCCCGGCCCCACCCAGAGTCAGTGGCGGTCACAGGGACTCCGAGTCTTGCCTTCAGAGCTTGGAGGCGACTCTCCTGCCCCGTGTCCTCCTCTGGGAAACAGACGCTCCCTCCTGGCTAATACCACGGTCAGTGGGCGCTCCCGGGCCCTTCGTCTCTGACCTCTTGCTACCTTCTCCTAGTCTTTCCTATGTTCCCGTCTCTGCCAAGGGAGCTAGCCCTCCCACGGTGCCCTCCGGCAGACGCCCCCTCCCTCCCACGGTGCCCTCCGGCAGACGCCCCCTCCCTCCCACGGTGCCCTCCGGCAGACGCCCCCTCCAGCATCCCTTTTACCAGTATCCTGGTTCCTTCCCTATTGCCTTCAGACACGCTGGTCTGGCCCAAACTTAAAAAACTAACCCGAGAGGCTCCCAGCGCCTTCTGTTTCCGCCCTGGGTGATGACCAAAGCCTTGGGAAAGCTAAGTGGGCCCCTCCCTCCTCACTGGGTGATCCGGCTTCTGACCTCACCCTTCCACTGAAACTGCTCCCCCCAAGTGACCGGCGGTCTCTGAGTCTCCAGGTGAGATGGACTTTTCTCCGTCCCCATCCTCCTCGACCCCTGCTGGCCCCCTCCCACAAGGGTCTCCTTCCTCTGGGTCTGCGTGACCCGGGGTCCTTCCCCTCTGACCCCCTTCTCACCCATCCCTGCAGGCTCATGGTCCACATCACTGCCCGTAGCTAAGGGGGTTTCCAAGCTTCCCGCCAGGCCGCTTCTCTCCTGCAGGCTCCTGCTGATCTCCACTAGGCAGCCCCCGCCCCAGTCTCCCCCCATTCACTCTGCCCTCACCAGCTGCCGGCTGGACGTCAACTGGATGTCCCGGAGAGAGCTTTAAACTCTGCCTGCCCTTCCCCCCACATCCTTCCCTCTGACAGGCCCCTGTCTCTCTGGAAGGTCCCGCCGGGCTTCCATCTTGGAGACCTAGACCTCCTCCCTCTCCCTCACCCCTTATCCCATCACCGCAGGGTGTGAAGCATCAGGGAAGGCTTCATGGAGGAGGGGGGAGCTCTTGCTCTGCACGTGTGAGGGGCGAGAGTGGCTGGCTGAGGGTGCAGAGAATCCCGGATTTCCAGCTGGGAGAGACCCGGAGGTCGGCCCGGTTCGGGATGCGGAGCTGCTTCCCCTGTTCCCGCAGCGGCTCCCGGATCAGGGGCAGAAGTTCTGCTCCTCCCGGACTCCTCTGCGCCCTGCCGCCGCCCTTCGGCAGCGCTCGCAATTGTGTGGCCACGTCTGTGCCCACTAGCGACTCCGGGCCCTGCCGGACCGCAGGATCGGGCCCCTGATTCTCCAGAGCCGGCGCAGAGGCCCCCGAGACTTGGGGGCCCCCGAAGCGGGGCAGGGCGGGCGCAGCAAAGCGCCAGAATCCGGGCCCACGGAAGCAGCGCGGCAACGGCCCCCGACAGCAGGAATCCCTCTCCTTACCCCAAACGAGCGGGGCTCCTCCTCCGGCCGAGAGTCCGCGCCCTTGTCTTTTCCCTTTCCAAGTCAGCTCTGCCTGCGGCGCGACTCGCTCGGGCTCTGGGGCTTCCGGCTCGGGCTCCCCAGCTGGAGTGGGAGGCCCCTGCCCAGAAAACGAACAAGAAAAGCGGCTTACGCCCTCCCCCCGGGTCCCGGCCTTCTGCCCTCCCTCCCTCCCCCCCGGCACCGCACGTGAGAAGCCCTCGGGCCCGGCTCCCTGGCCGCCGCAGTCCGGCGGGAGACCTGGGGCAGCGCGGAGCCGGGGGAGGGGGCCGCCCGGCGCAATGCGGCATCCGCGCCCAGGCTACCTGGCCGAGCGGGGCTGCCGGGCGCGGGGAGGGGGCCACTTAAAGGAGCCGCCCAGAGCCTGCCGCGGGAGGCAGGGGGGCCGCGAGGAAGGGGGATGGATCGGACTGGGATGACAGAACCCAGCGAGCATCTCCTGACAGGCAGGAGCAGCCACCCCCTTATCGGGAGTACGCGAACGCAGGAGACGGATTCTGCGCGTCCTCCTCCCTGCCATCCGTGCGGGCGCCGGGGCTGCCGGCCCCCAGTCTGCCCTTTCCGCGTACCCAGCCCGACGAGGCTCTGCCCTGGCGGGGCTCGGCACTCGGCCTCGCCCGCCCCCTCCCCCTTCCCCCATCCTGGGCTTTCTCGCAGTCATTCCTTGATTTTTGCTTCAGGGCAACACTTCCCAACATCCTCCCTGCTCCTGATCCCGGCCACTCCTCCGGCTCCTGGCGGATGTCTCCAGATCCCTGTGGTCTGTGGCCCTGGGCCTTCGGCACCGAGGCCCTCCTCCCGCCCGGAGCTGGAAGGGAGCTTGGGGGCCTCAGCCCCAGGAGGGAGAGCGCAGCTGTTAGGGTCCTTACAGGGTGCCAAGTAAATGGAACTGAGGGGACAGTGCTTAAATCCAGTTTGTCATTGATTTAATCCTACAAGAAATAGTGGTTTCCTAGTGGTAGAATGATGGTGTGTACTCCAGTGTGGAACAAAGAAGGAGCCGCTCTCAGGCCAGAAAGGACAAGCGCGCTAGAAGCTTTCTGAGGCTGAGCTTATTCCATCGGCCACCTTTGTGGTGGCTGGAGACTCAAGCACAACGTGGGAAGTCTGGGAGATTGGGAAGCCCGAGGCGCAGTCGGGCAGAAGGAAGGACAGAGAAGTGGTGGCAGGCTGAACCCTGAAAGCAAGATCCAAGTGAAGGAGATAAGACTTTGTAGGAGACAATAAAGGATCTGCACTTTAACCCCTGGCTGCATTTGGGGTGATTATGGAACTAAAAGGAAGGCTGCTCCCAGAAGCCCCCAAGAAACCTGCTCCCAGAGAACATTACATTTTAGAGAAGAATATAGGAAGGATCCCCATGTGGGAAGGAAAAACATCCTGGCAGCATGGGGCTGAGGGAGCATCCCCACGGAGGGAAGCATCTGGACCAGGACGAGGAAGCCGCCCAGGGGCCAGATTTGTGAAGAGGGACTGGGAAGGCTGCCCAGAGAGCCCCCAACGGTACCCAGTGGCGGGCTTTCCAAGGGCATAGGTGTGAGCGCTCATCATCGCCTTAAATAAACTTGTGTGTTTGATGCTTTTGTCAGCCCCAGCGCTTGCAGGGGAGCTCAGGAACCTTTGACAAAAGTCAGATTCTGATGTTCTCTGGGTGAGAAATGATTCCTCTGGGCCCTTACTCTCTTTCAATCGGTATCAGTTTGATATTTTACATAAATCAAAAAGGATAATGAGGTAAGATTCTCATAATAGGCCTTCATAACTTGAATGTATACACTATTTCCCAGTTTAGAAGCTCACTTGCACGGCCACAAAGGTAGCTCCACCCGTTTTACCCCAATTCCGTGTCTAAACCTAATGTGGTGAGATGCCTTGGAGAGCCCCCAGCTGGTTTTTGTACCCACAGACTACTTCCTCTTGACCAACGTGAGCGAGTAACCATCGACTGACTCTTAGTTTCTCCCACCCTGGGACTCCCTCTCACTGATGCATTATTTTGGGTCCTCAAGAGCAAGGTCTCCCAGCCAATGATGCTGTATTTTATTTATTTATTATATTATAATTTATAATATAGAAGTATATATTTATATATATAATATATAAAGTTTTTGCAAATTTTCGTATCAAACCCTAGAAAAGCAAGGTTCCTTGTTACCAAGGAATACCAAGTATTCACTGGGTATGAACTTGTGAAGAAGTGGGAACTCCATGTCAGGCTAAATGGGTCTCTGGGTGACCAAAGAACCCCAGCCATTCCTGCCCAGAAGTATCAGCAGCCAAATCTTTTTAGTTCTTAAGGGGCTGGCACAAAAGGGATCCCAGGTCCAGTTAAGCATGATGGGTGATCCCAGACACACCAGGAACAAACGTGCATAACGGCCATTTGTAAATTTGTAGCTTTGAATCAGCTCACACTTCATCACCTCCACTGGCGTCCATCTGCTGGCTTGGACCCCTCTAAGCACTCGCAGAAAAAGATTATTATTGGGCCAAGTCAGACTCCGATCAAGCCTGAACGCTTCCCCAGCTCTAAAGCCTCTGATGTCATAGACCCAAGCATCTGCATGGATTCTGATGGGGTCTCACTGCCCAATATTCTGGAAATGATCTGATGAGAATGACCTTGTGAAGGTAAAATTAGAACTCTCATCTCCATCTTGGTGAGTAAAATATTCCTGAATGGTTAATTCTGAGGCTGATTATGACATTGTGTCACGTAACTGGCTGCCCGTGACTCACGCCTGAAATCAGACCAAACGAATGGTCTTGATGTCCCTGCCTTTCTCCTCATTGGGCAAGGGCTAATGTAAAAGAAGCTAAACCTTCTGGGTGATTTTTTGATTAAGGTAAACTGCTAGGATGGGGAGGAATCAGTTTGAATTGTCACAAAGAATAGAGACCATGAAATTTCATAATTGGTGGGTCGCCCTGTCACGTTCTTTCATTGTGTTAAGGGTAGTGGCAGATGCACTTGATGAAAAATATGACACAATTTTCAAAATTAGATTAAGAATTTTACACTTAAATTCTTTTTGAAACAACTAATAAAAAAAAAAAAGAAACTAATAATAAAGAGACAAAGACTCATTTTCCAGTTCAGGCCCTCAAGATGCAATTACTGAAATTTTCTGGAGTTTCAGGTGAATTTTGTGTTCTTAATATCATGATTCTATCTCATATCAAGTTTGTGTTAAGAAGCAGATAAAACCAAGAAAACATTGTATACAGCAACAAGATTATGAGATGATCCATTCTGACAGCCTTGGCTCTTTCAACAGCAAGGTGATCCAGGTCATTTCCAATGAACTTGTGATGGAAAGAGCCATCTGCACCCAGAGACAGGACTGTGGGGACTGAGTGGGGATCACAGCATAGCCGTTTCATCTTTTTGTTTGTTTCCTTGATTTTTGTTTGCTTTCTCATTTTTCCTTCCTTTTTGATCTGATTTTTCTTGTGCAGCAAGATAATTGTGGAAATGTATATAGAAGAATTGTACGTGTTTAGCATATATTGGATTACTTGCCATCTAGGGGAGAGAATGGGGGAAGGAAGGAAGGAAGGAAAAAAAAATTGAAACACAAGGTTTTGCAAGGGTGAGTGTTGAAAACTATCTTTGCCTGTATTTTGTAAATAAGAAGCTATTTTTTAAAAAGATGAAGCAGATTTAGAAGGAAGTTCTTCAGAGCTAACCTAAGAAAGTGGCTTGTTCTAGAAATATAAAATATAGACCCTTGAATTTTTTTCATCTACATCAAGTATATGTGATCCTTAATAACAGAACCCACCTAAAACCATGAAGTTTTGATTATTAGAACTTACTATTAGATCTTTTGAGACTATAATTGATTTTATTCTTTTCCCAATTTTTTAGCATTCTTATTTAAAGTTTTGAGTTCTAAATATTATCCCTCCTTCCCCTCACTCTCTCCTCCTTCCTCAAGATAGTAAATAATCAATATAGATTATACATGTGCAATTATGGAAAACATTTCCATCTTAGTCATTTTGTACAAGAAGATTTGAAGAAAAGAGAAAAATGAAAGTGAAAAATAGCGTGCTTCAAGTCTGGGGAGCCAGCTCTGGGCCAATATAGGCTGAGTTGAGAATAAAAGGGAGATCAAAGCCTGTAGGGTTCCGCCCTCCCCTAGCTGGCCTTTTCTACAGACATTGCCACCACCAGCCCTCATGAGGAACTTCTTTTCCCCACCTATTTTCAGTTCCCTTTTCCCTGTAGTCTTCCCATTTATTGAAGGGCAAGCTCCTTAAGAGCAGGACTCTCGTTCCCTTTCTCTCTCTGAATCTGTCTCTCTCTCTCTCTGTCTCTCTCTGTATCTGTCTCTATCTCTGTCTCTCTTTGTGTCTCTTCTCTATTTGTCTCTCTGTGTCTGTCTGTTTCTCTCTTTTTTCTCAGTATGTCTCTATGTCTCTGTCTCTATTTTTATCTCTGGGTGTGTCTGTCTTTTTTCTTTCTCTGTCTCCATCTCTTATCTCTGTATGTGTCGCTCTGTGTCTGTTTCTGTTTCTATCTCTGTATCTCTGTCTCCTCTATGTATCTCTGTCTGTCTCTTTTCTCTTTGTCTCTCTATCTCTATTTTTATCTCTGTATGTGTCTGTATCTCTGTCTCTATTTCTATCTCTGTCTCTGTCTCTCTTTTCTCTCTCTTTGTCTCTATGTATCTGTTTCTGTTTCTGTCTTTCTCTGTGTCTGTCTCTGTTTCTCTTTGTCTCTCTGTCTCCTTTGCTCAGCACAGTACCTGACACATAAATGCTTAATTCATGTGTGTTGACTTGTTGCCTTGAAGCAGAACCATTTCCCCAGGAAGTCTGGATCAGGAAATGTCCTGGACTGACCTTTTTTTTGTCCCTCGCCCTGGCCTGGCCTGTTGTCCCTGACCTAGGAAAGACTTCACCTAAAAGATCCCAGAGCAGGAATCGAAGCTCTGGAGGTGTGATGGGCGTCAGGATTGGGATTTTCCCAGAACCTTCTCAGTCGTTGTGACCCCTGGGAGTTCCTGCCAATCCCAAAGTCCAACAATCAGACTGAGAGCGGAGTGATTGCCTTCACTCTTATGCAAAGCAATCAGGAGCAAGAAGGGTCTCGACTGGCTGGCCCGCATTGCCCGCTCTGTGTTAGCAGCCTGGGCCTTGGGGGGCCGACCCTTCACTGACAAAACAACCCAGGGAAGGCAGATTTAGGTACATTTGGAATATTGAGGTCCGAGTCAGAGAATGGATTTCAAGGGGAAACATTTACAAGGAAAAAGCCAAAAGACTTTCAAAGTAAATCCCTGAGAGATGGAACTTATCTTCTAAAAATGAGTGGATTCCCCGCAATGGGAAATCATTAGAGCATCCCCAGGGTGGGTGGGACTCCAGGTGAGTCACTCTCCAGCTTCCCGGGTATAAAGCTTCCTCTTGTAGAAAGTAAGAAGCGGACAAGACGGAAGCCGGCCTTGCAGCTCAAATGGTCTGGAGTCTGTTTGGAGGCCAGGGGGGCAAGAAAGAGTAAAGTATCAAGAACCAAGTGGGCCCAGCCTAGAGTGTTGGAGTCTTCTTAATGCTCAGGAAATTCTTGGGGATTTCAGAGTAATAATTGGGGCAAATTTGGCCTGAGGAATACTCACCTGGTGGGGAAACCCCTTCCCGCTTTGTGTCTAAGAGGAAAAGACAGTGGCCTTTGAGCTCCCTTTTGTGCCTGGGTGAGTGACTCGGTTCCAATGGTCAGTGTCCTTCCCGAGGTTGGCAGGAGTCGGAGCTCACCCTCAGAGCCCCCGTTTTCATGGGTGCTTTCTTCATAGCGGCCATGGGGGATGGCGGACAAAAAGCCATTATCCTCATTTTATACTTAAGGAAACTGAGGCAGTCCAATTGATGGCTCCTCCACAAGCACCCGATTGGAAAGCATAAAAAAAGATGCAAAAGTTTGGTCCGAGAGTTCTGAATTTCTTTGGTTCCAGACCTCAGTGACGACGGCTAGCGGGCTGAGGGCAGTGGTCCCCCCACTTAGATGCAAAAAGTAACTGGTACAGGAAAGCTGATTATATTGAAATACAATGAACAACGTATTTGAAACAAAGAACAAAATGAATTCGCAGATCCCAGGTTAGGGAGAGCTATCATCTGGAGTACGGGGACTACGTTTTGTGAGGAGACTGTTCTTGTCTAAGGACTAAAAGGTAACTTTGGCCAGTTACAAAATATGGGGCCAGAAGGCAAAGGAAGACAATGAGACTTAAGTTCTGATGACAGTATAAATTCCAGGAAGCAGGTTTAAAGATAGTCATAAATAATATACCTACTTATTACTATAAATAATATATTTATAATAATAAACATTATTATAAATCACTTATAATTGATATATTATTTGTTATAATGAATAATATATTTGTTTGTTATGATAAATAATGTATATATTTATTATAATAAAGTTAAATAAAAATTCCATGAAAACAGCACCTGCTGCATCAGATCCTGTGACATTAATTTCTGTCTCTTTGAAACGAGGGATGGGGTGTCTTTGGGACCCTTGTAAGAGTTCCTTCCAGAGCGTTTCCTGCAGGGGGCAGCAATACTTCACAGTGGACCCTGTCTCCACCCTTTCTCCATCACACAGTCCTTACCATGGGGAAGGGTCTTTCTTTTGGCTCCTTTCCCACCAAGCCAGAAAGCTTCTCTGCTGGTATAATTGCCCCCTCTTAAGAGACCTTCTGTTGAATTATTTAGCTCTTTTTTCAGTGAACTGAGAACCTCTGCATTTTCAAATCAGTCAGAAAGCATTTCTTTTTTTAGTTTATTTGTAATCCACATTGTTTTATGAATTATGTTGGGAGAAGAAAATCTGAGCGAAAAGGAAGAACCATGAGAGAGATTAAAAAAAAAAAAAAAAAAAACAGAAAAAAGAAGTGAACAGAGCATGTGTTGATCTACATTCAGTCTCCTTAGTTCTTTTTCTGGCTGCAGATGGCAGTTTCTGTCCCAAGTCTATGGGGATTGCTTTAGGTCACTGAGCCACTGAGAGGAAGCAAGCCTTTGATACTTGATCACCGCACAATCTCGCTGTATTGTGCACAATGTATTCCTGGCTGAAGGCAGACCAGCCCAAAGCCACGTCCAAAGTCTGTCAGAACCCACAGGCTGCAGATTACCTGATACCCAAGTGAGACTGCATCTGACTGGGTCCACAAATTACCCAGCCCAGGTCAATGAGAAGGCCCTGGAGGACAGGAACGGTTTCCCTTGTGGGTGACTCCGAGCCACCTAGCAGAGCCTGGAACATAGTCGGTGCTTAATAACTGCCAGATGAATCCAATTATTGAATAAATGAACGGTCCTCAGATACAAGAAGTAAAACCACTCTAGAGTTGTTGTTCAGGGTTGATCAGAGAGCAGGCCAGCAGCTGGGATAGCTCCAAAGGGACCTTGCCCCTGATCATTTTAGCTGTTTGACCACAGCATGGGATGCTGGGCCAAGGAATGGCTCCCCCAGTCAGTGATGAACATTCTCCTCCCCGTCTCCTCCCCTTTCCGTGCCAGTGATTCCCGCTATTGCAGAGCATCCGCCAGTCTTCTGTCCCACCCTCTGTCCCCTAATTCTTTATTCCCATCCTTCTCAACACCCCCCTCCCCAACAACAAAACCCCACCCAGTCCTCCCGCTGTGCCCTCTGAAATGCATAGTCCGTAGGTAACATAATTCACGTCATCTAAAACTATTTCCTCTCCCACTTCATCCATGTAAGAAATAAAATCTTACCCAGAACTCCGGTGACTCACTGCTGACTGCAGCAAAGATTGCATTCAAGTAGGGGCCCAGGGGAGTTGCCCCAACTTGGAAACTCCAAAGGCAGGACTTGATTTCCTCTCTAGGAGGGCAGTTCTCTTGCTCCTCCCAATTCTCTGTTAATTGGATGTTTCATTACATAGCCAGTCCCTGCCCCCAAGGAGCTGACTTTCTAGCAAGAGGAAAGAACTAGAGATTCCCCTGATTACCAGAGTCAGCCCCTGCCCTCCAGGAGTTCCCATTGTTTGGGAGGGAGATAACTAACCTCCACCCTTAATTAATCTTTAACATCCCTGTGGGTTTCAACTTTCTAATTTGTCTCATTTTTCCAATTTATTTTCGTGAACCATGGAAACCAAATAAATGCCCGTCCCTTTCTCCCAATGTCCTAGCTCTTCCCCAGGTAAGCTCCCAGTGAACCTGCTTCCCCCATCCCCCCCAGTAACCAGGCCTCCGTGGTACCCCCAGAGGCAGGCGGAACAGGGAAGCAGTGGGACAGAATCACATGGAGTCACTGGGGGAACTTGGATTGACTCCAGGGGCAGGGCTTGGGGTCCTAGGGGAGGAGGCCCGAGTCTGACCCAAGTGACCTTTGGCTTGGCTCACTCACTGTCGTCTCCCAGTTCTGGATCCCACCTTGTTAACCCCATGTTTCTCTGGTTTACAGCAGACTCTACAAAGTAAAGGTTGTTTATTGGGGCTCCGCTGGCTTCTCTTAATCTAGCACTGAGTCTCTCAGTGTGGTTCTAATTAGCTGAGAAGGCAATTACATTCCCCTCATGCTCCTAATTCCTCTTTATCGTTATTTTATGACGGCTCCTTCCATACTGTCTAGACTAACTGGGGGGGGGGGGGGGGGTGCTTGTGGGGGCCACAAATCCACACGCCTCCACTCCTCCGAATTCCACCAAGTTCTCCCCAAAGTGACCCATCGTCCCCTAACTCCAGATCCAGAGGCTTGTTTCTCAATCCTTCTTCCCTTTGATCTCTCTCTGATACTGTGGATCATCAATAGGAAATCGCAGCTTCGATCAACTGTTGTGAAAATGAGGTTTATCATAAGAGAAATAAACAGGCACGAGGGAAATCAAGGCTAGAGCAGAGTCTGTAGTCCTGGTAGAAGTTTGCAGCTCGATGGCAGCAGGACAAAGGGAGAGGGGGAGATATTAGGGAGGGGCAGCAAATATGGAAGAGGACAGGACCAACCCCCACGGGAGGAGCAAGGCAAGGGCAAAAACCTCTTGGGAGCTGCTAGCCTACAGAGATAGGAGAATCCCACTCATCCTGGTTCTTCTCCTCCTCCTCCTCCTCTGACTGAGCTCCTCTATCTTGGTGATTTCTGGAGCTCTCAAGGATTAATTACCATTTCTATGAGGTTGTCCCCAAATCCAGCTCTCCAGCCCCAAACTCACATCTTGAATTGCCTTTCAGATAGCTCGAGATTCACATCTCAAACTCAGCATGGCCCCAACCGAACTTAGTATCTTCCTCCTTAAATTACCTTTCCCTCCTACTGTTGAGGTCAGGGAACCAAATGTTGAGGTGTAGACCACATGTGTTGAGGTCTACATTTGGGATAACTAAATGAAATTAGGGTTTAGTTAGGTCTAGTGGCAGGTTTGGGGTACAGGGAGTCAAACAGAGTTCCCCTGCAACCCCCTTAGATTCGGCGCAAGGATACGGCGGTACATCAGGTCTAGAAGCGGCGCGGATTCCCAATAAAAGCATTTATTAGCCCAGAGAGCTAGATTAATAAAAGAGGTTTATTATTGAGTTTAGAAGTAGGAGATAGGTGAAGGTAGAGATAAAGAGGGCACTGGACAGAGGGTCCAGTGGACAGAGGGTCCTCACATGGCGACCATGTTTGGAATCTCTGCAAAGAGGGGTTCCCAGTGTGGTCCTTTTAAGTCGGAGACTTAGCTCGAGGGGCTTTGGGGTGCCCCAAAGTTGGCTCAGATCCGGGTGGGGCTGGGATAGGTCCGGACCTTCTATTGGAACTCAAAGGGACCAGGATTTGTGAGTCAAAGGGTAATTTACATTAGCTAGGGGAGTTGGGAATCAAAGATTGGAATCTTTCCCGCATCACTACCACCTCTGTTACTGTAAAGGACCCTACCATACTCCCATGTTCTCCCAAAACCTGGGAAACTTCTCACTCCTTCACTCCCCATATCTGCTCGCTCTCTCTTGGCAATTGGGGTAAAGTGACTTGCCCAGAGTCCCACAGCTAGGAAATATTAAGTGTCTGAGACCACATTTGAACTCAGGTCCTCCTGACTTCAGGGCTGGTGCTCTATCCACTGCGCCACCCAGCTGCCCCCATATCTGATTTTTTCTCTATCCATTTTACCTTTGCATCATCTCCTGAAAGAGCCCCCTTCTCTCCTCACCCTGATGCAGACCCTCCTGACTCACACCTGGACTATTACAGTATCCTGTGGGGGGAAGGGCCTACCTAGTATCTCCCCCCTCCGCTCCATCCATCCTTTCAGCCACCAAAGTGTTCTTCCAAATGTGTGATCATGTCTGATTATTTACTCTAACTTCTGGCAGCTCCCTGTGACCTCCAGCATCTCTAGAGAATATTCTTTGACATTCAAAGCCCTCTCTAATCCAGTCCCTCTGTCTTTCTTACTCTTCAATCTGCTCCTTGATCGCAGGCCCTCTGACTGTCCCCCCTTCCTGGCCTCCATCTTCGGGGTGTTGCGGCCCAGAGTCAGGTGTAATCTCTCTTAGGAAATACCTCACTACTCCCTGGGCTTTTTCTGGCTTGCAAGGCCTCTACTCCTGTCGTGAACAACCCAACAAAAATCAGAAGTGAGTGGAAAGCTCTCTGCTGGGAATGGGTCAGGTTTACCTGGCCACCCTCACCTGGATATGAGAGGGCAGGTGGCGGTGACTAACGGCCCCTTCAGGATTTACTTGGGCAAGCTTGACAACCCTGTCTAATGGTTTTTCCTAGTTTGTGACCAGTGAAATTATGTTTATAAGGGACTAGAAAGAGTTCTTTCTGAAGTGAGTAGCTTCCACTGGCTGACTTCTGGGATTCAAAGCTGCCTTGAGGGTGTTTGAAACCATCCAGAGGCAGAAAGAGTAAATCCCCTCCCCTTAGCAAGGGCCTGTTCTTGGACAGATGAGAATCAGGGAGCTGGGGCAGCGGCCGTGCAGCAACTCTGGTGGCCGACTGCCAGCTGTCACCCTGGCTCAAAGGGAGTCCCCTTCTGAGGTCCTTCACAAAATTTAACAGACTTCTAGGTTGGTGGATCTTCCTGCTGTAAGATTTCCTTTGCATGCTTAATAGGGGAATGTTTAATGTCAAGAATCGCCATTCTTTCCATATGACTCCGTGGACATGTAAAATATGAAAGGCACATTTGGGATGAGCACAGATGTTGCTCTCAGTCCTTTCCTTAGTCCTAAAGCTCTGGTGAGAGCAATGAGGTCCACTCCCTGCAGAGAGGTCTCAAGGGGAATGGTTTGGTCTCTAAAGTGCAATTAAGGCTGACCACAGAGAAACTACTTTTTTCCAATCTTCCTTCCTTCCTTCTCTCTCTTTCTTTCTTCTTTTTCTCTCCTCTCTCTCTTTCTCTCCCTTCCTTCCTTCCCTCCTTCCTTTCCTTTTTGCCGCAGAGTTAAGTGACTTGGCTAGAGTCACACAGCTAGGAAGTGCCCACTGCACCATCTAGCTGCCCTCTTTTTCCCAGTTTAACAAAACAGAGTCTAACAATATACTATTCGTCCATTGGGATTGCCAAGTGGAATGTCCCCTAAATCAGGGCAGGGAGTCACCAGCACCTAACATGCCTCACAACTATGAATAATGGCACCGAGTGCTGTCAGGCAGCAGGGGGCTGGGTTGCGAGCGGGCACACTCAGAGCAGCGCCCAGCAGGAGGGCCTGCTGTGGAAACCTTCCGTTGGCCAGCCACTGATGGCCTTTAGCTTCCAAAGTGCTCTGAACCCTGTGGGAAGTGGGGACCTCCAGAGACTGGCCAGGAGGGAGGTTAGAGGCTTCTTCAACTAAAAGGGCCATAGCAGCCACAGCTCTGAGACACCATGGCCAACAGAAAGCCACGGCATCAATTTGTTTCAAGAAGTACGGGTCAGGTCCTAAGTCTGAATAAAAACTCCTAAGGCTTGGCTCATCAACAGACAGAATGAAAGGTTCCTCTCTAACATCAGCCAGCACTCAAGGCTTCCTTCAGGTCCCCCGCCCCGACCTAGAAGCCCCTCAGAACAGCTCCTCCAACAGCTCTGGGCAAGGAGAACACCCTCGGGTTCCCGCAGGACACTTGTTTGACCTTGCCTGGTGCTGAGGGCCAGCCTCAGGTGCAGGCCTGGGACATCTCCTGGAAGGGCCTCCCAGCCTGTCTGGCCACCCCTGCACATCTCCTCCGGCTGGGCCCCCCTAAGCCTTGAGCGGTTGAGGGGTGATGCAGGTTTACATCATGATGGCGGCTGGCTCCTCAGTGTGGGGGCAGGCGGGTGCAGGACGCCTTCCCAATTAATTAATCAGAGACATCATCAGGCACAAAGAGAAAGCATTTACTTAGTCCCTGCAGGGAGAGGCTGGGACACACCTGGGAGCCATCCCAACCCCTGCCACGTGCACCTTGAACCTGGCCAGCTTCCACCTTGTCCAGGGTTTAAAAGCAAAAGACTAGAGCCCTCTCACAGGAGGTAACCATCCTTGACCAATGGTCACCATGCTGGCTGCCTCCCACAGGTCACTCCTGCAACTTCCTGTATCTCGGGGTTCCTCCGGAGATCAAATGAGCTCCCCAGGGTCCCAGTTCTGGGAACAGGGATCTCGTGACTCAATACTGAGAAATTCTTCATCCAATCAGTCCCATTCCTCAGTCTCAGTAGCTTCTCTGCGGGCAGTGAGCAGGGACCCGCAGTAATCCCAAGGAGGACCCAGATTTGGGCTTTTGCCCCAAAAGCAATCGGGAAACTCTGGCAGCAGCTGGAGCCTCTAGTTCCCTGAACCAATCACATATCCAGAGTGGCTTCCTTTTAAGAAAAAAAATTGTAGAAAAAATATTCACTATTCTATTTTTATAAATATTAAATACTTAATTTGGCATTTATCGGATATACACCGTTTCTATCTTGGAGACAGAGATGTACAAACTGCTATAACCCCGTGCCCTCGGTGAGCCCCAGACGCTAATAAAACTCCTTGAAGGACAAATCCTCCTGGAATCCGCCATATAACTCCCAAACCCCCACCACGCCAGGCCAGGGAAGGTCCCGACCTCCGCACGCCAGCTGCCTGGAAGGGTCCCCGACCTCCCCACCCACGCGCCGCCGGAAGGGGGTCCCAAATCCCCACCCACGCGCCGAATCCCAAGGGGTTTTGGGGGCCAAACCTCTTCCTTCGGGTCCCTGAGCCCCGGACCCTGTCACCTGACCGCCGGCCACCAGGAGCCCTGACCTCACCCTTTGGCTCCCGGACCGGACGGAGCCCCGAACACTAGGCCTCGCCGTCAGGACAGGACCATCCCTAGAAAGTGTGAAGGGTGTTTGTAGAGCCCTTAAGTCAGGAAAGTGCTAAATCTGGGGGGGGCGGGGTCAGCCTTCCAAAGCGACAGTCCCGCCAGGGGTTCACCGCCGATCCGCTCCCAGAGGCAGACGGGCCGCTTGCTCCGGGCGCTTTCCTTAGGGAAAAGCCTGCAGAGGGTTTCAGGCCGACACAAAGGCCTCGCCCGGAGAACAAGGGAGCGGGGGACGAGGGGCGGCGCCTGCAGGGAGAGGCCCCGGGCTCCAGCCCTCCGCTTTAAGCCGGGGGCGGAGAAGGGACGTTCTCGGGAGGAGCCGGAGGGCTCAGGGGGATGGAGAGCGAGCTCGGCTTCCGGGCACGTGAGTCGGCAGGGCAGGCTCCAGCCAGAGGCATGAGCGATTCTGTCTGTGGCACACTTGCAACCTCGGGGAGCACGCCCGAGAGCCCGTGGATGCTCAGCCGGACGCACGCACCACGCGCCCTCGGTGAGCACGGCAGCGCTCGGCGGGATGCTCCAGCCCGGACAGCGCCCGCGCCCCGCCCTCGGTGAGCACCAGCCCCACGGCGAGGATGCTCAGCCGGGACCGCTGCGCGCCACGCGCCCGGTGAGCAGGCGCGAGCCCGGCGGGATGCTCAGCCCGGGACCGCGGCCGCACCCACGCCCCTCGGTGAGCACGGCGCAGCGCTGGCGGGATGCTCATGCCGGGACCCTGCGGCCGCGCCACGCCCCGTGACCACGGCGCAGCGCCCGCGAGACTGCTCGGCCGGGACGCAGCCGCTGCCCGCCCTCAGTGAGCACGAGCCCAGAAGCCGGGGGATGCTCAGCGGACGCGCTTGCGCGCAGGCTACCTGGTGAGCACGGCGCAGCGCTCCGGCGGGATGCTCAGCCCCGGACCGCGCCGCGCTCACGCGCCTCGGTGAGCCTGGCCAGCGCCTGGCAGGGATGCTCAGCCGGGACCGCGGCGCCAGCGCCCTCTGGAGCACGGGACCAGGCCCTGCAGGGGATGGCTCAGCCCGGACGCTACGGGCGCGCCAGCGCCCCTCGGTGAGCGACGGCGCAGGCGCCGGCGGGGATGCTCAGCTGGCCAGACGCTGGCCGCCCCACGCCCCTCGGGTGAGCACGGCGCAGCGCCCGGCGGGGATGCTCAGCCGGACCGCGGCGCGCACGCCCTCGGGGAGCACGGCGCAGCGCCCGCGGGGATGCTCAGCCCGGGACCGCGCCGCCGCCGCGCCCTCGGGAGCACGGCGCAGAGCCCGGCGGGGATGCTCAGCCCGGGACCGCGGCGCGCCAGCGCCCCTCGGTGAGCAGGCCCAGAGCCGGCGGGGATGCTCAGCCCGGGACGCGGCCGCGCCACGCGCCCTCTGTGAGCACGGACCAGAGCCCCGCGGGATGCTCAGCCGGACCGCGCGCACCACGCGCCCTCGGTGAGCACGGCGCAGCGCCCGCGGGGATGCTCAGCCGCAGACCGCGGCCGCACCCCGCCCTCGGTGAGCACGGCGCCAGCGCCCGGCGGGATGCTCAGCCCGGACCGCGGCGCCTCACGCGCCCTCGGGAGCACGGCGCAGCGCCCGGGGATGCTCAGCCCGGGACGCGGCCGCGCCACCGCCCTCGGGGAGCAGCGCAGCCCCTGCGGGATGCTCAGCCCGGACCTGCGCCGCGCCACCGCGCCCTCGGTACCACGGCGCAGAGCCCGGCGGGGATGCTCAGCCCGGGACCGCGGCCGCACCACGCACCCTCGGTGACCACGGCGCAGCGCCGCGGGATGCTCAGCCCGGGACCGCGCCGCACCACGCGCCCTCGGTAACCCGGCGCAGAGCCCGGCGGGATGCTCAGCCGGGACCGCGGCCGCCCACTGCCCTCGGTGAGCACGGCCCAGAGCCCGGCGGGGATGCTCAGCCCGGACCGCAGCCGCCCCGCCCTCGGTGGACGGGCGCAGCGCCGCGGGATGCTCAGCCCGGACCGCGGCCGCGCCACGCCCTCGGTGAGCCGCGGCGCAGCGCCCGGCGAGGGATGCTCAGCCCAGACCGCGGCCGCGCAGCGCCCCTCGGTGAGCACGGCGCAGCGCCCGGCGGGATGCTCAGCCCGGACCGCGCCGCACCCAGCGCCCTCGGGAGCGGCGCAGCGCCCCGCGGGATGCTCAGCCGGGACCGCGGCCGCGCCACCGCCCTCGGGAGACAGGCGCAGAGCCGGCGGGATGCTCAGCCCGGGACCGCGGCCGCGCCACGCGCCCTCGGGGAGCACGGCCCAGAGCCCGGCGGGGATGCTCAGCCCGGGACCGCGGCCGCGCCACGCGCCCTCTGTGAGCACGGACCAGAGCCCTGCGGGGATGCTCAGCCCGGACCGCGGCCGCACCACGCGCCCTCGGTAAGCACGGCGCAGAGCCCGGCGGGATGCTCAGCCCAGACCGCGGCCGCCCACGCGCCCCTCGGTGAGCACGGCGCAGCGCCCGGCGGGATGCTCAGCCCGGACGCGGCCGCCTGCGCGCCCTCGGGAGCCGGCGCAGCGCCCGGCGGGGATGCTCAGCCCGGGACCGCGGCCGCGCCACGCGCCCTCGGGGAGCACGGCGCAGCGCCCGGCGGGGATGCTCAGCCCCGGACCGCGGCCGCGCCACGCGCCCTCGGTGAGCACGGCGCAGAGCCCGGCGGGGATGCTCAGCCCGGGACCGCGGCCGCACCACGCGCCCTCGGTGAGCACGGCGCAGCGCCCGGCGGGGATGCTCAGCCCGGGACCGCGGCCGCGCCACGCGCCCTCGGTAACACGGCGCAGGCCCGGCGGGGATGCTCAGCCCGGGACCGCGGCCGCGCCACGCGCCCTCGGTGAGCACGGCCCAGAGCCCGGCGGGGATGCTCAGCCCGGACCGCGGCCGCGCCACGCGCCCTCGGTGAGCACGGCGCAGCGCCCGGCGGGGATGCTCAGCCCCGGACCGCGGCCGCGCCACGCACCCTCGGTGACCACGGCGCAGCGCCCGGCGGGGATGCTCAGCCCGGACCGCGGCTCAATTTCCAGGGCTTCTTAGGAAAGGCAGGCGTGCGAATCCTCGGTACGGGCTCTGATTGGCCGAGCTCTCCACGCTGGCCAATCACCGTGCCGTCCCTTTGGTTCCCTCCCTGCCTCCGCGAGGGGGGGGAAGGAGAATATGAAGAGCCCGGTGACGATTGGCTGATGTGGTGGCAAGACTGGCCAATCATATCTCGGATCGAGAGTTCTCACCGTTCTTTCTCCTCCCTCGCTCGAGTCTAACAGTCCCGATGCAAGAAGGGCGCGGCAGTGATTGGCTACAACGGCGGTCACCAGCCAATCCAAGCTTTGACCGTGGCTTTGTACGTCAACCCAGACGAGGTCCGGAGGGGAGGCGGGGAGAAAAGTCTACGGGACAGCTGTGATTGGCTGGAAGGGCTGCTCCCCAATCATCTCTCCTATCGGTACCCGCCCACCCCCGCCTCCCTCTCTGTGCTGCCAGGAGGGTGGGCCCTGAGAAAGGAGGGTGGGGGGAGGGGAGGAGAAGAAGCCGTGCGGTGATTGGTTGCGGGGGTGGCCCTCCGCCAATGGGCGCGCCCCTCCTCTCCAACTGTCAGCCCCGGCTGGGCTGGATCGGCCGTGGGCGCGTGGAGGGGCTCCCCGGCGGCGCGCGCCCGGCCCGGCACCAGCGGGCCGGCATGGAGGGGGCGGCGGCGCTCCCCGCGGGGCGGACGGGCTCGGGAAGCCCGCCTGTGGCCGGGGAGAACGGCGGCGGAGAGACCTGTCCCCGAGAACGGTGACTGGGGCGGCCGCGGGGGGCGGGGGCCGGGCCCGCAGCCCCCCGGCGCCCCCCGGCCGGGAGCCCCGCTTTCTGAGGCCGGAGCGCCGAGGCCAGAAGGAGAGATCGCTGGGGCCGGGGCCGGGGCCGTGCTCAGGGGAGGGAGGGGCCGGGGGCCGTGCTCGGGGGATGGGGAGGGGGGCCGGGGCCGTGCTCGGGGAGGGGGATGGGGGATGGGGGCCGGGGCCGTGCTCGGGGAGGATGGGGATGGGGGGCCGGGGGCCGTGCTCGGGGAGGGGAGATGGGGGGAGGGGGGGGCCGGGGGCCTCCCGCAGCCGCGGATCCGGGAACCTGCCAGAGATGCCGGGGCAGGGGCGCGGGGGGTCTGGGCCTCCCTCCCCGGGAGCACGGGCCGTGCCGCATCCCTATCCCTCCCATCGCCGGCCCTGGGGGCCGCCCGGGGCCGTTGGGGTTCCGGGGGAGCCCCTGGGGACCCCCGGGGCGGCCGGGCCACGTGGCCGGCCCTGTCCGGATGCCTGCCCGGGCCCAGCCTCGGACCCGCGCGTGCCCGGCCCCAGCCCGGGAGGTGCGCAGCTCCTGGTGCGGGGGGTCCGCCCCAGCGCCTCCCGGCGCGCTCCTGGGGGAGAGGGCAGACCAGAAGGGGCGCCGGGGCCGAGTTCCAGTCCTGCCCAGAAGTGGGCCCTCCTACAGGCCGAGGGGCGTCCGGAGGGCGGGTGGGCCCGAGCCCTCCCCGCCTCCTCGGGCCTCCCCTCAGCAGGCAGCCCCGGGGGCGTCGGGAGCGCGCTGTCTGGGCCTCGCCCCGCAGCCCCGCGCGCCGTTCGCGGATCCCGCTGGGAACCGAGGCCGGGCCCCGGGCCAGCGGCTGCTCCTGGGCCTGAGGCGGGGCTGGAGGATCAGGAGAGAGCCCAAAGCCCACCCCTGGCCCCGGCGCGCTGGGAGGCCCCTTAAAAGCTTCTCCCCCCCAACTTGCTAGAGGCCCGCGGCCTCTCCAGGACCATGGTCAGTACATGGCCCGGGGACCCAGGCGGGGCTTGGGAGGGTTTGACACCCTCCCGGAACGCCGCAAGAAACTGGTGCAAACAAACCCTCCCGGGAGCTCCTTGCTGGTGTGCAAAGGGAACGGGGATGACATTGCCTCAGGGAAGAAAGCACAACCCCGGTCAGCCATGTCCCGGCCAAGGTCCCAATGGGCCAGGTCCAACGGAGCGCTTTCCTCCCCGCTTCCCTCCTTTCTCCTTCCCTACCCCATTTCCTTCCCCTCTCCCTTCCCCCTCTCCCTCCTTTCCTCTCTCCCTCCCTCTAAGCCCTCCCTCCTTCCTCCCTCCCCCCCCCTCTCTCTCTCCCTCCCCCCTCCTTTGCATTCTGCTAGCTCAGAGTGAGTTTCCTGTCTGGGCCAGAACCTGAGGGTCTTCCCTCCCAGATGGATTTGTTTTAGGACGAGGTAAAGAAGGCCCTTCTTTGCCCCATTTCTTATCTGGCCTTAATCACCGATTCCATCGGACCGAGGCCTGTTAAAGACCCACACTTGACACGCGATCTCTATCTGGCCTCTGGTCCCAGATGCCCTGGAGGAGAGTGGGGCAGGGGACCCAGCCCCGCCCCCTCACTTAAGTTCCTTTCTCTTTCAGTCAGGGTGCCTTCTAGAAGGAAGGGAAACCACAGTTTGGGAGAGTCACCCGTGAGCTTTGTCCGGTGCTCGCCTCGGACCCATTAAACGCGCTTCTCTTTGCCCTGGATAACGGGCCATGGGTTTCTCCTCCTGAACTCGGCTTGTTGTTTTCCAGGAAGGTTTACATGGATTATAATGCAACTACGCCTCTGGAGCCCGAGGTCATGCAGGTGGTGACGGAGGCCATGCAGGAAGCCTGGGGGAATCCCAGCAGCCCCTACCTGGCAGGTGAGGGACAGAACCCAAGAAGGGGGGCCCTTTCTGGAGAGGCTTCTTCCTGGTCCCCAACCTCTTGTGGCTGGTGAGTGCAGCAAGTGGTCTCCTAGGCGGCAGGTCTGGAGGCGGCCCCGGCCTGGTCCCAGGCTGCTCGGAGCCTCTGGTCCTTTGCACGCTCCCTGTCTCATGCAGTCCTGGGCTGGGGATGGATACACCATGTCCCCACTGGGTACTTCACTGATGCTGATCTCACCCCTGGCCATCCTCAAAGAACCGCTGTCCCCTCTCTTTTTTGATCTCTGTCCCAGGGGAAAGTGTAGGATCCTAGAATCATAGAAGTTCCATGAGAAGGGAGCTCAGGGTCTCGGCCCAGTGGCTTCAGGCGGGCCTTTTGTGCCCGAGTCAGTGGCTAGAAGGGCGGGAGGCAGGTTTGAAGCCGGCCTGTGACTGATCACTGCCCGTCACAGCAGAGCCATGGAACTCTGGGTAAGCCTTTGGGTTTCTGCGTCCATTACTAGGTTAGCCGTCCCTTTGTCTCCTCTCGGCTCATCTGTTGTGAATCTGGTCATCACAGAAGCATTAGGAGAGGGAAGAGCCTTGGAAACTGTGGCGCAAATCCGGCCTGCTCCCTAAATCCTCCATTCCTTCTCAGGCCAGCCTTTGTTTTAAAGGAAGAGATTGTTTAACACCCAGAATTTTCAGGGCCTCCCAGTCCCCCTGGCTCCTGGTCCCTCGGGACAGTCCAGGGCCCACTGCTGGTCATTCATTAATGTCCTTAGTCCATCTGGCAGCTTTCCCCAGCGGGCGTCCTGGACCTTGCCCCCGCCCTCTAACCGGCTGGAGCTCACCCTGCACTGAACTGTGCTTGGCCAGATTTCTAACCAGGGCAATTGAATCCTGGGGAAAGGGGCTTCCCTTGGGGAGCTCAAAGGCAGGACTACCTGCCACCCATTGCTCCTGTTTCTTTGGTTCCTGATGGGGAAAGCCCTGGCAAGTGTGGTTATCTGTCTTACCAACCGGGAAACAGGCTTGAATGGTCAGTGGGCGTGCCCAGGGTGACTGGTGGAGCCGGGCCTGGAGCCCAGCAACTCCTCAGCGTCACAGGGATCGCTCTTCAAAGCAGAATCAAGAGCAAGCGTTTGTGGCCCCCGAAGGTCAAAGTGCTGTACACAGGTCACATCCTCTGACCCTGCTGCCTGGGCGGGGAGGCAGACCGGGGCTGAGAGGCTAAATCCAGGGACAGTCTACCCCTGGACCACTTACAGCAGCATGAAGATGGACTCCCTGCCACACAGCCGCCTTCTCTTTTCTGTGATGGTCACTGGGGGTCAGTGACTTTGGCCTGTTTGCTCGTGGAATAGCCTCACCGAGCTGCAGCAGGGGGTGCTGGCTGCAGTTCCCTTTGGAAAAGGCCTTCAAGGTCTACACCGGCAGCACCTAGGAAGGCCCCAAGGCCAGCTCTGCTCCTGGGCCGGGCTCGGTGCCGGGCTTTGGGGATTCTGGAGCTGCTTAGAGTGGGATGGCCCCAGGAACAAGAGCCCATCTGTGTGTGTGTGTGTGTGTGTGTGTGTGTGTGTGTGCACACGCATGCATGTGTGCACGTGCGTGGGGGTGGCTCGGCCCGGGCAGGGAGGCCCGACTGAGGGGACTGTGGAGGTCTACATTTGGGGTACCTAAATGAAATTAGGGTTTAGTTAAGGTCTAGTGGCAGGTTTGGGGTACAGGGAGTCAAACGGAGCTCCCCTGCAACCCCCTTGGATTCGGCACAAGGATACGGTGGTAAATGAGGTCTAGTAGCAGCACAAGTCCCCAATAAAAGCATTTATTAGCCCAAGAGCTAGATTGATAAAAGAGGTTTATTACTGAGTTTAGAAGTAGGAGAAAGGTGAAGGTAGAGATAAGGAGGACACCCGACAGAGGGGCCAGTAGACAGAGGGTCCTCACATGGCTGGCATATTTGGAATCTCTGCAAAGAGGAGGTCCCAGCATCTCCCTTTTATAATAGCAGACTTAGCTCGAGGGGCTTTGGGGTGCAGCCCCAAAGTTGGCTCAGATCCGGGTGGGGCTGGGACAGGTCCGGATCTTCTATTGGAATTCAAAGGGACCAGGATTTGTGAGTCAAAGGGTAATTTACATTATTGAATAGGAGGGGGTGGGAATCTAGAAAGGAATCTTTCCAACATCAGGGCTCTGGCCTCCAGTTGCTCTTGGCTACATGGAAGGCCTTGTCTCTAATTCTGCACACACTGACCAGAGGAGCCTGGCGGCCCCTGGCCGGACATGGGCCCAGAACCCCTTGCCCTCCCCTGGCTTTTCACCCCCACCACTGAGGGAGATCCAGCTCCGGCCTTCGGACACCTCCTCTTGGTATGGAGGTGCCCAGGCCAGGGTGGGCTGCCCACTCACCTTGAGGGCCAGCAGCTTCTGGCCACCTGGGCCCGAGCCCACTGGTTCTGCCTCCGAGGAGGCCTTTAAGCACAGCTGATCTGGCTTCTTACGGCAATTGTGGTCGATTTATTATTTTTTTTTTTTGAAGGCAGAAAAGCCAAGGATATGATCAATGTAGCCCGAGAAAACTTGGCAAAGATGGTTGGTGGAAAATCTCAGGATATAATCTTCACTTCAGGGGGAACAGAGGTAAGGGCTTTAAACGTAGCCTCCCTCTCCTGAGAGAGAAGTGCTGTTAAGGGCACTTAATTTAGCAGCCATTTATTAAGCACCTAGTGTATACCCCCTGTCCAGTGCTGTGGTAGCTGTCTATGAGAAAGTTCCCGACCTCATGGAGCTTCCACTCGCGTAAGGGCTTAAATCATAAAACCCCGCCTCCCGTGGGAAGCCTGGGCTTTATGGGACAGCGAGAGGTTTGAGGCAGAAGAGGCTGTTTGATACCCAGGAAAGCAGGGGTGGGCGAGTGCTCAACTAACAGAGGCCGCTCGGCAGGAGAGCCGAGTCTGAGGAGGAAGGCGGGTCTCGTGCCTCAGTTTCCTCCCTTGTCAAATGGCACCGGGTGACCTCCAGGGCCCCTTCGAGGTCTAAGCCCCGAGTCCCAAGGGATTTTAAGCAGCAAACTAAGCTCGGTGATTTGTCCTCTTGTCCCCGGCTTCCAACAGGCAAACAACTTGGTGATCCACTCCACCATGAAGCTGTTCCAAGAAAGCCAGCGGTCCAAAGGGGCCTGGCTGGCCGAGCAGCAGGCCGGCCTGGTCAGCAGGGCCAAGCCCCACTTCATCACGTGTACTGTGGAGCATGACTCGATCCGCCTGCCCCTGGAGCAGCTGGAGAAAGAGGGCATGGCCGGTGAGTGCAAGCAGAGATCCCCTACTCAGGCCTATTGCCAAAGGGACTGTCCCGGGCCCAGGCGCCACCTCCACATGCTCCCCTCCCAGAAGCTTCAGTGGCTCCCCCAAGGTCACTCCCCCTTGGCGTTGCGCAGCCCCCCTTCCAGCACTCTTCGCACACCCTCCTGACCCCTCACTCTCTGGTTCTCTCCATGACTTTGAACAGGTTCCTCCTTCCCCATCTCTCATAACCCCTCATTTCCTTCTGCAGGCACGCCCCGTTTTCCTCCCCTTCCCCCCAGATTTGCTTTGCATTGACTTGGTTCCGATCTGCTTGTGTCTGTGGCATCCCTTTGGATACGGCAGCTTCTGGAAGGACCTTGGAGCCCCCAGGGCCCAGCCCTGTGCTCGGCCCCTAGCAGACACTTAATGAAGGCTTTCTGATGGATGGCTTGTTTGGAAGGAGGGAGAGCCGGCCCAAGTAATGATGGGAGTCTGGCCCAGACCAACCAGAAATAGTTACAGGGAGAGCCTTTGCCCAGCCTTTTCCTTCCTTTGTGTTATGGGTGCCTTACTTTCTGGTCTGTGAAAATTATTTCAATATAGTTGGATTTACTTTTGTTTCCCATAATTCCACTCGTTGACTAGATCAAGCTTTCTCAGCTCCTCCATCCACAAGGTGGATGGAATCCCACTTGCATTTGGTCCTTCACAGCTTACAAATAGTGAGATTTTTTTTTATTTGATTCTCAAGTGTGAAGTCCAAGCTGGGATTTAAGCTGATCCAGCGCTGATCAGACATCCCTTGTGTGCCCCCTCCTGGGCAGCATTTGGCACCTTCCATTGGGCCTTCATGGAATGAAACTTGATGTCCTTGTGAAGTGCTTCATTCATTCGTTCATTCATTCATTCATCCACTAAACACTTAACAAATGTGTTCCGTGATGGGTACGGGGGGAGTTTGGAGTTTACACAAGAAGCCTCCGCTCTCATGGGAGACCATGCCCTGGCACATAGTAGGTGCTTACATGGCCTTTTTTTTTTTGAGCTACAAGGGATGTTGAAGACCACTGGGTCCAACCCCCTCATTACAAGTGAGGAAACTGAGGAAGCAAAGATCCCACAATAGCAAAGAGTAGGGTCAGCCATTTTAGAAACTACATGCCCAGTACCAGGAGATCTCAGGGCCCCCCTCGGTACTAAGAGGGGAAGTCAGCTTTCACAGTGTGGGAGATACAGGAAGGAAGAGGCAGGAGCTGGGGGGCAGGGCAGCAAAGGCCCAGGTTGCAAAGCACAGAGCATTGGAGCCCCTGGGTGTGGCAGGAGGCCAGGCAGGCAGGAGGAGGCTAGAGAGGCCGGCCCCGTGGCCACGGCTGGACCCGGCTGGACATGGAAGAGCTCACACTGCATGTGGTGGGCCATGGGCGAGGACAGGTAAGTAGCATGTGCAGGCCCGAGACAGGGTCAGGCCGCTAACCTGGGCCCTCGTGTTCCCTCGCTGCAGAAGTCTCCTTTGTCCCCGTGTCTAAGCTGAGCGGCCAGGCAGAAGCCGACGATGTCCTTGCGGCTGTCAGACCCACCACGCGTCTGGTGACCATCATGCTGGCCAACAATGAGACCGGAGTTATCATGGTAAGCAGGAAAGGTTCATGAGGGCGAGACTGCTCTGCAGGAGGCGTCCCCGTGCAGCTCCCTTCCAGGCTCTGTGTCTTTGCAATGAGCTCGGCCCTTGGGACACCCATGCCTTCCTCAGCTTTTGTAGTGAGCTCGTTTTCCCTCGTAGCCATTCCCCAGGGGTGGGCAGCCCTCCGTTTCCAGGCCTTTGCCACCGCCACCATGTCTGTGGGCATTTTTGTGTCTGTTGGCCCTCCTCCTCTTAGATCTTTTGGGGAATAAAGCTAGGACTGGTATCTCCAGCTGCAAGGGTGTGCTCGGTTTCGTCACACTTTGGGTATAGTTCCAAATAGCTTTATGGTGCCGGGCACACAGTAGGTCCTGACTGACTGACTGAATGGAGCCTTTCCCAGCTTCCCCAAAAGCGCATTCATGCGCCAGACTCTGCTACTTTGGCCATTTTCCTTTTTTTAGTCAACTTTATCGATCTGAAGGTGTGAAGTGGAGCCTCCGAGTTGCTTTGGTAAAGATTTCTCAAATTTTTGTGACAGGCCTTTGGCCATTTCTCTATTGGGTAATGGCTCTTATTGGCTCTTGTAAATTTAGGTTCTTCTAGAGCAATGATAACTAATGTTTATTAAGTATTTACCGTGTGCCAGGCACTGCGCCAAGTGCTTTACAGTTAGAATCTCACTTGTTCCTCACAACGATCCTGATCCCCATTTTACAGAAGAGGAAACTGAGACAAACAGGTTAAGTTTGAGGTCACATTTGAACTCGGTTCTTCCTGACTTTGGGCCCAGCGCTCTATCCACTGGGCCACCTTGCTGCCCTAATCTTAGAGCTACCTTTATCGGAGAAATTGACTGGAAAGACTCTTTTCCCCAGATAATGGTTTCCTCCTAATTCTACTGCCTTGGTTTTGTTTGAACAAGACCTTTTAAATCTTATGCATTTCAGATTTTGCATTTTCTCCTACTTTAATCCTCATTCCGAGGTACTCTCTCTCACTTGTCTGGTTGTGAACTCTTACTCCCCAAATAGTCCAAATATTAATTTCTTCTTTCTTCTCTAATTTATTTATTTTTTTATTTTCTTTTGGCTTTAGTACATTTTATTTTGTATTTTTAAAATTACACGTTTCTTCAGGACTCACATGGGGCCCTAATTTGTTTGTGATGTGATCATTTGGCATGTGTGTACGTATGTGGTGGGAGATGGTGGCCTGCACCTAGTTTCTGCCGGTCTGTCTCCTGGTTTTCCCCGTGGTTTTTGCCCAGTGATGGGTGCCCACTGGTTCCAGTGTCCTGTGTCTGTTTGCTTTCACGCTCCCTTACGAGATCAGAGCCACCTGAGGTCCAAGCCTCCTTTGTTTTCCGTTCTAGCCCATCTCTGAAATCAGCCGCCGGATCAAAGCCCTGAACCAGACTCGGGCGGCCTCCGGGCTGCCGGCTGTTCTTGTGCACACGGATGCGGCCCAGGCTTTGGGGAAGAGGCGCGTGGACGTGCAGGACTTGGGGGTGGATTATCTAACCATCGTGGGCCACAAGGTAAGGAAGGCTCCACGCCACTCCCTTTGCCACGTCCTCACACGGTCACTTCTTAATACATTCTGGAGAGACAGATGGTTCTCTGCCCCCCGATGGCAAAGTCATCGTGCTGGAGAACACCTTGTTCTTTATCACCTTTTGTGTGGAAAGTGGGAAGGGGATCCACACTGAAGGTTGTTCGTGTCTTCCTGTCTGATCATGGTTGGCTGTTCTATGGCCCATCAGAGCGGGAGCTGATTCTCAGTAGGAGAACCCTAGGGTCCCCCCAGAAAGGAGAGAATTTGGGCGCCCCCCCCCCCTCGTGGCACCGGGATACAGGCCCCGTCCTTAGGCTTAGGGGAGACAAAAGCGTCAGGCCCCGGGGTGGGATGGGGGTGCAAGAATATAGAGCAAGCGCCCTTGGTGGAGCCCCGCAAGTTTGTGAGGTGCCTTGTACCCATTGGAGTCCCCCGGCAGCCTGGGGCGGTCCCCACAGTTATGGCTCTGGAGGGCAGGGGCTATCATTGTGGCTTCCCCACTCAGTGAGGAACATGGAAGGGCTTGTGGTAATGGTGCAAGGACACGAATGTAAAACTTCCCCATCACTTGGGGGGGGGGGGGGGATGTGATACTTTCTGAGGGCTAGCCTTGGATTCTCAGGGATCTAAGCCTTCCAGAAGCTCTCCTTTGGATCGGGGTGAAAGGCAGGCTAAGGAAGCAATGGGCAGGACACCGAGAGTCTGAAACTCCCCGCCTCCCCGTGAGGCGGGGGCTACAGGGGCTAATGGACCTATTTCACGGAAGGAGAACTTGGGCCGGGCCAGTCTCTCACGGGCACCTTCCTGGCTCTGAGACCAGCCCCGGATCTTTTACACTGTCCACTGTGCTTGTGTTCGGACACCCCCAGCACCAACTGCAGACCCCTGGGTCCCCCCCTTCCCCCACCAAGATCTTCAAGCTGTGACTGCACTTAATGCTGTCAGGGCTGCCCCGCTTCATCCCCTCCGCGCATCCATGACCTTGTTGAGTGCTTTGGTTAAACATGGCTGAACTCTGTGCATGTGACACTCCCCCGAGCGCCGGGTCTCCTAACTGCGGAAAAGAAGATGAGTTAAGTCCACCCTGAGATGGAGTCCCGTCCCCTGCCCGGGCCCTGCCAACCGTCCCTTCCATCTGGGGGCCCCCTTGCCCTTCCCCGACCCTTCGGCCCCTCCGTTTTCCCCGAGCTTCCCCAGGCTACATGTGGGGCTTCCCAACACGTCTGCCCGCTCCGAGCGCCAGGCCGGAGGTCAGCCAGGCACGGTGACTTGGATTCATCCCGGGAAGCACCACCAACTCGCTGGCCATGTGGGCCCTCCCCTTTCCGACCCAAAGATTGTTGCCTATGGCAGAGAGAGAGAAGCACAGTCGGTGCCCCTTTTGTGCCCGTGAATGGGTTCCCTTTGTATCTTCAGGATGGAAGTCCTTGCAGTTCTCTTGTCTTCTGGGGGCTGCCCTCCCGGTGGGATCTGGGTCAGTGGGATTCCCCATCTCCAGGGGCATCTGAAGCCTTGGCACGGGCCCTGCCGTGATGCAGGGGGAGGGGTCAGATCACCCCCGGCTCTCCCCTTTTAGTGCTCCCCCATCCCATCATCCCCACCCTAGTGACCAAGGTTTCCACATGAGGGAGATTCAAACCCCCCAAGATTTGAATCAAATCTCCCCCAAGAGAATTTCCCACCATTGAAAGTTCTTTTGAAGAAGTCAGCAGTCGGGGAGTGAGTGACAGCTCCACTTTGGGGAGTGGGGACATCAGGGGTGAAACAGAGCCAGCGTGGCCTCCCTGCGCCAAACCCTTGGCCCAAGCTCATGAGGCCGCGGGAGCTGGGACCCTGATCTCTGGACTGAGGCGTCCTGGGGGGACGTTGCAGCGCCTGGACCCTGATCTCGGGCCGCCCTGTTGCAGGGAGACATCCTTGGGGGATGAGGGACAGGGAGCGCGGGCACCTGGATGGCTGGGACCCCGATTTGGGGCCATTGTGTAGCACAGAGACGCCCTGAGGGGAACATGGGAGCGCAGGCGCCTCGGTGACTCGGTTCTGCCTTTTCTTCCCAGTTCTACGGGCCCCGGATCGGAGCGCTCTATGTGCGCGGCCTGGGCGTCGTCACCCCGCTGAACCCCATGCTGTTTGGAGGCGGCCAGGAGGGGAACTTCCGACCAGGGTGAGGCGGGAAGTGGCCCGCGGCCTCTGGGGGAGGGTCCTCTAACCGTCTCAGTTTGCCATTTCTGCTTCCCTGGGGAAACGGGGACCCAAGGCCCGAGGTGATTGCTGTGAGGGCCAGGCGCTGCCGGAGTGAATCAGGGCCGCCTTTCTCATTCTTGTGAGCGTGGCCCGATATGAGCCAGCACCGAGGAGGAGGACCCATCTCCCTTTGGCACGGTTTGTATTCTGAGACGCAAATGGCCAAGCCCTGCCCTGCTCTGGCCCCGGCTCTTCTCATCGTTTTTGTTCCGCCGACGCTCTTAGTTAGAATTAGAGTCACTCCCTCCCCTATTCCCCATCGGACTCCCTGAGGACCTCCCCACCCCAGACAGACCACCTGGGGCCTCGGAAGGCAGCTTGGCCATGGGCTCCTGGGCTTCCCCATGGGGCTTTTACCAGCATCTTCTTTGGAGCTGTGGTTTCCGTGGGATACAGAGCCAGTGTGGGCCCTGCTGGTCCAAGGTGGGCACCGTTGGGTCCAAGGTGGGCACAGTTTCTTTCTGCGGGTCGTTGGGTGGTTGAGGAGTTCCCGTACCAGTTGAGGATGGCTCATGGCGGGTAATTGTTGGCACTTGGAGTGTTTCTGGAGTAAATGCCAGTGCCCCGAGGAGAGCCCCGGTGGAAGCGAGCGGGGGGCCCATGAAGGCCCCGAGCCCTCGGTGCCCTGGCTCTCTCACCGAGTCCACACTGACTGCCCTTGAAGGTTAGCTCCCTCCTGGCCCAGAGCCCCAGCAGCCTTGGTACCGAGCAGCTCCCGGGGGAGGGGGGTGCCCAAGCTCCTGGCTCTGGAAAGAGAAGTGAGAGACCAGACCCAGAAGGAGGCCTGGGGGAAGGGAAGGGGCCACACTTGCTTTTTGCTTGGGTTTGGAGGAGAATGACATGGGCATCTGTGAGCCTGGAGGGGAGGGGGACCAAGAGCCATCTCCTGGGTTCCTAAGGGGCCTGCGACAGGGCTGGGAAAGGCCAGGGAGCCAAGAGCCCAACTGCTCATGGGAGGGGCCAGTGGGCCCTTGGCGCCCACTTGGGGGTGCTTGTGCCCAGAGCTGAGGGGGCAGCCCCGGACGGGCTCCACCTGTGGCCTTGTGCTTGTTGCTGCCCGCCTCCGGCCTCTCCCCGCTCCGAGCATCCTCCCTTCAGGTGCCGGACCCCGGGGGTCCCCAACACTGGCCTCCAGGACCCAATAAAAGATCCTTCATGGCCGGGCCTTCCCCCACCCCACTCCCGCCCCCCACGGACTCGGACCCTGCCATCTGCCCTGCCTCTGGTCTGTCTCCTGTCCTGCAAGTCCTGCCTCAAAACCCTCCTCCCTTTGCTCCCTCAGGGGTCCCCCCTTGGAACTCAGAGGTGTTTACCTGTGCAGGTTTTCACTGTTAATCCCAAACAGAAAAAGCCCAAACAGAGAGAGGCCCATAAGTCCTAGCGTTAGGAGCCCTCACATTCCAGCGAGAGGTTGGTCAAGTGTCTCGGTCCCTCGGGTTAAGTCTCCTGGCACTGGGGAGGAAGACTTGGGCTCTGGCTGCCCTCCCTTACCCCGGCCTGCCTTGGTTTGGGTTCCCCCACCCGCCGGTGGTCCAGGCAGGCCTGTGGGATGTTGGTACAGGAGTTCCCTGGGGCTGCCCCGCTTTCTGCGGCCTTGCCATGGGCACCTGAGGGCCAGGGACCTGGAGCCTTCTGTCGCCGGGCTCCCCCACATCGGGCCCACACCCTTCTTGGCAGTGGCCGGGGATTTTGATTGTTGCCCCAAGATTTCCAGGCGGGTAACCCTGAGGGTCTCGGTGGCCGAGGGGCAGGGGAAGGGCCCGTTGGGGCTCTCGGGAAGCGCGGGTCAGTGAACACGCCCGCACAGGGGGCTGGAGCAGACTGAGGAGCCCAGGTGGGGCAGAGCCCGCTGCCCTCCTCCTGCTCAGAGTGGACTCAGCCAAGGAGAGAGCAGGTTTTTCTTGACAACACAGACTTGATTTAAAAGGGTTTTATTTTTCTTTTTTTCAATGAGAGTTGGGGAAGGTGGGAGGATGGGAACATAAATGGCTGCTAATTTTTAAAATTTTATTTCCCAGGTTTGACCCAGGCCCCATTTCTTTCTCCCTCTCGGGTCTGGGCCCAGCTTGTTCACCTGCACCCTCTCCCTGCCCCTCCTCCCCCGACTTCCACAAAAAGACCAAATCGGGTTTTGTTTCCAGGCCGGAAAGATTCCCTGCCCCTCCCACCGTTATTTCATCCTATATCCATCCCCCTCCTCCCCTTCCCCCACCATCTCCCCACCTGTTTCTTGCTGCCCCAAGACCCGTAAACCAGGGAAACGACTCCCATTCACTCTAGGACTAGAGAGAAAAGGACTGAAATGCAGGTGTCTTCCTGAGTCAGTGCTCCAGTGTGACCGGCAGGGGGCCACCAGTCTGGGGGGAAGAGGGGGGCTCACCGTGCAGCCACAGAAGGCCTGAGACTACCAGGGCAGCATGTTCGCTGCAGGGCGAGCCTTGTGTGGGGTGACTACATGAAGCTCTTGTGAATAAAATGAATTCATTTTTACATCTACTTCACCGAAAGGGACCTGGCTCCTACAACCAGAGGCCATCGGGTCGGGGAGCACCATTTTGCTTTCTCACGGGGGATCTAATCTCGAAAACCTCCTTTCTTTCAGGACTGAGAACACCCCCATGATTGCTGGGCTCGGAAAGGTGAGAAGGAAGTCTTCCTCCCCCTCCCCCCCGGGTGCAAGGGCCCAGAAACCCCTTCCTTGCCCGCTGGTCCTTAGAGCCTTCACACAAGGCAGGAGTTGGGAGGGTCCGAGGGCCCAGGGGATGTGCCCGGGAGAGCCCAGGGTCTGTATTTGCTGGGTGGACTTGACTTGCTGCCGATTTTTAACTCTGATTGGTCACGTTGGATGATTTGTCCAAAATGTCCACAACTGTATAATTCTGTCCCAAGAGCCCATCAGCCGCCCCAAAGAATTAGCCTAGAGATAGGGATCCAGGCCGCTAAGCGAGAGGCCGCATCAAACGGTGCCGCCATTGAGCAAATGCCATTTTCTGTAGACTTGGTGACCATTAGAATGGAAATGGCCAAGGTACAGCGGAAGTCAGGCCACAGGACTCCGGAAGCCCCGGGGCATTCGCGGCCTTGGGACCAGGGCCACGGCCCCGGGGCATCGTTTTCAATCGGAGCTTTGGCCAAATGTTAGGTTAGGTCAGCTGGGAGCCCTGATGGGAGGCACGGAGCTCTCCAGGCTCCTCCAGGCTAGATTCACTGGGTCTGTAGAAGGGAAGCTTCTAGTTGGTCCAAGTGTGGGTGCTGCCGACCCTGGGAGAGTGGGGGGGTGGGGGTGGGGGCTTACAGAGGGAGCGTGTGGCCTGACATTTATTAAGCACCTGTGGGATACAAGGTGCCCTGGCACAGCACTCCCTTGGCTGGGAAGGGCTCATTGCTTGCTTTGAAAACTCCTGAGATGTGAAATTGCCTTTTATAAATGAACCCATTTTCTACCTTATTATTCAGTTCTCTGCCTTGATCGCTGCTTGATTAAAAATTAACTTTGCACACAGGCCCCTGGGCATGCAGCGAGGGTTTCTGGGACAGAAAATTCAGGCCTGTGTAGCCTTGGCCCGTGGCTCAGTGGGAAGCTTGAGGCTGGTCTCAGAGCAGGAACTTGGGTCAGAGACCCTGGTGATGGAGTTTGGGGTGTGGGGGGGGATGGGGGGGGGCCGGGTTTATCTGGCTGATGCTGAAGCAAGTTCTGCTGAGTAATTGGGATCTAATTAGCCACAGGGAGGGTCACTTCTTTTTTTCCCCTTTTCTTCCAGGGGTGGGGGGGTGGGGGGGGGGGGGGGGGGGGGGGGGGGGCCGGGTTTATCTGGCTGATGCTGAAGCAAGTTCTGCTGAGTAATTGGGATCTAATTAGCCACAGGGAGGGTCACTTCTTTTTTTCCCCTTTTCTTCCTCCTTTCTTTTTCTTCTTTCTCTCCTTTATAAATTGTGATTTCTTCACTAGTATCTTATGTTTTATCCTCTGCTCTTTAAAGCCGACTTCCTGGCTGGATTTTAAGAGAGAGATCGCCGCCGTGTCTCCCCTTAAATAACGTGCGGTTCCAGAATCGGGCGCTGCCCGAGCAGGGGGCAGCCCTGGGGACCATGTTTTCTGTTTGTAGGCGGCCGAGCTGGTGAATAAGAACTGCGACATTTATGAGGCCCACATGAGGAAGATGCGGGATTATCTGGAGGACAGGTTGCAGGTAGGGCCTGGCCTTGGGCCCCCGCAGCAGCCAGTCCGGGGCCCGTCGGAGAGAAGCATCAGCTCTGATCGGGGGACGGGGGCAACCCGGGGCAGGGAGCAGGGACGAGGAGGAGGCCATGTTGGGCTGAAGAGTTTTGAAATACAGCCCAAGAAAGTCAGGAAGGAACCCGTTATAGTAACAAAGAGGGAGACAGACAGTGAGGAGGGAAAAGGCAGGAGCCCAGGCCCCGGAGCAGGCGGGCAGCCCCAAGTGCCAGGGAGCTTCCTGTCCACTCGGGCCCTCGATCTGCCCTCTGTAAATGGGCTCTTTCACCCGGACGCGTGGATGTCTGCTGGGAAGGCGAGCTTCTGGGAGAAGCTTTCCTGAACCTCCTTGTCTTTCCAGGCTGTGTTTGACAAGAGGATCCACCTGAACAGTCTGTTCCCAGGCTCTGAGCGTCTCGCCAACACCTGTAATTTCTCCATCAGCGGCCCGCAGCTGAAAGGTGACCCTGGCACCCCACTCTGGCCCCAGCCCTAGCCCCTCGTTGCTCAGTCAGGACCCCCCTTTCCTTAGCAGCTGGTAGGGGACGGAGCAGGACTTGGGGGAACAAAATGGTCCTGCTGACCCTGTCCTGCCCTGCTGGGGACACATTTAGATGAACTCTCTCTCCCAGACACGGGGATCCTCCTGCTCCCTCTCAGCCCCCCAGAGCAGCTCTGACCGAATCCAGCCAAAAACAGGTTTCGAGCTAGAGTCAAAAACCCTGTGTTCTTGTGACTCTCAAATGAATTGTGCCTGAAAAGCCTGTGGCTTCCTGGAGACCAAGGCTGACGTGATTTTGGTCACCCTTTGAGAAAAGCCCCTTCCCAGGAGGGGAGGGGGGGACCAGAAGGGTCCAGGCTGGGGCACAGGAGATCCTGGGGTGGGAAGGTGGGGGCTACTAGCTCATGAGAAGGAAAAAGGCGAGGGGGCTTTGGGATGGAAGAAGAGCTCGTTCCATAGCAGAGAGGGTCCCTTTCTTGTCCCAGGGAGGCAGCCTTCCAATCCCAAATTGGCCATGTCTGTGTGTCTGTCTGTCTGTGTCTGTCTCTGTGTGTCTGTGTCTGTGTCTCTGTCTGCACAGGCCGGCTGGTGCTGTCTCACTGCAGGACGCTCCTGGCCAGCGTGGGGGCCGCTTGTCACCAGGGCGACCTGTGAGTATTTTCTTTCAGGAGAAGTTTTCTGACTTGGAGAAGGTGGGAGACACGGCAGCGTGGGGGAGGGAGGAGAGTCGCTGGGACGGCCTTTCCTAACATGGAAAAGGGCGCTGGGGTCCCACGCTTCCCCGGGCGGTCCGGAAACCCCCGGCACTGACTGCTTGGGCAGATTTGGGCCTTGGAGCCGCATCCTTGGGGATGGCCTGTGGGAGCCCTGGAAGGCCCAGTGGGAGGCGCCTTTCCTGGGAGGTCCCTCTGCCTCGGGGCTGGCTGCTGCCCCCCAGGTCCCTGAGGGAGTATTGTGTAATAGGCCACACCAGGCACTCAGGGGTTCTCCCCTGGCCCAGCCAGGCCAAGGCTATGAGGGCCATCAGATTTAGGTGGGATTTCTCCACACTTTGGGTGAATGAGCGCAATGTGAAATGATTCCCCCCCAAGGGAAGAGGACGAGCAGCTGGGGCCCCTCACTCTTCTGCTCCGGAGGGAGGCCGAGGGGCGGTAGCAATGTCCAGCTCCTTCTCAGGCCGGGCTGAGAGTGACTGCTCAGTCCCCTCCTTGGCTGGCCCTGTGGCCACCGCTAGGAGTAGGGACCTCCTGGGAAGGCTCTGCCGTTAGTGATCAGAGGAGTCCCGTGAGCATCCAGCCTCGGAGGCCAGTGGGCAGAAAGGCCCTTTCTCCCTCGGGCGGGTACTTCCTCGGCAAACGGCTCACGGCCCTGGCTCTCCTTTCCAGCCCGTCGCCCATCCTGCTGAGCTGCGGCATCGCCCCCGCCGTGGCCCGCAATGCCGTCCGGCTCAGCGTGGGCCGGACCACCACCAAGGAAGAGGTGGACCTTGCAGTGGAGGACCTGAAGCAGGCGGTCGCTCAACTTGAAAAGAGCCTGAGCTAGTAGAAGACGGAGCAGCTCCGCCATGGGGAAGGCCGTGGAGAGGGGCCCCGCCTTCCCTTGGGATGAGGGCAGGGGTCCCGCCGCAGCGAAGGAAAGCTGCTCTGACTCATAGGAAACTCTACAGCCAGTCCTGGTGTCGCTAACGTGGAAGACTTTAGGAAATACTTTATTTTACCCAGAGGAAGAAATCTAGGATAATCCGATATTTTTAATTTTGCATCCGACATATGATGTAGGAATTTGGACCGATCTGTGAATTGTCCAGGAAGGCTCTGTGCTGGCGGGTCGCCTTTTCTTATAGGAAAGAAGGACAGGGACCCACGGTGGGCGTCCCACAGACAGAACCAGGGCCTGCAAGGCTTTTATGTGGAGGTAGGGCTAATCCAGACCAGAAAGCCCCTCCCCAGGAGCAATTAGGTGGAAATGGAGGTGGCTGGCGTCCCTCACGGGCCACCCTGTCCGCAGCAGGGCTTTCCTGCCGTCCCACAGTGAATTTGTACAACAAGATCAGATAATTGATTTTTTAATAATTTCAAGTCCATAAAATCTTAGTTTGGAATAAAACTCAAGACGTAAGTTTAATTAGTTCAGTCCTAGTAAGGTGCACCTTGGGAACCAGATAGGATATTATCTGTTTTATTTCCATGTTCAGGGTTATAAATGTCATTTTCATAGGAAATTTCAGGAACGTAATGCTTAAAGCTTTTTAAATCTGCACTCAGAAAGAAAAGTGATTTTTAAATCCGAGGAAGAGAAACTTCTCAATCTATGCCGTATCTGTTCCCCTTCTGGGGTCAACTGATGTTCCCCCCATTTTGGGGAATAGCAGTTATACCTGACACCGCTTCTACTGTGTACCCCAGAGCCCCTGCTAACAGCCAGTGGCAACAAGGGTTTTCTTCAGGGGAGACGACCCGGCCTGGTGAGGTTGCCCCATGACTGGGGAAGGGCCAGCGGCTGGGGCTTGACCACAGCTGCGGCCGGTGCTTTGGCCGGGGTCTCTGAAAGATCTGGCTTAGACACCAAAGACTGTCCAGGGTCTGGGAACCTAAATAGGAATGGTTTTTAACACATTGTCTCTATTTTAATTGTGCCATATTTGCTCATTACCAACGAAAACCTCGCTATTTTCAGCTAATAAAGTATTTTTATGCTAATGCTCGCGTCTTGGCTGCCCTGCTCGTCCCTGGTCCCGGCCTGGCTGAGGGCACACGTGGCGCTGGGGCCCGGGGACAGGCGGGTTCTCGGCAGCTGTCGCTCCGGAGGGAGACGCCGCTGATGGCGGCAGAGCGAGGGCCCACGTCCAGGTCCTGGTTCCTTGGTAGCTCAGATTGGTGCAGCCCTCTGGGAGGAGAGAGGCAGGAGAGAGCCAGTGAGTCTGGGATGCGGGTTATGGGGCTGGAGCCGTTTCCCTTCCTCCCTCTTGATGATGTGGGTCAGGGATGCTTCACGTTAGTCTAGTTGGCTTGGCTGGGCTAGGACGAGTTTTGGGAATTTATGGGACTGGGTTAGCCGGCATTGATTTAGTGCCCGCCCGTGTGGGTGCCTGGCTCTGGGCAAAACACGGGGCCCACAAAAAAGGCAGAAACATGGGCCCTGCCCTCAAGTTGCTCAAGATAACGGGACAGAACATGCAGACAACCAGGGTCATTCAAGACAGAGACGGCTACACTGGAAGCCCCAATAGTAGGAGGGCGAAGAAAGACTTGTAGGAGGTAGGATTTTGTTTTTTTTAATTAAAACTTTATTTACAAAACATCTGCATGGGTAATTTGTCAACACTGACCCTTGCATAGCCTCGTGTTCCAAATTTTCCCCTCCCTCCCCCCACCTCCCCTATCTGGCAGGCAATCCAATATATGTTATATATGTTAAAATATATGTTAAATATAGTAGATGTAAACATATACAGTTAACTTGCTGCACAAGAAAAATCAGATCAAAAAGGAAAAAAACTAATAAAGCAAAATACAAGCAAACAACATGAGAATGCTATTTTATGATCCACCCTCAGTTCCCACAGTCCTCTCTGGGTGCAGATGGCTGTCTCTGTCCCAAAGTCTATTGGAATTGGTCTGAATCACTTAATTGTTGAAGAGAGCCACGTCCATCAGAAGTGATCGTCCTATAGTCTTGTTGCCGTGTACCATGATCTCCTGGTTCTGCTCCCTTCCCTCAGCATCCATTCTTGTCAGGAGGAGGCAGGATCTTGGCTAAGATTCGAGGGAAGGCTGGGAAACCAGAGAGCCGAGGTGAGAGGGACGGCCGGTGAACGTAACAAAGAAGCGTGTTTACAGTTGGGGAGTCTCCGAGACTCAGTCCCACTGATGCTTCAGCACAGGGATTCTGGAGGGGACGCTGTTCCTCATGTAAGGAGTGCAGGATGTCAGGGAAGGCTGCGCCTCTGCTCTAGGGGCTGCTTCCCACTCAGCGCTTGCCTGTGGCCCCAGGCTGTAGCCCGCACAGTGGGCCCATCCTAGGGAGCCACGGCAGCAGAGGGGTTTAACCAGGTTGGGGGAACCAAAAGGCCTAGAACCTAAGGTGACATAGGAGCACGTGAAGACTCCCCCTGGAGAAATGGGCGTGTGTGTGTGGGGCGTCAGTTTGTCCATGGCTATGAAGGCGGCTGCACCACAGAATACAAAGAGCTTGGTCGGCCAGGGAAGATGCCAGGGGGCACTCACCGCATCCCAAGCCATCACCGGTCATCCCGACTGGTCACTTCTGTGACTCCAGAAAGAGAATGAGGCCGGCAACTCAGGGCAGCTCTGCCTCCCTTCTGTGCACCAATTTGTGTGCGCATCAAAGCCATCCCTGACCAGGTTATAGTTTTACCTGCCTCAGAGGCCTGGAGCGACAGGCAAATGAGGAAGCAGCAGGCTGGACCACGGGGCTGGGAGGTGTCAGTGATCCTGCACACAGGTGGCCCAGGCCGTAGGTCATCGTACTGGTCAGAAACAACAGTGGGATTTGGCAACCCTCCCGATTTCTGGTGAGTCTTTTTTAAGGACATTTCTCATCTCCTTCCATGATGAAGGGGCTAGAAAAGGTGCCTAAAAGTCGTCTGCTTCGCCTGCCTCTGACTTGCTGTAGCAGACAGGGATCCCACCCTTCACACTCACTCACACACACACTCACACTCACACACACATTACACACACACACACTCACCACCCACAAAGTACAAAAACTTTTATCGAGTGAATTCCACTCAGCACAGCTACATGGAATGTGCCGGTGCCTATGGACAACAAGGAACCCTTTAGAGCTGGAAGAAGAACAGATCTTGTGAAAACTCAGCAGCATCGAAACAGCAGCACTGAGTAAAGGAAGGTAGCTTACTGGAGCCGGAGCCGGATCCGTTTTTCCAGAGCGACCACAGTGAAGGGGAAGCCGACGTATGTCCTGCCATCAGAACTAACCTAGGCGACAAGCTTGGACCTTCCCAAAGGGAATGAATGGCAGGCTCATGACAGTGAGGTTGCCACTTGCAGGAAAGCACCACGTGCATCATCAGGGCATGGGCTCCCACTATAACAAACCCTGAAGAAGTCAAAGAAAAATGTGACAAAGATCTGGAGCCCCTCAGTGTCAGTGAGTAAAAGGAGGACAAGCTTTTAATTCTGAGTAACTTTAATGTAGGAATGGGCACGTCCATGGGGCAGGGAAGAATGGAGCTGGGAACAGGAACAGCGATGGCCAGTCCTGAAGACTTGTGCCTCTGATGATCTCATCACCAATACTGTCTTCCACTTATCTAACCTCAGTAAAACATGGATGCACCCTCGCTGCAAACAGTGCCATTTAATAGACTGTTGTTGTAAGGAGTAGACGGGATGTGCGAGGGACAAAGGCGAAGGGTGGCGCAGAGTGCTGCACCGATCATAGACTCCTCCTTTTCCAAGCTAAACCTTCACATTAGACAAAAGTGGCGACCCCAAGACAAGACAACCACCAGAAGACTTCATGGTAACAGAGTAGAGTGCTTTTTGCAGGGGAAACAGTTCATTACCTTGAAGGGAAAGCTGAACAAACATCTGGCTACAGTGGAGCACAATAGGCTGCTCAGATACCTGGGGGCTGCCAAATCCCACCGCTGCTTCCATCCAGTGAGATGACCCTGTGGCCTGGGCTGCTTGTGTGCAGGTTGTGACTGCAGCTCCCTGTGTATCCAAATCTGCCACTTCATCATTTGCTTTTTGCTCCAGGACTTTGAGGTGGGTGAAAATGATAAAAATAGTTTGAGTGAAATCTCTCAAAGGTTTGGTGTGCAGCATCACATTTACTCATTGGGTCCGAACACTTGTAAACATCAAGATTGATTTGATGACAAAATTCAGAAGCTGTTAAATGAAAAACAGGAACTCCACAGGTTTTGCCAGCAGGATACTTCCTCTATCTCTAAGATGGCAGTATTTATCTCCAAAAATAAAGTGCAATAACATAGCATTTTCACTTTTTGTTGTTTGCTCGCATTTTATTTTGCTTCTCTCTCTCTCTCTCTCTCTCTCTCTCTCTCTCTCTCTCTCTCTATTGGTTTGATTTGATTTTTCTTGTGTAGCATGATAATTGTATAAATATGTTTGCATGTATTGGATTTTTCTATCATGTTTAACATCAAAAAAGTGCAAGCAAAACGAATTAGTTTTAACTAATGCAGGATTCTTGGCTCAGTAAGAAGCCAGATGAAATTCAGTTTTATGCTGATAGTTACAACTCAAAGTACTTTCATGATGCCCTGAATGCTATTTGTAAACCAAAGACCTATAGTGCATCTCAACTACTCAGTACTGATAGTCGCTTGATTAGTAATAAGGACACAGGTGGTACGCATCCTTCATGTTTCAGTAGACCCTCATCAATCAATGCTAGAACCATTGAGCTGCTATCTCCCAGTGAAATCAATCCCTCTCTAGAAGCTTTGAATGTCATTAAGTTCCTCTTGTGTGGCAGAGCACCTGGTGCCGATTCTATTCCAGCGAGATTTGTCAGGTGGAGGAGGGGGAAGACCCACAGCTCACACAAAAGCTGAAATTTTCCATGTTATATGGCAAGAGGAAGTCATCCCCTAGGAGATAAAAGAGCCTCTATTGGCCTCCTGGGTCAGCAGGGGATCTTCCTTGGGGTGGGGAAGCCCATTGTGCTCGGTTGCCCTTGGCCCAGACAGAGCCTTTTGTCTAACAGCCCAGAACTGGGTGGCTGAAAGAGAAAGGACTCTGTCAGTCCAAGAATGACGTGACCATGGGTGAGCCAGCCCCTCGCTCCCACCGCGGGTGACGCCAGCCCCCCCCCCCCCACACACACACACCGCCAGTGATGTCAGCCCCTTGCTCCCAACCCGGGTGATGCTGGCCTCTCGCTCACACCATTTGTGATGTCAGCCCCCCACTCACACAAGCTATGAGCTTGCCACCAGGACTGTCTTTGGGCGAGAAGAGACGGCCCAGTGGCCGCCTTTTATTTTAAAAGGTTCAAGGGACCCATTGTTTCTGGGAAATCTAATCATTTGTCATAATTTCCCAGAAATGATGGGTCTCTTGAACCTTTTAAAATGTCCTGCTTATGAGACAGCTGGGTGGCGCAGTGGGCAGAGCACCAGCCCTGGAGTCAGGAGGACCTGAATTCAAATCCAGCCTCAGACACTCAACATTTCCTAGCTGTGTGACCCTGGCAAGTCACTTAACCCCAACTGCCTCAGTTAAAAAGAAAAGAAAAGAGATGTCACGCTTATAAATCAGTAATGACGATGAGAGACTGTGCTTTAAGGCTCAGCACTCAATGGTTACTAAGTGTGCTGTGGACATGATCTCAGTTTGTTAAACATCCCATACCAGTGGGAAATACTGCAGGTGTTACCCTAATTTACAGATGACTAAACCGAGGCCCAGAGACGTTAGTTAGCAGCTGCCCGAGTCCCCGGGGATCACAGAGCCAGATTCACAACCTGGAGCTTCAGAGTCTCTTTCCGCTCATCTCTGCATCCCCAACCAGAGGGCCACCCCTGGAGGTATGAGTATGTGACCTCCCTGATGTGGTCGCTCTCTCCAAAGACTCAGGATGCAGCCCATCCCTGCGGCCTCCTCAGGAGAGGGTGACGTCTCTAGCCGGGGCCCCCTCCCCATGGGCTGCGGCCCTCCAGGCAGATGAGCAGAGCCCACATGGGAACTGGCCAGGCTGTCTGTGGCGCTCTGTCCTTCTTGGGGGAACAATCATCTCCGAGGTCTTTCTTTGTCTGGCCTCTGGAAACGCCTCCCTGGTGATGGATTATGGCCGGCTCAGGGACTCCATTGTTGGGAGATGCACACAGTGGGGACGGTCCCCAAGGGCGATCCAAAACACGCAGCCGACCAGGACTCGTGGGAGCACAGACAGGCCTGGAACCCGGGCCTTGCCCTGACTGAAACTCGGGCTCATCTCCCTAGGACACCACGCAGGCTGTGGGGCTACTAAGGGGTGCAGGAGCCGCTCAGGTAGGGCTGAGTGTGCCCGGGAGTCAGCACGGCGTGGGCACATGGGGGGAACTTCCTAAGTGCTGGCTGACTGCTGAGGGACTCTGCCCCCACCTGCTCCAGGCCTGAGGGTCCTGGCCCCTGGCCGCCTCCTCACACCTTAAGAGAACCCCCCTCCCTGGCCAAAAATGGGGCCCCAAGAGCACCTGGGAGGCTAGAGCCTGCTAAGGAGCCCTCCTGCAGCTCCTCCCTGTCTTTGCCCGCTGCCTCCCATCTGCCCGCCCGCCACCGAGCCTTATCAGGTAACCAGAGATGGCAGCTCCCAGCCACACGGGAAACAGGACCCTCGGGGAGCATGAGCAGCTCCCCAGAGGAGCCCCGGTGCCGGCAGGAGCAAGCCAGGGTTTCAGGATGGGCGACCAGAGGGCCCTCCTGGCGGCCCAGAGCGGGGACCTGGCCACCCTGAAGCGGCTCTTTGAGGACGGTGTCCTGGACCGGGCTGTCACGGACTCTCTGGGGGCCGGCCTGGTGCACCACGCCTCCCGAGCCGGCCAGCTGGAGTGCCTGAAGTTCGTGGTGGAGAGAGTCGGGGTGCCGGGGAACCAGCGGGCCAACAACGGGGCCACGCCCGTGCACGACGCAGCCGCCATGGGCAACCTGGCCGAGCTGCACTGGCTGGTCCGGGAAGGGGGCTACCGGGCCCAGGTAAGGGAGCAAGCTGGGCAGGAGGGCACGGGCCGGAGGGGTGCCGGGACCTGCTGATGCTCACCACCCGCTCCGGGGAACCTCCCTCCCAAAAGCATCAGCTAAGATTTCAGTTAAGAGAAAATCTGAGGAATGGGAAGTCTGTCCGGGATGCTTCAGCCACCCAAAACAGTGGCCATACAGGGCAGCCCGGGGAGCCGGGGGGCCCAGGCTCAAATCCCAGCGCCAGCACTTGGTGGCTGCTGGAGACTTGGCCGATTTACGTCACGTCAAGGCTCAGTCTTCTCGTCTGTAAGACAGGAGCAGGAGATTTTAAAACCCTTTTCAGATCTAATTCTTGTGATCCTACTCTAGATTTTAGGATCGGGGGACATAATCTGTGGCTCAGTCTCTAGTGTTTTCGAGTCTATATTTCCAATATAGTAATTTTTTTTCAGTTAACACTTTTTTTTTGAGGGGGGGAAGAGAAAAAGAAAATCCTTGTAAAAAATGTCAAATACATGTCTCTTTAGTTTAGTTTAGTGTGTGTGTGTGTGTGTGTGTGTGTGTGTGTGTGTGGAAAGAGCTAAAAAGGGAAGAAGGTCTCTGTCACTTGGCTGAACAAATTCTATTCTATGCATGTAGCGCCATAAAAAATGATAAAAGGGATAGTTTTCTGAAGACTTAGGTGAACTAATATGGAGTAAAGTCTACTGAGCCTCTAATTTTTTAAAGATGCCTCAATTTCCCTAAGTATTTTTATATATGCATATTTTATCAAGTATTTTATACATGGATGTATTTATTGAGTATTTTATATGTGTATATTTTTACCAGGTATTTTATACATGTATGTATTTTTGAGCATTTTATACATGCATATTTTTATCAAGTATTTTATACATGCATGTATTTATTTAGTATTTTATACATGTATATTTTTATCAAGTATTTTATACATCTTTGTATTTATTGAGTATTTTTATACTTGTATGTACTTATACAAATACATTTATATACATGTATATAATGCTATATAAAAGTTTAAAAATAGCCAGGATGTCACGTCTCCATATTCTGACCCCATGATTGTGGCAGAACAGACAAATAGGGTCCGAACAGCACCTTTTGTATGGCTGAACTAGGGAAGTCCTTTAAACGACTTAATCCAAACGAAAGCATTATCGTAAAATGCCTGATTCCCGACTCTATCAAGTAAAGGATGCGCCCTGGGCTTTTTCTGGTGCCGAAGCCCCGGCCTACTCTCCATCTCTATCCGGCTGGCCGTGTGTGTGCCGCTCATCTTATGTGGGCAGGGTTAGCGAAAAGCTTTACGATGGTTTTTAAATCTCCTTGGTGAGACCTGTTGGGAAGTAGGTGAAGATGCGATTGGTCGTAGATGGAACAAGAGGAGGTAACCCTAGAGAAGTGATTTGTCCGGGGTCACTGAGGACATGGGGGGGGGGGGGGGGGGGATAAATACTCAATGATCGAAGGCTGGAGTTACACAAGGTGTCCTTTCATTTGGGAGAATTTAATTAACTTATCTAGACGTGGCCCAGGGGGAGTTTGGCGGTAAGGGGATCGGGCTTTCGAGTAGAATTCAATCCTCTGCTTTCCTTTCTGCTGCTGGAGTGGGTGGTTCTCGTCCTCGGTGCTTCTGGGTTCGGAGAAGGGGATTCAGCCGGTATTTTGACAGCTTCGATCATTGAGTATTTATCCAGCACCTTATATCTTCTGGACGTCCCACAGGCCCACGTACAGGCTCTGATACCCTTCCTGCGGCCCTCAGGGAGACCAGGAGGCGTCACCCTGTCAGTGGGGCACACTATTGGTTTTCAGGGTAGCTCCAGCCCTGGGGGGGGGGGGACAGGGGCAGCACGGGGAGTCTCTTGATTCTGAAGCCGAGATACGGGCGAGACCAGATCTGGTTCCCCAGAGAAGTTCAGGGCGGGATAACGCTCAGTTCACAAGAGGCCTTTCTTGTGCTAGGAAGGGACGGAGGACTGGGGCAAAGAGGGGGTCCGGGTCTGGGGACAGCAAGCCGTCTGGGCTCCGCTTCTCCTGACTCCTTTACAGAGGAAGCCGATGTTTCAGAGGGCCCAGATGGAAAATTAGGAGACTGGCACCAGTCCCAATAGGAGCCTCAAGGAGAAAAAGAGCTGGGGGGACTTGGGGACTACAAACTCAACCAGCAAGGTGGCCCCCAAAGCTAAGGGAATCTGAGGACAATTTATCCTGGTGTTGGGGGGCCAGAGAATTGCTACACAATGAATTCAGCAGAGTGTACAGTAGGAACGAGACACTAGAACTAACCTTGCCTTATTCCAATGACCGAGTTTGATCTGGTGAGCACCTGTGCTTACTCTAGGCTTACTGTGCTTGTTATGGGCCGCTGGAAGACACGCTGGGTAGAGCTGGGCCTAGAGTCAGGAAAACCCAACTGTGTGATCCTGGCCAAGTCACTCAACCCAGTTTGCCTCAGTTTCCTCATCTGTAAAGTGAACTGGAGAAGGAAATGGCCAACCCCTCCAGGATCTCTGCCAAGAAGGTCCCGAACGGAGTCACAAAAAGTCAGTGAAATGACTGAACAACAAATTATTATGTGCTGGGGCAGCCAGGGGACTTGGGAGACTTGACTCCTCAGTGATGTGCTCTCCCCCGGCCTACCTGGCCGAGCTTCACATAGACCATGCCCTACATCTGCTCCCCAGGCTTGAAGGCTCTCCCTCCTCACCCCCCAACCCTACATGGCTTCTTCCATCTCCCCCCCACAGGGAGCCTTTTGTGTGCCCCTCCCTGCCCCACCGCCGGCACCCAGCCCCTCTGAGGTGACTTCCTGTCTCCCCCGTACATTTCTGTACCTGTAGGCATGTGGTGCAACTATCTCCACGGCGCAGGCAGCCACCAGCCTCGTCTGCAGGGATCGGGGGCCCAGCTTTGTCTGGAGGGACCGGGGCTGCTCAGCTCAAGGCAGTGTGGTTGCAGGGACGTCTACCCTCCCTCTCTCTCTCTCTCCAGGAGCAAGACGTGTCGGGGGTGACCCCGCTGCACCTTGCCGCCCGCTTTGGGCACCCCGTGCTGCTGGAGTGGCTGGTCCAGGAGGGCTGCGACGTCTCCCTGGAGACCCTGGAAGGGGCACTTCCTATTCACTATGCGGCCGTCAAGGGGAATCTCACGTGCCTGAAGCTGCTGGTGGCTGCAGATAACGGGTGAGCAGCCCAGAGAACTCTGCAGGGCCCAGAGCCGTGACCCACAGGCCCTTTGCTTTGCCCGCCTGGGAGAGCACCCGGCAGGGGAAGCGAGAGCAGGCCTGCTGGGTAATGGGAGGGACGATGGCGTGCAGCAGAGGGAGGGAGGGAGACAGATTAACAGAGACAGAAGGAGAGAGGGACAGAGGTCCCAGGGACCCTGGGATTGGGACAACACGAACCAGGTTTATTGGGTCAAAGGGATTTCAGAGGCCAGGAAGTGCTCTCTTGCCCCCCTGGTTTTACAAGGAGCCCACTGAGGCACAGAGAGGGCTGTAGGAGTCTGAGGTGAGATCTGAACCCAGCTCTTCCAGCCTCCAACTCCAGCTTTTATCTCCTGTGCTGGGTCGTCCTTGCCCAGAAGGTGACACTGGGACACCTTCGGTACAGCTTTAGGAAGCAACTCCAGCAAGGCTTGTGACCTTGGGTGCATCTTCCTTCAGGTGTTGCCCGGCAACCCCTCCTCCAATCCCCATGTGGGATCCAAGCCTCAGAGGGAAGGCAGTGCTTGCTGGGCAAACCAAGGGCCGGGTCGGGAAAGTCTTCCTTCCCTGGGCTCCCCAATGCCCAGGATGTTAGAAGCCATGATTGGCAGCGGAGGCGGCTCAAAGCTGAGGGGATCCATCGAGTCAGAGACACGAGGAGAGGCCCAAGGCTTGGGAGGCCGGATGGGTGTGATCATGGTTGGGGGACGCGTGACTGGGGAAGCAGGTGGGCTCGAAGGAAACCGGGCCCCCGGAGGCTGAAATGAGCAGATGTGAGGCTCCATCTCCCCAGGGATGAGAAAGGTGGCCCTGGAGGCAGAGGGTGGGCATTGTGGGTGCTGGCTGCACCTGAAGAGAAGCCTCCCCCAAAAAGCAGCCTCTGAGTCATTGTCACACTCACAGCTGCTCAGTACCAGCCTCGGGGGCTTGGAGAGTAGCCCCTATCATACGGCTGAGGAAACTGAGTCCCAGGAAGTGACATGCTCAGGTCATGTAGGTAATTAGAACTCAGATCTCCCGAGTCTGACACAGTGCTCCTTCCTCTGGACCACCAGGTGATCGCTCCACAGTGACCCCTGCTTCCGTCCTCCCCTCTGTCCCATCAGTCCTCATCTGATGTTATATGTATGAGGTCCCGTTAAACACAGTCCCATCTTAGTCACGCTGGGAAAGAATACGCAGAACAAAAGGGGGAAACCAAGAAAAAGAACAAAATCAAAAGCACAGAAAAAGAGGAAGAAAGAGGGGAAGGGAGGGAGGGAGAAAAGGGAAGAAAGAAGGAAGAGAAGGAAAGAGGGAGAGAAGAGAGAAGGGAGGGAGGGAGGGAGGGAGAAAGGAGAAGGAAGGGAAGGGATAAGGGAGGGAGGGAGGAAGGGAAGAAGCAAGGAAAGGAGGGAAGGAATAAAAGAAGGAAGAAAGGAAGGAGGAAGGAAGAAAAGGAAGGAAGCTTCGATCTACATTGGGACTCCATGGTTGTGTGGATGTGCTCGGCATTTTCCAAATACATCCCATCACCCTCCCCTCCCCAGTCAGTGCTTGTAATAAAGAATAAAAGACAGAGAAAAAAAAATAATAAAACCAGCTCAGCCAAACCAATCAGTTCATCTCTTATCCCATTCTGACAGAGGTGGAGATCCATACCCAGAATCCACCATGTCTCCAGTGAAAGGGCGCGAGTTGAGGCTTTAACTTTCCCTTTAGGGCCAAGTTTAGTCATTGTAATGAAGCGTTGGTATCTTGTTCCTCCCATATACGTTGTTGGATTCATTGGATAGATTATTCCCCCCAGTTTCTGCTACTTTACCCTGTATCGGTTCATTTAAATTTTCCCAGAATTCTCTGGGAAATTCTCCATTTTTTTGTTTCAAGCATGTTCTATGGTTCCTATCCCAGGTCTGGTTCGGTTCAGCTGAGCCTTGAGAAGCCTGGAACAAAAGGAAAGTTGGCCGGGTTTCCAACTCGGGTGGAAAAACGGACCCGGACGAGCCAGTTCCTGGCGTTGCTGCCCGCCCGGCAGGCCATGGGAGGGCTCCGTCTTTGCTGACTTTCCCTTCTCTCCCCCATCCTCTCTTAGGTGTGTGAACAGACAGACGCAGAGCGGAGCCTCCCCCCTCTACCTGGCCTGCCAGGAAGGCCACTTACACATCGTCCAGTTCCTGGTCAAGGACTGTGGGGTCGACGTGCACTTGCGGGCCCACGACGGCATGACGGTGCTGCACGCGGCCGCCCGCAGCGGCCACTATTCCCTTGTGGTCTGGCTGGTAAGGAAACGGTCAGCTTGGGAAACTGAGGAAGGGGGGGGCAGCAGGGAAGCTTTGATCCCCAAGCAGGGAAGTGAAAATCAAGGAAATTGAGGAGTACAGGGACCAGGGGCCACAGGGAGGGGGGATGTGAAGCTCATAGAAGCCTCCATCTGACAGTTGATGTGACTCACTGAGAGCCACAGCTTTGAGTCAGTTTGAACCTGGAGTCATCAGGCTCAGGTGACCCTGGGCAAGTCACTTCACCCTCTTGGCTCGTCTCCTCATTTGTAAAATGGGCTAGAGAAGGGGAGGCTGCTCCAGGGTCTTTGCCAAGAAAACCCCAAACGGGATCACAAGGGTCGGACATGACTGAAAATGACTGGAGCACAACAACCTCTCTGGGCTTGGAGTCCAGTTTGAGTCGGACGCCTTGACAGCCTCGAGACCTGAAGATGCTCATTTTAAAGAAGACGAAACTGCAGTGGAAAGGGCAGTGGGTGGGGATGAAGGAGACCCTCCTGACTCTGGGAATCGGAGGCTCTGGAGGCCTGACTCCTCTTTGGAAAGGTCTGGGGGAAGCAAAGGAGGGGTTGGTGATTAGCAGGGCCAGGCTAGGATCCCCCCTCCCCACAATCCCTCACACACATTACAGCCACACGCACAAATACGCAGCTCACTCTGAAGATTTAAGTTTATATTTACCATTCTGAGTGCCCATCATAGGCTTTGGGCCCATTTATCTGACAGATTGGAGAGAGGATCTGGTCATCTTTATCTGGAGCTTTCCAGTCTCTGAGTGAGCTCCCTTCCAAATTCTCATTAAAATAAGAATATTAGACTGGGTGATCTGAAGGTGAGCGGAGGGGCAGAGTGGCTCAGTGGGAAGAGAGCTGAAAGTTGAGTCAGGAGACCTGGGCTTGCCTCTCAGCGTTGCCACTTATCCAGTGTGAGATCTTGGTAAATCTCTTCCCTTCTCCAGGCCTCAGTTTCTCCCTCTTTAAAGTGGGTGATTGGACTAGATCTATGACAATTATTTCAAATTCATTTCTATCTAGCTCCAAGCCCTTTGATCCAGATTTTAAAAGGAGAATTATGATAAAAATATTGTTAGTTTAAAAAAAAAACCTGGAAAACTGTAAAAGAGGGATTAAATTTTGCTCTATTTGGTGCCGAAGGTCAGAACCTGAGCCGTGAGAGGTGGAGTGGACAGGGGGCAGATTTCAGCGGGAGAGCAAACTGTTCTGATAAGGAGCCATGTGCTCCTTGGGAAGTAGTGGGCTCTCCATTGCTAGAAGGAAAAGAAGGAAAGGAAGGAGGAAGAGGAGAAGGAAGGTTACAGTAGAGCTTTCAACAACCAGAATCACTGAATATGATCTGGAAGGACCTTGGCAGCTTCTAGTCCAGTACAGCTAGAAAGGCATCCAGGTGGGACATGTTTCCCAGCAGCCTCTGCTGCTCCAAAAAGGAGGATCCCCCATCCGCCATCTCTCAAGACAACCCATGCCTTTTTTGCACAGCTCTAAGGGTACATATATGGAGGTCACAAAGTTTAAGATCTGTGTCAGTAATTTTAAAAGAAATTTTATTTATTTTGTTAATAGCTTTTTATTTACAAGTCATATGCATGGGTAATTTTACAGCATTGACAACGGCCAAACCTTTTGTTCTAATTTTTCCCCTCCTTTTTTTTTTTTAATTTTTAAAATTAAATTAAAAAAAAATTAAATTTCAGTTTGAAATGAATTCATCAAATATCTCCTAATTCTATGTAAAAGTTTTAACAATATTTTTAAAAATAGCTTTTCATTTGCAAAATCTACTTGTAAAACCTTATGTTCCAATCCTTTTCTCCCTCCCTTCCCTCCCCTCCAGACAGCTAGTAATCCCATAGAGCTTAAACATGGTCGATTCTTCTATCCATATTTCCACAACCATCACGCTGTGTCAGTAAATTTTTATTTTGTATAAATTTGGGACTTATCTCCAGAGGATAAATTTTAGTTCCTTGCATGGTCTCCACAATCCTTTCTAATGGGCCACACTCCTCCCGTGTGCCTCCCTATGGGGCTTTAAGATGATTGATCTTGAGATGATGGCCGGCCCCATCAGATACCCAGATGGGAAGCTTCTGTATCAGTGGCCAGGGAGGTCTAATGCCCAATGGCCAGGGAGGACTAGTGTCCAATGGCCAGGGAGGTCTCGTGCCCATTGGCCAGGGAGGACTAGTGTCCAATGGCCAGGGAGGTCTAGTGCCCAATATTGGGTCTCTAGTGGGAGATTGCTTGTTAACAAGTGGCCCAGAAGGACAAGGATGACGGAGGACGAGAGGTGGGCCGGTAACAAGTGGGCAGCCTGAAGCCTGCAGTGGTTCCCAAGCTAGGTGAGAAAAGGAAGAGGAATGACTCTCAGTCTTTGAGATAATCATCTCTGGAGGATACTCGGGACACAAGGATGTGGGATAGAGAGAAGGATCACACGTGGATGGCTTCGTTTTGCAGATGGCCAGATCCCAGGAGCGATTTCACTGATGCATTTACTGCCTAGGGATGACACTTCCAATATTAGGGAATCTGAGTTCCAGAGTGGGAAGAAATCCGTCAACCAAACAACGACATTCAGCTGTTTATGTAGCACTTGGTGATGGGTTGGAAGTGGGTAGTGGCTCAGGTGAACTAGCCCCGTGTTCTCTCACCAGCGCTCTCCTTCCCTCCCTCTCAGCTCTCTCCTTGGGGTCATTTTTCCTTGTCAAGACCCCCCACTCCCTCCTTCCCCTCCCTCCCACTCTCTCCTTGGGGTCATTTTTCCTTACTCAAGACCTCCCCTCCCTCCTTCCCCCGGTCTGGAGCAGATCAGCTTTCAGAAAGAACAATGGGAGCCCAGCCTCTCTGAGGCATCTAGTCTCCGGCCTCCCTTCTACAGTTTAAAACTGCTCATTCGTGACAGGGACTCGTTTTGTCCGGAGGGAAGGGGGTGGGGAAGATGCCCAGGTTACATTTTATTCTACTTTCGGACATTTAATAGCTATTATCAGCTGAAAATTATTGCTATTGTCCTTCATGGAGCTCAGGCCCATCCCGGCAAAGCCTGCTCAGTAGAGCCCAGACCAAGGTCCGGATTAGATCCTTGGGGGAAAAAAATCTCTGCATTCTACAAGTCTACACTGCTCGCTGCCACCCCTTTCTTGGGGATCTCAGGGACTCTCCTGGGATACCAGGGTCTGATGTGCCCAGCCCAGGGTCACAGGGCCAGGATGCCTCAGGACCCAGATCTTTCCTCCCAGCCTGCCCCTCTTTCCTCTGGGAATGAATTTGCTATCTTCCCTCTCCCCAACCCCGGTGTGTTTTCTGTTGCTCTGTTTGTGGGACACTAGAACAAGTACCACAAGCAATCCAATCTAAATGTGGTGCTTGGGAATGAACTATAGGCAAGATGGAGCTCTGGTCCAGATCCACAGGCTGGCCCGTAAGGAGGTCAGGGCCTCAGTTTTCTGGTCATGTACAATGGGATTGTGCACATCAACTGCTCGGCAGTTTACTCCTTCACCAACGACCAGATGGTTGAATCCAGTGGTTTCCCACCAGATGGTCAGGATGGGCCGGCCTCCAGGTGCTGAAGGGCTGCATGGCCAAGGGTTCAGGACAGGGTTTAGGAGACAAGGGATTCCTTCTCTTCCCGCCCATTTCTCTTTCCTCTTAGGTCACATTCACAGACATCGGTCTGATGGCTCGAGACGACGAGGGAGCCACGGTGCTCCACTTTGCAGCGAGAGGGGGCCACGCGCCCATCCTGGATCGACTGCTTCTGATGGGGACCCAGATAATCCGAGATCACTGGGGAGGGACCCCTCTCCACGATGCCGCGGAGAACGGGCACCTGGAGGTAAAGCACAGACATCCCTCCTCCAAAGACCTGGGAGCCCTTGAAGACCTCCCCTCCCCAGCCCCCAAATCATAAATCCAGCTCTTCGTAGGGCTTGCTCGTTGCTCCCATTAGGGTTGGAAGGATGCTGATAAGCTGGAACATATCCAGAGGAGGGGCAGCGAGATGATGGGGGCCCAGGACATGATGAAATGGGAGAGCTTACTGGACAAACTGGGAATACTGAGGCGGGAGGAGACCCACAAGAACTTGACCTCTCTCTCTTGGAGTGTCTCAAACATTATCAGTGGATCACGGGTCTGACTTGTGTGACTCCAAAGGTCAGAACCAGGACCAATGAGGACCTGGGTGATCCTGCTTGCCAGAGAGACAGGGGTTTGTTTGTTTGACGTCAGAGATGGGGCTTCTGTTTGATGTAAGAGAGGTGGGTCCTGTTTGATGTCAGATAGGTGGGGTCCTGTTTGAGGTAAGAGAGGCAGGGTTCTGTCTGTTTGGGGTAAGTGAAGTGGGGTTCTGTTTGATGTAAGAGAGGTGAGATTTTTTTTTATGTCAGAAAGGCAAGGTTCTGTTTGACATCAGAGAAGCGGGGTTCCATTTGATGTAAGAGAGGCAAGTCCTGTTTGATGTCAGATCGGTGGGGTCCTGTTTGACGTCAGAGAGGCAGGTTCTGTCTGGTTGATGGAAGAGAGGCTTGGTTCTGTTGTAAGGGGAAAGGCCTGCCAATGGTTCTTCTGAAGCAGAACGGGCCATGTTGTGTGGTACTGGAGGGTCCCAGGTTGAGGGCAGGTGACCCTTCTCAGGGATGATAGAGGAGGAGCTCCCTTCAGGTGTAAGTTAGACTCGATGGCTTCTCAGTGTTCCTCCAAATCTGATTTTTTAGGATTCCATGAAATAAGACATTTGCCCCCAAAAGAGGAAGTGAGCACATGCAGTGAGTAAGGATTCATTCCCTGTGTGGTTCTAGGACATTGATGCTAGAGCAGGGAGCAGGAGCCCTGCCTTCGAGTTCCAAGTAACTGCAGTAACAAGCTGGGTGATCCTGGCCAAGCCATCGCTTACCCATAAATTAGGGACAGTGATACATATGCCAGGCAGCTAAGTGGCTCAGTAGGGTGCCAGATATAGAGTCAGAAGGACCTGAGGAGCTTTGTACAAGTTACTTAACCCTGATTGCCTCAGTTTCCTCATTTGTAAAATGAGCTGATGTAGGAAATGGTAAAGCACCCCAGTAGTTCTTCCCAGAAAGCTCACAGAGACAACTGAAAGCTGGCTAACAAGAGCGTGTAAGCTCATGGCAGTTAGGAGACAATCGTACTGCAGACCTCAGCTGGCCGGAGAGGCAGGCATGGGGCAGGATGCGGCGGGGGGGCCGGGCCAGTGCCCTTCTCACTCCGCCATCGGTGTCATTTCAGTGTTGCCAGACCTTGATTGCGCACCGGGCAGATCCTGCCCTCCAGGACGGTGACGGCTACACCGCGCTGGACTTGGCGGTGTACAACGGCCACCATGAGTGCTCGCGGTACCTGCTGGAGGTGCAGAAGCTGGTAAGGGATGTGGCGCGGTGGGGAGGCCGGCAGTGAATGCCCTGGCCCTTTCTGGGCCCAGGACGGGCAGCACAGCTCTTTCCACTGGGTCCTATTGAAAAGTCTCCTCTGGCAGTGGTCTCCGTGCTTTTGCCTAGGGTTTTAAGTTAGGGATGGGAAGAAATCTTGGAGGGGCTCAGGAAGGAAAAACCCTTCAGTGACAGGCTAGGAGAAGCAGGACTTGGACAAAAGAACAAGACCCTGGGCAGCACATTGGTGTGTGTGTGTGTGTGTGTGTGAAAGTGTGTGGGGTATGTGTGAGAAAGTGTATGTGGGTAGGTGTGTGTGAGTGTGTGGGGTGTGTGAGAGTGTGTGTGGAGTGTGTGAGAGTGTGTGTAGGTAGGTGTGTGGGTGTGGGTGTGAAAGTGTGTGGGGGATGTGTGAGAAAGTGTATGTGGGTAGGTGTGTGTGAGTGTGTGGGGTGTGTGAGAGTGTGTATGTGTGGTGTGTGAGAGTGTGTGGGGGGGGTGTGAGAGTGTGTGTAGGTAGGTGTGTGTGTGTGTGTGTGTGTGTGTGAGTGTGGGTGTGTGAGTATGTGGGTGTGTGCACATGTGTGCAAGAAGCACAGGTGTGAGCAGGGATTATTTCACTAGGAAAAGAATAGGGCAGGAAGCCGGTAGCATTATAGAGACAGCCTTGGTCTGGTTCTAGTCTGGCTTTGAGAGTGGCTGGCCCTTCTCCCTGTCATACCCCTGAATATCCAACTGTCCCCCTTGAGGGAGGCTGGGACAGAAAGAGCCCCAGGGGAGACGCTGCAGGCCAATGACACTCTGGGCAGGTCCGTGAAGGAGCAAAGGTTGGGGTTCAAGCTCCTGAGCCCTTGAGGGAGAGGGGCAGAGCGTTGGAGGGGGCAGCTAGTCGGTGTCTGTGGAGTCTTCCCGCCCCCAAGTCCGTGTCAGCTCCACTACACAATGCTGTTTCATGGGAATAGTGGGCTCAAGGCTTGTGCTCATGAAGACCCCCAGGAATAACGACCCCCAGGAATAACCTCAGGTAACTCCTTTAGTGCCTGAGCGAATGAAACATCATTCTGGTTTGGTGGACGTTGCAATACACTCGCTGTTGTTCAGTCGTTTGTCGCGTCTAACTCTTCGTGACCTTTGGAGGTGTTCTTGGTGGAAAGACAGGTGTGCTTGGCCATTTCCTTCCCCATTTCATTTTACACATCAGGAAACTAGGGGCAGTTCAGTGGTGCAGTGGATGGAACACCAGCACTGGAGTTGGGAGGACCTGACTGGGCTCAGACACTTCCCACTCCTGGCTCTATGACCCTGGGCAAGTCACTTAACCCCAATTGTTTCTCAAAAAAAGAAAGGCAGGGATGGGAAGAAATCTTGGAGGGGAAGGGGGGAAACAAATGAGGAAACTGAGGCAGGCAAAGTTAAATGACTCATCCAAGATCACACAGCTAGTAATTGTGAAGCCCCATTTGAACTCGGGCCTTCCTGACTCCAGAGCCGGCACTCTCTGCACCTCGCCTTCTAGTTGCACTTTGTGGAGTATCTGGTATGTCCTTTATATTTTGACTCCGCTTCAAAGACTAGAAAAACTGCAGGTTTGGCTTCGATCTGAATCGTCACAGAGGTTTCCTTCCCCTTCCACCCCCATCTTCAGTCTATTTAACTCTCCGGGAGAAAAAGTTGACAATAGGTTTGTTTTGGTTTCCTTGAGTCAGAGTGACTGATGGTGTTTAGTTCCTGGCTCTCCCTGTGGGCCTTTGGTGGCCGTGGGGCCTTATCCACATGCCCCTCCTGGGGCTGCCGCAGGGGCCGAGCTGCTAAAGCATTTTGGGCTTACCCACGAGCGCTCTATAAGTGCTAGTCTGATTGAACCGAAGAGAGTTTGGGGCAGCAGGACAGAAATGAGTGCCGGCCTGGAGCCTGTCCACAAGCCGGAACCGAATGGCTGCAAGGGCCTGGAAAGGCCAGGTCAAAGACGAGGGGAGGAGTCCCCCCTTAAAAGGACTCTACAAGTGGGATTAGGTGAAGTCACCTTTATATTTATCCTTAATAAAGTCCCACCTTAAATAACACGTGCACATGTGAGAACAGACAAATAAATAAGGTGAGGTGGGACTACTGACCGCTAAGGGGATCACGTAGGGCTCGGTGAACAGGCGGGGATCGACTTGACCTTTGATCTGGGGTCACATCCCACAGCCACCACTTACCGCCTCCGACCACGGACAATCGTTTATTTCCAAGTCAATCAATTAGTGGATGAGAAGTCCACAAGAACCAAGAGAGATCAGTGTCAGGGAGGCCCGTGGAGGAGAGTATTGGGAGGCCATGATGGGCAGGGCCAAGGGTGGCAGGGATCAAGGGGGCGGGGATCACGGGCCGGACTGAGGAAGGGTTATTTCCATTTAGAGTCCATGGAGACATTTGGAGACAGGGAGGAGAGAAGCCAGATTACAAAGGGTCAGGGCGGAGCGAGCAGGGAGTGGAGGCAGCTTTTTTTGAGAGTGTGGCTGGGGAAGGGAGGAGAAATCTGGGGAAATGAAGGGACAGGAGAGCCTGGTGAAGTTTGCCCTTTAATGGCAGAAGGCACATTTATATGCAGTGTGGGAAGGACCGCTGGGTGGGGGAATTGGGGAGGAGAGAAGGGGATGATTGTGGGGGGTCCGCTGGGGAAGGTGGGAGTGGGCAGGATTGGGAACACTCAGGGGTGAGGCTCTGGGATAAAGAAGGAAAGGATGGGGAGGTGATAGAGGGGGGAAGGGGGAGAGCTGGGGAGAAGGCAAGGTTCTCCGCAGTGACAGGGAGGGGAGTGAGGGCTGGGGAGGCATTACGGGCGATGGGGGAAGAAGGGGAGTCTTGGAACAGCATCTGTGGAGACTGGGACCGAGGATCACTTGGTTGTGGATGGTCAGGCGTGTTCAGTTCTCTGGGACCCATTTGGGGTCTGGTTGGCAATACTCGAGTGGTTGCTATTTCCTCCTCCAGCCCATTTTACAGAGGAAGGACCTGAGTCAGAGACTTTCCTAGAGCCGCACAGCTCCTAAGTGCTGAGGTTGGAGTTGAACTGGGGCCTTCCTGACTCTATTACTGCCCCTCTACCCAGGTTATAAATACCACAGGCAGCGACTATTAGTGCATCACACGAGCTATTGGGGGTCCCAGGCACTGGCCATTGGCCCATGTTCTCCCCCAACTCTGCACCCCATGGGGGCTTCCACTGCCTGTATCCCCTAACCTCCTCATCCCTTCCTGACACCCCCCCAACCCCCAGGCTGGGTCCACCCCACCCCCAGCCCCCCGCCTGGCCTCCCAGGAGCTGACGCAGCCTCTGCAATATTGATGGAGGATTGGGTGTCCCGGGGCCTCCTCCTGGCTTGACTTGGGTATCTTCCCTCACAGACTCTGCAGGATGTGTTGAAAGGGATCGTTTCCCCCATGACAAATGACCTGCAGTTGTCACCTGTGATTTCATCCTGCCGGCCCAGGAGCCTTCTCTCCTTTGCATCTCCCCCTGCCCTGGACTTGGAGGGGCTGGTGGTCTCCTGGGTCACCCACTGACTCAGAGATCACAGCCAGAATTAGGGGAGCTGCTCCCGCGGGCCCGGAAGGAACCTCAGAGACCTCCTTGTCCAATCTCCAAAAGAGGAAACTGAGTCCCAGACTGAGGGGCACAGAGTGAGCTCACAGGCCCTGAGTGAGCCTGTAATGTTCTGGCTAGTTCTCTGGAGGTCCTCCCAGTGGGCCTTGGTTTCAGTAGAATAATCACCACTAGAATAGTCAGGAATAGAGTCCAAAGTCTTTATTTTCTCCTTCACAGTCTGTCTCCTTTGCCTGGGGCCAGGCTGGCTTTCTGGGGGACCTTCAGATGGGCCTTGGTCTCAGTGGGGGAAGCAGGAGGCAGGAGAGCCCCCGGGATGATGGGAGATGGAACGTCTCCCTTCCAGGCCTTGTTGGCCCTTATATACCTTATTGTAAGTGCATCATCAGAGGTGTCAATCTTGTAGAACTGTACTAAGTACTAGAGAATCATTATCTTAATTCCACTGAGTTAATATCTTGTTGTAGGATTAAATCAGTCATACTGAGCCTTAAGTGTTCCTTTTCAGAGTTCCTGTCCTTTACATGAGCCCATGGAAAAGGCAGGGCCAGACCCTAGGGACGCAGACTCCTGGTCATGTGCCTTCTGCCCAGACTCCCTCCTACTGCTCACTTTTCTTTCTGCTGCTCTGTCTGCCTGCCCCTCTGCCTGCCTGCCTTCCTGTCTGTCAGTCTGCCTGTTGGTCTGCCTGCCTGTATGTCAATCTGTCTATCTGTCTGTATGTCAGTCTGCCTGTCAGCCTGCCTGCCTGTCTGTCAGTCTGCCTGTTGGTCTGTCAGTCTGCTTGTTGGTCTGCCTGCCTGCCTATCGGTCTGTCTGTCTTCCTGCCAATCTGTCTGCCTGTCTGTCTGCCTGTTGGTCTGTCGGTCTGCCTGTCTAACTGGATGTCTGTCTGTCTGTCTGCCTATCTGCTTGTTTGGTCTGCCTGCCTGTCTGCCTGTCTGTCTGTCTGCCTGCTTGTCTGTCAGTCTGCCTGTTGGTCTGTCAGCCTGCTTATTGGTCTGCCTGCCTGCCTGTCGGTCTGTCTGTCTGCTACCAATCTGCCTGTCTGCCTGTCTGTCTGTCTGCCTGCTTGTCTGTCAGTCTGCCTGTCGGTCTGTCAGCCTGCTTATTGGTCTGCCTACCTGCCTGTCTGCCTGTCTGTCTGTCTGCCTGCTTGTCTGTCAGTCTGCCTGTTGGTCTGTCTGCCTGCTTGTTGGTCTGCCTGCCTGCCTGTCAGTCTGTCTGTCTGCTACCAATCTGCCTGTCTGCCTGTCTGCCTGTCGGTCTGTCTATCTGCTTGTTTGGTCTGCCTACCTGCCTGTCTGCCTGTCTGTCTGCCTGAGTGCCTAACTGTCCATCTGTCGGCCCCACGTTGGATGGGGACAGCTTCTGCTGGCTTCAGGAAAACTCCAGCTGTTGCCCTGATTTCTCTTTCTTTCCTATGGGGAATTCTTTTATCATGTACATAACCATAAGCTACAGTTTAATTCACAACTCTATTCCTTTCTGAAATACATGAAAACCAAATTGTACACCTAAAACACATTTGTTTCCCCACTGATCCTCCAGGCCCTTTTTTTTTGGTTATTGTTGTTCCCATTCCTCTTACCTCGTCTTACACTTTCTCAGCTTTGATTAGAAGAAACCAGGGCTAGAAATGAAAGCTGCTCTCCTCAAAGGTAATTCCAGATATCACCATCTTCTCTACTCTTTCTTTACCTCCAGCTCAGACTGTGCTTCTCAAGGGTGAAAAAAATCACCCAACTTACCCCCATTTTTTCTCTCTTCCAATATCCAATTTTGCATGATAAAGCTGAGTATATGCATTCAAATCTGGAGATTTGCTGAGAACTTATAAAGATTTCAAGTCCTAATTTCTCTACGTTTACCTTCCTTAAATTATAAAATATATTGTTTTTGGCGAGGCCGTTACTTATATTCATAATTTTGGATTCCAAAACTTTCTTAACACTAGGATAAATAAATAACTAATAATTACTTAAAGGGCTTCACATTCATTGCTACCCCATCATAATGACTGAACTGTTTAACTGTTCAAAAGTTAGGATGCATATGACTACTTTGAACTCTTAAACATTTCTAATGCGTATTAAATGATAATGCCGGCAAATGTGATTATTAAAGTAAAATAAGTATTTTTAGTTTTAAAGGAGAATCTGAGATGACCCCTGAAGAAATAAATTTATAGACATTAATTTTCTCTAAATTTTGACCAAAATATTATAGCTTTTTGATTTTTCAAAATATATGCAAAGATATATTTTAACAAATTTAAAATGTATTGGAATATCTGCCAAGGGTGGGAGGAAAGAAGGGATAATTTGGAACAGAAAGTTTTGCAAGAGTCAATGTTGAAAAATTACCCATGCATATGTTTTGTAAATAAAAAAGTTAATACATAAATAAAAATATAAATAATATATAAAAATATATATTATATATAATAAATATATATTACACACATAAATACATATATTGAATATATAATAATTAAATATAAATATATGTTATGTATATAAATATATATTATAAATATATAAATAATATATATGCAAAAACAGTTGCCAACATTCACCCTTGCAAAATCTTGTGTTCCAAATTCTTCTCCCTGCCTTCCCCACCACAGACAGCAAATAATCCAATATAAGTTAAACAGATGCAATATTTCTATACACATTTCCACATTTATTATGCTGCACAAGAAAAATCAGATCAAAAAGAAAAAACAACAAAGCAAACAATAACAACAAATGTGAAAATATTGAATGGGATCCACATTTAGTCCTATGGGGAACTCTAGCTCAGGAAATTGTCCTCCTTCAGTGCAGGTCTGCAGCTGCCCTGCTCCTTACCAGAGGGTCTCTTGGAGTGCTGAGAGCATAAAGACTGGCCCAGAGTCCCAGTCATTATACATCCAAGAAGGACTAGAACGCTAGTCCTAGTCCTCCTAGCCCCAGACCGGCTCTCTGTCCTGGGGGCCTCTGCCTCCCTCGCTGGTTCTTTGTTCTCAGAGGCCATGGCTGACATGCTGGCACAGTGGGGTGTGCACTTGGTGATGGCCTGATGGTCCACCTGCTGCCCATCCATCTGTCTGGCAGGGGTCTCACCTGGGAGAGTTCAGAGAGGCTGGTCTTGGGCTGGCCCGGCAGCTCCTGAAGACCACGTGCTAAATTCTAGGGGAGTCCTGATCCATGTTGCTGGGGAAATTCCCACCCAGGGAAATGGCAGATGCCCAAAGTGCCAAAGGACAAATTCCTTCATTCATTTGTCCCTTATTCATCTGTTCATCCATGCATCTATCCATTCCAATAATATCCAAGAGGGTTAAAATCAAGGTTCTGACCTTGGAATCAGGAATAACAATAACAATAATAACTGACACCTATATGGTGTTTAAAATCGCTAAATGCTTTATATTTGATGCTCACAAATATATATATGATATATATGACACACACACATATATATGGAAATCCTAAATTATGAATATTAGTAACAGCCTAGCCAAATACACACACACACACACACACACACACACACATATATGATGCTCACAAAAACCTTCAGAGCTAGGTGCTATTATTGTCTTGATCTTTAATATGGGGAAACTGAGGCAGAGAGTGATTGTGTGACTTATTCTGGGTCACACAGAACTAGGGTCTTCCTGCCTCCAGGCCTGACACTCTGGACACTGTGATACCCCTTCTACCACATGGTTTCAGATCCTATCTACTACTGGGTGAACTTGGACGAGTCACTTTGCAAAATGAGGCTAAGAATAACTGAGCTATTTTAAGGTATGAATGAGACAACGTAGGCAAAGTCTATGGCATGGGATGAGATGAGGTCATATTTGTAAAAGGGCTGAACACAGCATCCAGCACATAGTAGGTGTTTTCTAAATGCTCATTTCCTCCCTTCCATTGCAAACTTTGGAGCATTAGTTAAGTGTTGGCCAGGATTATTGTTTCCCACTTACATCTTGTCAGTCTAACACATCTGCCCCATCTGCCCCGGGATTAGGTCACCCTCATTCCCTTGAGGGAAAGCTTCCTAAAAAGCCCAGCTGCCCCCTCCACTGCCTCCCTCCTTCCTACCCACAGCCAGCCGATCTTTCTCTTTTCATGCTGTTCCTCAGTTCAAACTCATCTGTGGTTCTCTATCATCTCCCAAGTAAATGTTAGCCCCCTTCCCTTGGGAGGCAAGGTCTTCTACTACAAGCCTTTTCATCCTCTCTCCATCTTTTCTTTTCTTCCCATTCACACACCCTGGGCTGTCATCACATTTGAATCCACTGCAAATACAACAAGAATTTAAAATAGATTATTGAGATCTTTGTGTATCCATCGCCTCAGTTTCCCATTATATTCTTCCTAGAGAGCCATCCTTTATAAAGAAAAATGAGAAAGAGGAAGTTAAAAAAAATCCCTTAAAACTAACCAAGCTGTCAAAAAGAAGGGACACCCATAATTCCTCACCTCTGTAAAGAAGTGGGAGGAAGTATCTTTTTCTGGATCTTTTTTGGAGTCAAACTGGATCATTGTAATTTTACAGTACTCTGTTTCAAGGCTTTGGTTGTTACTGTTGCCAGTAAAACCATCCCAGTCTTTGGGACCGATGTTTTCCTGGTTCATCTTAGTTACTGTTGTTCCTCTGTATTTGTTACACTCATTCTTACCTATAAGATAAGAACATGTTGCCATCCTTTGTTAACCTAGTCCACTTGCTGGGCATCTACTTTGTTTCCAGTTCTTTGCTATTATAAAAGTAGTGCAATGAATTGCAGAATGTGGAGATTTTCTTTTTTGTTGTCACTGATCTCATTGGATTATGTGCTTTTGGGGTCAAAGGGTATGGACGTTTTAGTTGCCTTCTTTGTATAGTTCTAAATAACTTTCCAGAATAGTTGGGCTAATTCCCAACTCCACCAGCCATGTATTAGTGTGCCCTTCCAAAACTGCCTATTCCCATCTTACTCATCTTTGCCAATTTCCTGGGTGTGAGATTAAAAACTCAGCGTTGTTTTGGCTTGTGATTTCTTTCATGTGGTGTTAGTAGCACTCATTTATAGAGGGCCTGTTGTATGCCAAGAACTATGCTAGGTGTTAGGGATACCAAGACACATCTGAACAGTCTTTGTCCTCAGGGATCTTATGTTCTATTGGAGGAAACATCAGGTATAAAATACATTTATATCAATCAATTAGTAATGTTGTTCTGTGTTCCAGACACTGTGCAAGGTGATAGAGAACTAAAGATAAAAGTGGAAATCACTATTAATTATAATCTCTTGGTATTTGGCATTTTCCTTTTTTAATTCACTTATGAATTCTTTCAGAACAGAGACCATAGCTTAGAGAAATTTTCTCTCTCTCTCTCTCTCTCTCTCTCTCTCTCTCTCTCTCTCTCAAACTCGATCTTGCTCTCACTCTCACTCTCTTGCTCTGCATGTCTATTTTTCTGTCAGTCTCTATCTCTGGCTTTTCACAAGCTTTCTGACATCTTATTGGCTCTCTCCCCTTGGCTCCATGCCCTTCTTCCCTGGTGCCCCAGATCCTTGTATTCTTCTGGAGTTTGATGTGAAATATTCAGTAAGACCTTCTCTCACAACCCCCATCCTACTGGAAAAACTCCTTTCCTTTCCCTATACCTTTTGTCCTGCTATGTTTCCACTCATGGTCATAAAACTTTAATAAGAACATTAGAAAGAGTTCCAAATTCCTTCTTCTCTTCCTCATAGCTAACATAGCACCTACTATGTTCCAGGCTCTCTTCTAAGCACTTTATAATTATTATCTTATTTGATTTTTACAACTCTGGAAATAGATGCTCTTATTATTCCCATTTTACCAGTGGGAAAACTGAGACAAACAATACACTCAGTCCATGTGAACCTACCCAGATGATATAGTCATCTGCCCCACTTCCTGGGGAAGAGTTAGTAAGGATAAATGGCTGAAGATGTCTCCCAATGGCTAAACTACCACAGAGGTCAGTGTCCAATCTGTTTAGGCGACTCAGGAACTCAGAACTGTATGAGTCCTTCCCAGTGGATAACTGCTCTGATTCCAGCTGATTGTTGTATCCCTTTCATATCAAGTAAATGGTAGGGATGGTGATGTTGGGGGTTAGATTTCCCTCCTCAGGGCATTAAGTATCCTGCCTAGGCAGCTGAAAAAAAAAAAAGAATGCCAGGCTTCCTAATAGAGCACTATTTTCTATTCTCAACCTCTTTTAAAAGCCCACTGGGGGCAACATTTCCTATTAGGGCAATACATTTTCCCCAACATTGTCAAGCCCTTAAACTCCAACACATTTGTGAAAGATATATTTTTTCAAACTTAATACCATTGTCTCTTCTCCAAGGAGCATCTACTATCTGCCCACTTTGCTATTCTGTTCTGTGTCTTCTTGGCATAAGCAACTGGGATGGTCAGGATAAGTAGACTTTTATGAAGTTTTAGGCTCCAGTATTGAAATTGTAGGAGTGAAAGAAAGTGAGTGAGAGAGGCTTTGGACGCTCTAAATGTGAACCCAGAAAGAGCCATCCAGAGCAGTCTGGATGTTGTTGGCAATAATTACATTATACAATAATTATATTCACTTTTATTCAGCTGGCATTTCTTAAGTGCCAGGCACTGGGGATCCATAGGCAAAAATGAAATAGTCCCTGCTTCCAAGGAGCAGAGACTACTAAGATGGTGAAGAACAATAAATACACAAATAAATGAATGCATAGCAAAGACAAATAAAATGTTGTTATTGTTGTTGTTTGAAAAGCGAGGAATTAAGGAATCAGGAAAAATAGGCCTCTTAACAGAGTCATCATCTGGGCAGCACATTCAAAGGCATTAATGATTTTGAGAAACAGAGTTGAGCCAGTGACGCTGGCATGAGGGCAAGTCTATTCACATGGGGAGATGTAATGTTGTGGATAGACTATGGCAAGTCTATTTTGTCTGTTTTGGCTGGAATACAGAATGCTTGAGGAGGAGGAGAAATAGGAAATCTTTCTGGAAAGATAATAGCAATTATTACTTAAATCCCTCATCATCCCTGGCCTGGAGTATTGCAATAGCCCCCAACTAATCTCTCCAATTCTAGTCTTTGCTATCCCCACTTCCTCATTCTAAAACCTCCTCCACAAGACTGGCAAAAAAAAAAAAATCTTCCTAAAGCACATATCTGACCATGTCACTCCCCTGCTAAAGAGTCATCAATGGCTCCCCATGGACTCTAGAGCAAAATACAAACCATTCAGCTCAGCTCCTGCCTATATTTCCTTTCACATGACTCCCTATATGCTGAGAAACTTCCTTAGTGAGCAGAGCAGAGTTCCCAAGGAGTTTATGCTTTCTTGGGAACTCTGCACCCCTTTAAAGTCTAAGCATCTCAGAATTACTAGAGCCCAGAGACATCGGCTTTCATGTGAGCCGGCCCTGTCCCCTGACCCAGCCTGGACTGGACAGCGGACCGCTTGTGTCTCCCACTGGGAAGTGGCCACTCTAGGCCTCCTGCCTCTGGGCTGGGCATCTGGCTTAGGAGAGGGCCACAAGAGCCGGGTCACCCGGGGCTTGTAACGGAATCTCAGCGGCCAGGCTTGATTTCAGGGTTCTTATCAAGTGGGACATGATTTTCTTTGGTCAGCGGCTTATGTTACCGCCTCGGGAGCCCCTGCATAATGTATACCAAGAGCCAGTCAAGGTGCCAAAGTCCCTGGAAAGAAGAGAGAATAAACTAAGGCCGGGGAGAAGGCAGCCAGAAAAGACCCTTTGGCCAGCCACAGGGTGCCAGTCTGCCCACCTTGGTCAGGGGCCCCATAAGCTGCCATTTACCCCAAGGCCAGAAAGCCACGATGCTCCAGTACCCAGATCTTCCCCAGAAGCCTCCCAAGTGATGCCCTAAGAATAGCTGCAGCTCTGGGGAGCTATTCTCAGTTGGGACAGCCTGGGTTCCAGAGCTGCTCCTGGCACACACTGACCACGTGAGCCTGAGCAAGCCCCCCAAGTGTGGGCATTTGCCCATAGCCAAGGTTTCATCCCCTGCAGGCAGTCTGGGGAAACCTTTGGGATCCTCAAAGAATTGTGATTGAGATGCACAGGATTACAAAGGAAGCAGATTGGGGGCAGCTGAGTGGTACAGTGGATAGAGCACCAGCCCTTCAGTCAGGAGGACCTGAGTTCAAATCTGGTCTCAGACACTTAACTTAATTTAGCTGTGTGACCCTGGGCAAGTAACTTAACCCCAATTGCCTCAGCAGGAAAAAAAAATAAAGAAAGCATAGGCATGGATTACAGTTGGCAATGAGAATGTGCCCTTAACAAACTGGCCCCATTCCCTGGCCCTTCTGGGAGGGTGGCTGGGATGGCGAATTTAAGCTTGGAATTAGGAAGACATTTTGCCTCTGACACTCACTGACCGTGTGATCTTGGGTTTTCCCTTCTGGACCTCTTTTCTCCGAATCCAAAAGCATGAATTGAGTGCCACTGTGTATAGTCCCTTTCTGAGAGATGCAAAGCTCTGCCTTCCTCGTTCCCCGTGGTCCTTGCTTTTGTGAAGCTCAGGGGAAAGAAAGTTTGTAAGGACCTTTGCGAACCTTTGGAAGCCATCAAGATGGTGGTTATCATTAGTAATTGTTCCTTAGCAGAGCAATTTTGGGGTGGCTCCTGTTAATTGCTTGGGGAGGCCTAGAGAGGAGCTGGGTCCCCTGATTCTGAGGCAGCATCCTCTCCCATGCAGCCTTTTCTCTGGTCCATGTGGCTGGGGGTGGGAGGGCAGGAGGAGATATTGGGATCCAGAAGGGAGCTCTGTCCTCCAGTCCACTGACTCTGGAGGTGGGCAAACTGAAAGCCAGGGAGCGGAGGCCCTTGTCTGTGCTCTTCCTGAAGGCAGGATCTTTCTTGTTATTAGGGGATTTCAGAATACTCCTCAAAAATATTTGTTTCTACTCGATTCAGCCCATCAGGCTACCCAGCAGTCTCTGGGATCTGAGCCATCTGTACGGTGGGCTGGTTGTCCCTCCAACTCTGAGTCATCTGAACGTTTGACAACTTTGTGATCCTTGTCTTTCCCTTCGGTCACCACTGAAACAAAAGTTTCACCCCACGCCCCCAAACCGGGTTTGCTTTGTTGGGCATCTCCCTCAGGGAGACAAGAGTGGGCTCCTTGAAAATTGGGGCTTCCCCCTTTCCTTTTGTCCCCCAGTGCTTGGCTAAGAGTGAAGGGCTCAGTTTGTAGTCAGCATGTACGGAATGAATGCTTTTCCATTCAAGTCAGCAAGAATTCATTAGGAGCATACTCCGTGCTGGGTGCTGGCCATACCAAAATAGCAGAAACATGAACCCAACTCTCATGGGCTTAGATTCAGTGAGAGAAACAAGATGTAACCTAACTTCCCTCCTTTTCTCCCTCCCTTCTTCTCTCTCCCCTTCACCCCTCCTTCTCTTCCTCTTTCCCTCCTTCCCTTCCTCCTTCCCTCCTCTTCCTCCACTTTTCCCTCCCTTCCTCAGGGCTCAGACCATGGCTGCTCCCTTCCTCCTGCCCCTCTGCCCACCCCCCAACTCCCTGGCCCCCCAGAGAGTCATCTGTTTGACAGGTCCAGTGGCCCAGGGCAGTGCATGCTACTCTGTGCACATGGCACCTTCCCTCCAGGATGGCCTTTCCTTTTCTAGGCCTCTGGAAAATGAGGGGATTGATCTCTGGGAATTTCCAGTCTCACGATCAAATGGGATAATATCTGTGAAGCACTTGGCCAGCTTGAGGCACATAGTGGGCGCTTAATAATACTTGTTCCTTTCTCTATGGTCCTGTGATCTCCCTGCTCACCCCAAGGATTCTGGCCTGGCCCGCAGAGGTCAAACCCAGCCCCTCACTGGGTGCTTCAGTTAGTCAGCATTTGGTAGGCAGTTAGCATGAGCCAGCTTTGGCCCAGTGCCCGCCTTCAGGGGGCTCCCGTTCTAACAGGAGAGAGGGCCCCTCAGTAACTGCAAACATATAAGATGAACACAGTAGAGATGGAAGGCACTTGAGGGAAGGCGCTCCCTCAGGGGTGTAGGGAAAGGTGGGTTTGAGAAGGTGGAGGAAGCAGGAGCACAGCAGGGGAAAGATAGAAGTGGGAGATAGAGGAGCAGCAAGGAGGCTGGTGGAGCCTCTGAGGGAGGAGGCCAGGCCTTGAGGGCGGGCCTTTCCATGGGGGCCCCCACTAAGGAATCACAGGCTTCAGGGCCGGCCCACCAGTATTTAGGAGCAGGCCTGAAGCCCCAGGAAGGCAGGTCCCTTAGCCCAGCCACTTCTTGGGCCCCACCCACTTCCCTGGGGTCATCCTGGAAGATCTGACCTTCGGTGCTTCCAGGATTGGCAGTTTTCTCCCAAGTCTGCTGCCAGGCTCCCTCCTGACAGCTTCAGGTAAGAGATCCAGCACACATCCCACAGAGAGCCAGCCACCTGATACTGATAGCCCAGCCCTTCAAATATTGATGGCCTGCTGAGCCTGACCCCCGTCCTCCCCGGAGGAGGCTGGTGCACCACGGCACGATGGGCTGGCCAGGCTGGTGGGCAGCGAGGTCCAGCTTCTCCTCCTCGAGGTAAGTGGTTCAGGACTGGCCTCCCCCAGGGGGTGGCAGCTGGGGGGCTGCTCTTCTGTTCCCCCTCCTCAGGCTATCTGAGAAACAGCCGGCACCCTTAGGGGCTCCTTAAATGGGCTTCCTCTCCTGCCTTGGGATCTCCTCTTCCCCACAGCCTCCCCCAGTCCTTTCTGTCATGTTTCACCTTTGGATGGCCCTTTAGGGTCTGGGGGAGGGGGTTCACCTTCCCTGGAAAGAGCCCTAGTGGCTCCGGCCGCTCCCGAGTCCAAGAAGTGTTGAGGGTTAAGTTTCACTGGCTCCTCTCCCGCCTCCTGGAAGGGCAGGATGAGGAGGATTGGGAGACGTGACACTTTTCCATTTCCCGAAGGCACAAAGAGACTGTTTGTCGGGGGGAAGCCCACAGGGCCTGCATTTAGGACACACCTGGTCTTAATCCCACTCTGACTGTCACCAGCTGGGGTAAGTCAATGAACTGCTCTCATCCCCGCTTCCTCCATCTGTAAAATGGGCAGCAGCCAGGCTATGCGGAGCCAGAGGAGCAGGGTTCAAATGTGGGCTTTGTGTGACATTGGCCGAGTCAGTCTCGGGGCTCGGTTTGCAGACTGTGACATTAGCCTGAGGGAGCTCTCCGTCCCCGGCTGCTCTCTGTCCAAGTCCGGACATCAGAGCAGTTACTGGACAACAGCTGCTGGAGGACGGTGGCCACAGCGGGGTTAATGCCCCAGAAGCACGGACTCTGTCCCTGCTCCCCTTACGCACCGGAGCATTTGGACCCGCCACTCGCCGCTTCGGTCTTTCTCCTGCAGGTCTGAGCTGTAGGCAGGAGCTTCTGCTCAAAAGGGGATGTGGAACCAGGGACGGAGGTCAGAGGGATGCAGGGAGAGCTGGATGTGGAGAGGGGGCTCTTTGGGGAAGGGGGAGGCTGGGGCCGGGGGTCCCAGTGGGCCTGTGAGCAGCTCCCCAAAGCAAATTGGGTCTGAGATCCACACATCCTCACCGGTCTCATGTTGTCAGTGAGCGCTAGTTACTAAGATATCCGGCGTCTGGGTTTCAATGAAGTAGTAACTAGGATGGGGCAATGGGGGCTGTGACTCAGAGTGCTCTTGGGGGCATGCTTCCTCCCCAAAGAGCTGTTCATCCAGGAAAAAGGAAGAGAGACTCCACTTCTTCAGTGGGTTAGCCCTAAGGAGTGGGTAAGGACAGAATCCCCTGGGCTGTCCTAGTCCCACGGAAGACCAAGGCAATGAAAGTGAGCAGCTCCTGGGAAGACCATTTGAAGATGTCAGTCTTGGATCTGCCCTCAGAGGGAGCACCTCGGCGCCCCTGGCCACCTGGGCATAGGGCCGGAGCTATTCCTGGAACAGAGAATACTTTGTTAGACACAGATATCTCCTGGGGGGGCCTTCCAGGGCCCCCCAGGACTTTCAGCCATAGGAAATGGGCACTTTGAGGTTCTGGGCCCTTGAGGGTAAGAGGCCAGGTAGATATACTTTTCCTATTTCTGTGCCAGGACAGGTCACGGGCTGAGAAGTGACTCCCCCTTTCTCAATGACATTCCCGTCCCCTGGTCCCCGAGTGGATTTGTCCTGGTTGTCGGGATTCCCACTCATGACTCTGCTAACCAGTGGAAGCTCCAGCCTCTTTGCTGAGGACCTCTGGGGTTACATTTCCGGGTCCCCGGGCCTGCCACCACTTTGGGGAGCGCACCCTCCCGGGTGAGCTCTCGGTTTCGATCGTCCCTCAGATAGGGAATCCTCCCCATCGCCTCTGGATATCCGAACCTCACAAAATGTTCGGCAGGAGCCACCTCGCTCTGAAGACCGCGTTGCTCCAGAGACGGGGCAGGGCGTTAAAAATGCAAGAGCAGCGAAGAGTGTGCTAAAGAACAGGAGCCTGGCCCCATGGTGGAGGGGACAGGGCCAAGCGGGCGTCACTGCCCAGTCACCCGGCAGCAGCCGGGAAAGCCGTGTGTGTGCTTCGGGGTTTGGACCCTGGAGTCCGAGAATTTCAGCCTTCACTCCTCCCTCCAATTGCAGGAGTTTAGGGTGGTCAGAGGTCGGTGCAAACCCAGTCCTGGGCTTTTTGGAAGATGTTTGGGGAGAGCAGAAGCTCTATTTGGGCCAATCGGACCCGACAATCCACACAGAGAGACAGCAAAATCGAGCACAAGCATCCGGGACGGGGCTGGCTCCATGCAGATTGACCCAGAATGCCCCATGCTAACATTAGCCAGGCTCCATTGAGTGTTTACTTATTTTGTAAGAGATTTCAGGGGCAAATTTGATCTGAATTCAAGGCTAAACCAGACAGAAAAGTTCTTGTTTCTCTAGTCACTGCAGGATCAAAGGGGAAAGGTCAGAGGCCCAGTTTATGATCTTTCCAGAAATTTGGATGCTTGGGATGGTGACAGCTGCAAGTTAGCAGGCTAAAAGAAGGGCTGCCTGGGTCTGTTTCTCTGCGATCTGTGGTGCCTCCACTTCCCCTGCTGGCTAAGGCTTGGGGCAAAGTCAAGATCAGGACTGAGAAATGGCGCCTGCATGGAAAAACTTGGACTCATTCTTACTAAAGTGTGAATGGTTGAGATCAGATCCTTATGGGAAAGTGAAAATGAAAAGTGAACCTAACTGATTGTAATCAGGGCCTCTGCCCCGGGGTTTCTTACCTTGCGGTTTCTGCACTCTCACTTAATGTATCCTGCAGGCATTCTGTCGGGGGTTCCAAGGCAGGCAGAACGGGGACCTTGTCCGAGTTTCTTCTCCGGGCTCCTGGCGTCCCCTTCCCCCATATGCAAGATGGGCTTTCTCTGTCTCCAGGTGACCAGGGTCCTCCCCTCTTTCCCTGTCCATTACCAAAAGCTGATCTCAGAAAAGATCGGATCTCAATCATGTCCACCCTAGTGTGGATGAGTTCAGTGTCTCTGTTTGGCCTCTGAGCCCACGGTAGGGCCAAGGAACCACGACGTCACTTGGCATTGTAGGGGACCACAGATGGGCAGGACTGTTGGGGCTCTTTTGCCTCCATTTTATAGATAAACTGAGGGAGGACTTGCCAACGGGCACACAAATGGCGAATAAGGCCCAGGACCTCGGCATTTAGAGCAGAGAGCTCTCCAAGGTACCACGGGAACAGGGACCGAAGCCCTGGAAGGCCAGAGAACCTTTGCGGGGCTGAAATGATGCAGGAAATCCACACAGAGAAGAATTTCTGGGGTGGAAAAAACTAACATTTATCCTGAACTCTGGACTTTGCAAAACCCATTTCCAGGCACTTACCCGTATGAGGTAGCTTCTCCCTGCCCTGCTTCACACAGATCCTTTTTTGTCCCTTTCTTTTGTGTTCAGGTATTGTGTGTGTGTGTGTGTGTGTGTGTGTGTGTGTGTGTGTGTGTGTGTGTGGATATGTTAAACCCTGTATCCGACTATGATTTAAAGGTCTTTAAGACAATAAAGGCAACTAGATGGTGCAGTAGAGAGAGCACTGGTCTCTCAGGAGGACCTGAGTTCAAATCCGACCTCAGACATTTAACACTTTCTAGCATGATGCAAGGCAACTCACACCCCCAATTGCCTGGCCCCCAAAAAAGAATCACCAAAAAGTTAAACGAGCAAGATCAATCAGGACATCCAAAAAATCTGATGTTATTTGTGAGCGACTTTCTGCCCTGCTGCCCTTCCCCTCCCCAGTCCATGGGGATCTTCTTTGTTTCCAGTTCTTTGTCACCAGGAAAAACATTACTAAATACTAAAATCTTCTGGTATATTGAGAATATTTTGGTATGTATAGAGCTTTTGTTTCTGTCTGTGACCTTCTTGAGGGGTGTGGGTAACTATGGGTTAAAGTTACAGAAATTGTGTCATGTTCCTTGCATAATTCCTAATCGATTTCTTAAATGGTTGGACCAATCCACAGCTCCACCAACAATGCACTGGCGTACTTGTCTAGAAGTTGGGGGTAAGTATCTTCATTGGTAGAAGGAGGTTCCTATGCTGATCAATGAGAGATTTGAGCAAGAGAATGTTTTACAATTATTCATCTGTGTACATGTGGTTTTCCCTCGTAGAATGTAAGCTCCTTCAGCGTAATTTAATTCAACTCAATTTAGTTCCATTCAATTCTTACCTATTACTTATTGGCTATGGAACCCAGGACAAATGAGTTAACTTCCTAGGTACTCGGTTTCATCATTTACAGTGCCTTCTTCCCTCCCTTTCTCCCTCCTTCCCTCCCTCCCTTCCTTCTCTATGTCTCTGTGTCTCTGTCTCTCTGTGTCTCTTGTCTCCATCCCTCTCCCTCCCTCCCTCCTCTCCATCACAGGTCCCTGCATAAGGGGATGGTCTGTAAATGTCTGTTGATTGAGTTCAGTATTCTCTGGCTTTTGATCCTTACACTGGGATGCTCATCCCTGTCCTTGTATCTCTAGAGAGAGCCTTGACCACTAACCATACACTTTTTGCTTCTTTTTGACTTGGGCAGTGAACACCTCGATCCACAACAGAGCTCTTGGCTTGATGACATGCTCCTAGGGGCATCGAAGGACACGGGCGATTGTGGCCCATGGAAACAGATATTGCCTTTTAATTGCTTCTAAATTTACTGCTCTTTTATTTCATTAAGTGCCATCAGGTGTTCCTGGGAGTATCACTCTAACCCATCATCATCACATGAACCGGAAAGCATCTGTCAACTGAGAGGCTGGAGCTGGGGCTGCTTTGGGGGCTCATCCTTCAGAACCTGGAAAAGGGGCCTCAGCTCCCCCCTCCTCCAGGATTTCCCTCCCCTCCCTCAGTTTGTAAGTTAATGATGGGCTGGGAGGCAGCAAGACAACGGTTATAATCCTTAGCTGCTTCCTGGAAGTGAAACCCTGGGCCTGGCTCTCGCCTTTCTAGGTTTCCTTATCTATGAAATGAGGGAGTCTGGGAAATCTGTGTCCTTTACTAACTTTTCCAACCTCTATCACCTTAATGCTGCATCTGCACGAGGGGCTGCAGCCATTAACTATGCTTTCATTTACAGTGGTTATTTGTGCTGGATGTAAACAAAAAGATGCCATGAAGTCCCTCATGGTCTGAGTACACAGTGGCCACTCCCACACAAGGTCCCGTTGTTGGCCGTGGTTCCAGGGTCCTTTGCTCTGCCTCCTTTTTCTCCGCCCCTCCTCCCAAGACATTTTCACCTTTCACTATAGAATATCACTAGAGCATCAGCCCCATCCCCAGCCCTTGCATCCAGGAGCTGCTTGGAGGCGTCTACACAGGATTGACTCTCAGAGGGAGAGAATTCCCAAGGTCCTTAGGTTCAGGTGGCTCGATCCAAACCTTTCCCGGCCCCCTATTTATTAGAGTCTGGTTCCCCTCAAGGTTGCCACGATATACAATGAGGAGAAAGCCCCCGAGCAAGGGAAGAAGATGGAACCACTGAATGACAACAAGGATGGCCTCGTCTCCTTTCCATTGGAAGAACTGAACCCATCGGACATCGATGCTCTGGTGCCCACCGAGGATGAGAATGGCCACTCTATCCCAGAATGGAAACGGCAGGTCATGGTGCGGAAGCTGCAGGCCCAGCTTTGGTCAGAGGAGATGACAGAGGGGAAGGTACAGTGCTTTCTGGGAGAAGCTGGTCAGTGTTTGACCAAGCCAGGGTTTATTTCTCTTTTTTAAAAATTGTTTTTAATAGACATTGATTTATGAGTCATATTGGGAGAGAACATTCAGAACAAAAGGGAAAAACCACGGGAGAGGGAGAAAAGTGAACATAGCATGAGTCGATTTACATTCAGTGTCCTTAGATCTTTTTCTGGATACAGATGGCATTTTCTGTCCAAAGTCTATGGGGCTTGCCTTGGATCCCCGAGCCACTGAGAAGAACCGAGTCTTTCGTAGTTGATCACCACACGTTCTTGCCGTTACTGTATACAGTGTATTCCTGGTTCTGCTTGTTTTGCTCAGCATCAGTTCCTGTAAATCTTTCCAGGCCTTTCTAAAATCAGCCCGTTCATCATTTTTTATAGAACAATAATATCCCATCGCCTTCATACGCCACAGCTGGTTCAGCCAGTCCCCAATTTGGGGGCATCTGCTCGTTTTCCAATTTTTTGTTGCCACAAAAAGAGTGGCTATTTTTGCACATGTGGGTCCCTTTCCCTCCCTCCCCCCTTTATGATTTCCTTGAGACCCAGTAGAGACACTGCTGGGTCAAAAGGTACGCAGAGTTTATAGCCCTTTGAAGACGGGCATTTATTTAGTGCCTACTATGTACCAGGCACTGGGGATACAAGCTGAGAGAGATCGTCCCTGCCCTGAAGGGGCTTCGATTCTAGGGGAAGAAGCCAGCATACAGTGGAAGCTGAAAAGATAGTGGGGATGGTCAAAAGTACTGTTAGGAGAGTTGTGAAGGTTGAACGGTCTGGGCCCCTCACCAAAATGAGATCCCAGGAGGAACTCCTTCCTGGGAGAAGGAGGCGGTTATGGCAGAGGGTTGTCTCAGGATGAGAAGGCTGCAAGGATGGATGGATGTCCCAGGCCCCGAGGGGGCTACAGTGGAAAAATGAAACCAATTCGGAGAAGATCCGATTCTCCTGCATTGGGTGAGTGTGCGAAGAGGGCATGGGGAGGCGGTCTGTGTCATGCTGGAACAATCAGAATAACAGCATAAAGCAAGGCAACAAAAGATCAGGGTTAGGGCTACAAGTAACACAGGTCTCAGGAGGCCCGGAAACTGGTGGTCAGAGTGGAAGCAGGGGGTCAGGAATCAGATTTGCACTCAGGAGATGGGGAGGAATACGTCAAGCCTGGAGCTCTAGAGGACATGCTGTCTAATAGACCAACAACGAAGAGACATCGATGCTGAAACAGGATCTACTCAGCCAGGAAGCCTCTTCCACTTCTCTAACTGGAGCCCAGGGGATCCACAGACTAGAAGGGAAACGTGAGAGTAGGGACCAGTCATCTAGGACAAAAGAAACGGCTGGAGCGAGTGGAGGGTCAGTGAGGAGGGGATATTCCCCACAGATGGGGTCTTCTTCTCTAGAGGCCATTTTCCTCTGGAAAAGAGGGTGCAAATGCATCATTTGTCTTCTAAATGAGAAATTTATCAGCTCTGATCCTGGAGAGTGAAGCTGATGATACTTTCTGCAAGTTCCCAATCCCATTCTGGGGAACTGAGGAAGCAAAGGAAACCCATGCAGACTTTGGATGTGTTGCTCTGAGTTCTCCTACCGTGTAGCCCGATACATTTGTTCTGTATCTCCCCTCAATCTTGCTCCTTCTGAAAACTACCTCAGAGTCCCCATTAGTCCCCTCGAAAAGCCCGGCCCGCGAGCCCCCACCAATGTTTCCTTTACCAGACCAACCAGAGGGCACACTTTTTCAAAGTAGAAGGCAGCATTAAACAGTCAAGCAACATAAGTAACAAAGAAAATGTCCAACACAGAAGGGATAAACTATTCCACAGATTACCACACCACTGGAGGCTATATTGTGCAAATAGAGTGCCATCGCAGGTGGTGCAGCGGCTAGTGGTGATTAGCTGTGTTATCCTGGGCAACCTTCTGTTTGCCTCAGTTAAGTGGGAATAATAACAGCACCTACCCTCCAGGATTGTTGTGAGGATCAAATGAGATTACAATTGGAGAGTGCTTAGCAACAGTTTCTGGCACATTGTGAGCATTATATAAATGGTAGCTATTATTATTATTTCAATAATAATATTATTGAAGCAATTATTCAGAAGAGCACTGAGGGTCTTTGCTTAGCGGGGGTATCTCCTCTATCGAGAGACTTTATGATTTTCTTGTCGATACATCCAATAGGCCTTCTAGAGCTATCGACAATAAGAGCCAAGGTGACCCGAGCAGTGCCCAAGTTGACCATTTGCAATCAGACAGAGCCGGACATTGATCGAGAATCATCTTATGAATTATGTCGAGCGTCCAGTTGTTGGAACCGACCTGACTGGCTCTGTGGTTTGATCATTATTTGGAAACTGTCCCAGTGATGACCAAAACACTGAAGGGAGCCCAGGATAATGAGATCCTGGTAGCCATTTCAAAATGGCCTTAGAAGTCAACTGGGAGAAAAATAAGTAATGAGGCTCTTGGAAGGGTAATAAGATTCGGAAGCTAGGGATGGAGAGAATACTTTGGTCATTCTCTTTGCCCCCCCAAAGACGATCTGGACTCGTCTAAGATGGAAGGCAAATGGGGAAAATGGCCACAGATGGCACAGAATGGGAAAGCGGGAATGGGTGACGTCTTGTCTTGCTAGAGGGGAAAGGTTCCCGAGACCCCGAGAGTACTAATTCATTTTAATTTGACCGAAGATCTACCGGGGCTCACAAGAGACGTCCCCTCCCTCATTCTTCCCTCCTCCAAAGACTAAGTAAGGATCTAGTCCCCTATAGCCAGCCAAGGGTGGGGAGCGGCTATCTATCATCCCTTGCATTCTAAAGTGAGGGAACTGGCCAGGGGAGGAAGGCAGTTACCGGTTAGGAGGCTAGAAGGGGGCAGTGCCCCACCCCCACCCCCACCCCCTCTTCTCTCTCTTCCCCGACAGAGCAGCGGCAGCGACCCCCCGGATTTGGGGGACTGGAGGTACTCGCAGATCCACAACGCCATCCTGGGCCCCTACGGGGAGCTGCTGACGGAGGATGACCTGGTCTACTTGGAGAAGCAGATCGAGAAGCTGCAGATGCGGAAGAGGTGCCAGGAGTACGAGAGCGAGCTGGGGCGCCTGGCCGAGGAGCTCCAGAGCCTCCTCCCCGCCCCCATCGTCAACATCACGGTCAACAGCCGCTTCCTGAGCCCGGGGCCGGACGAGGGGGGGGCGGCGGCCGACGAGGGCCAGGCGCTGCCATATTGGTGCAGCCACATCTCGGGGCTGCTGAAGAGCATGGCGGGGCTGCTGAAGGGCGTGAACGGCTTGGCCAGGCCGAAGGAGCCCCCCGCCCCCGGGGCCTCGTTCAGGGTGCGGGGGGGCGCCGCGGGCCCCTCGGGGAGCAGCGCCGAGAAGGAGATCCTGGAGTGCGGCGTGTCGGTGAGAAGCCTCCGGGACAACTTCGAGAAGCAGGCCGATCCGGAGCCGGCCGACGGCGGCGGAGGCGGGAGGGGCCCCGATGAGAAGAGCCCGGGGGGTCCCTGGGAGGCCGCTGACGCCCCGGCCGCCGAGAGGCAGGCCTCCGACGACCCCGAAGAGGCCAGCGACTCGGGCATCAGCTGCGAGGAGGCGTCCTCCGAGGCGGGCACCTGCCCCGGGCCCGCGCCCGAGGCCCTGCGGAAGGAACGGATCGTCATGCTCTTTCTGAGTCACTGGAAGAAGGCGGCCTACGCCCCCGCCCTGAGGACGGCGGCCAGGAGGACCCTGGCGTCCCGCGAGCCCCCCCTCCGCGAGCCCCCCCTCCGCGAGCCCCCCCTCCGCGAGCCCCCCCTCCGCGAGCCCGCCGGGTTGGGCCAGCTGCTCCGCCAGAGGAGCGTCATCTCCCAACTGCTGGGCAACTGGAAGGACGTGATGGGCCACGTGCCCGCGCGGCGGCCGCGGCGCCCGAGCCGCCCGCCCGTCACCTACTCCCCCGAGATGTTCGTGCCCCGCGCGGACGGGGAGCCCGTGGACTACCACAGCCTCAGCCTGGACCTCTTCATGCTGGGCTACTTCCGGCTCCTGGAGCTCGAGCTGCCCCCCGACGAGCGCAAGATGCGCCACCTGCTCTGCTTCGAGGTCTTCGACCACCTGGGCGCGCACAGCTGGGAGACGGTGCGCAGCTTCCACAAGGCCGTGACGGACGAGGTGCAGGCGGGCCGCCGCAGCTGGAGGGACGGCTTCGAGGACATCAAGGCGCGCTTCTTCGGCGGCGGCGGCGGCGGCGGCGGCGGGGGGCCCGGCGGGGGCCCGGAGCCCGGCCGCAGGTCGGGGCTGACCCCCGTCAGGCCGCCGCCCGGGCCCGGCGCCCGCCCCGAGCCGGGCAGCTTCGGCAGCCCGGACGTCTGCGGCTACATCGACAGGAGCTTCGCCTTCTGGAAGGAGAAGGAGGCCGAGATCTGCAACTTCGGAGACTGAGGCCGCCGGGGCCGCCCCGGGCTTCGCGTGGGTCTGTGCGCGCTCGGGGGTGTTAGAGACGGAGCGGGGAGACCCGCCCGGGCCGGCCCCGAACCTCCCAAGGGCCGCTTTTTTTCCTTGTTTCAGCATCTGTGGAGCCAGACCTTAGAGACACCATGTCTTCCAGTCTGCAAATATATTAGCCCGGGAGGAGAAGCATGGACTGTGACCTTCTCCAGGCCCCTCTGGTACCCGGATGTCAGGGGCCACTCCTGGTGTGGAAGTTCTCTCCACCGCAGTCAAGTCGGCTCCTCAGGAGGCTCCTGGAGTGGCCCAGGTGCTGAGAGTCACGGAGCTCCCAGAATGGTCTCCTCCCCTCCCCCCCTCCCTCACAGGCCCCCTCTCATCGCATAGTCTCCGAGTTGAAAAGTTCCCCAAAGATCCCGTAGCCCACCCACCGCTGACCAATCTTTCACTTAAAAGATCTCCGGGGAGGGGGGAGGGGGGAGGCTTTCCTATTTGTCCTGAGGCCGCTTACATGCTTGTGCTAAGGAGACCTGAATTTGCATCTTACATCCTTCAAGATCGTGGACAAATTTCCCTCGTGGCCTCAGTTGCCTTATCAGAGAAATGGGAATGCTTGTAGAAATAGGAGGATATTCCAATTAAGACAATGAATGGAAATCTAGCTTTCTGCACAGAATTAAAGGCATCCCTTTGCAGCGACCCTCAGATTCTTTACGACTAGTCCCGGTTCTCACCCACCACCCTCCAGCCATTAATCGGAGTCTGGTCAACAAAGAGTTACTAAGCAGTCACTACATGTCAAGCACCTCGGCTGAGAAAGGCAAAAGCGATCCCTCCCTGCTAGAGGCTTACATTCTGGTAGGGGAGACCCCCGTGCACACAACTGGGTACCCCAAAACTACCCGCAGAGTAGATGGCAGGAAATCAGGGAGGGGAGAGCATGGACAGCTCAGCCTTTTCTTTTCAGAGGCTAAACTTTTTTTTTTTTTTTAATTGAAGCTTTTTCAAAACATGTGCAAGAATAATTTTTCACCACCGACCCTTGAAAAACCTTGTGTTCCAATTCCCCCCTTCCTCCCACCCCCTGCCTGAGATGGCAAGTAATCCAATAGATGTTAAACATGGTAAACTATATTAAATCCAATATGTACACATATATTTATAACTATCTTTCACAAGAAAAATCAGATCAAAAAGGAATAAAAAAGAGAAAGAAAATGAAATTCAAGCCAACAACAATAAAAGAAGTGAGAATGCTATGTTGTGGTCCACACTCAGTTCCCACAGTCATTCCCTGGGTGTAGATGGCTCTCTCCATCACTGCACAAGTGGGACTGGTTTGAATCCTCTCATTGCTGAAGAGAGTCACAGCCATCAGAACTGATCATCCCATGATCTTCTTGTTGGTGTGTACAATGATCTCCTGGTTCTGCTCATTTCGTTTAGCATCAGTTCGTGTAAGTCTCTCCAGGTGAGACTAAACTTCCAATTCTCTCCCTTCTATGGATCCAAAGACTCCATGTTCCCTCACGGTCTTGGTCACTTTCCTGTGGAAATGTCCTTCCTGACCAACCTAAAAATGTCCTTCAAAATATATGGGGTCCAGGACTGAACACAACACTGAGGATTTGCTCAAATGAGGAGAGACGGCGGCAGGACCCTCCGCTGCCCATAATGCCCCTCTTCCTGCCCCCCAGGTCACCCAGGCTGCTTTTGGCTGACAGGTTGTGTCCATCAAAAACCCTGAATCTTTATTTCAAACTGAATTGTCATCCAACACAGTAAGCATGCTGGCCAGCTTTGGGTCATCTGCAAACTTGAAGCAGATTTTCTTTATGCCTTTTTCCAAACTGTTGATGAAAATGTTAATATAAGACTAATCTGGCTTGGTACATGGATCCGTACTTGTATGTATATATATATATATATATATATATATATATATATATATATATAGTAGAGATATATGATGTGTGTCTTTGTGTATACACATATGCACACATATATGTATGAACACACACATATATGAAGGTAGAAAAGCAGAATTTAGCCGCAGACTGGTGGGTGTGAGCGTGAGGAACTTAGGATTACCCCACAGCTGGCAACCTGGCTGACCCCGAGGATGTGGCAGTAAAAGAAAGGCCTTGAGACCTGTTGAGTCTGACGCCTATGGGACAATCAATCCAAGATGTCCCAAAGGCAGTGGGTGATGTGGGGCTGTAGCTCAGCAGAGAACCTTGGATTGAACAGTTCAGAGAATCATTTGGAAAGAGGTGACAATGGGAGCTGACAAAGTCATTAGGCATGAGGACAGAGAATGAAAAGGGAAGGAGCTTAGGAAAGGACCTTGGGGGACACCTTTGGTGATGGCAGGACAGAAATGAAGAGTCAGTGAAGAAGACTAAGGACAAAGGGGAACAGAACTGGGAGTGCAGGAAGGGCAGGGTTGGGCGCTACATTGGACAACCATTTGTTGGGCGTGGGATAGTGGGGATTCCTTCTGGTTATGGGTTGGACTAGATGCCTACTAAGGTCCCTTTACATCCTCAAATTTGACGGGTTTGGAAAACCCCGGGCCTATCTGTGGACCTAAGTCAAATGCAAGATCAAGCATCGCCTTGTTCAGTCTGCAGCGGGCCCATCACAGTCCAATTTCCTCTCACTGACTTCCTTACTGCCTACCTTTTTTGCCTCATGTTCCTTGGGAAGACCAGAGTTTCAACCATATTTGCTTTTATGCATGATTCAATGGGTACAGTGGAAAGAGAGTTGACTCATATCAAAGAACTGCCTTCAAATCTTGCCTCTGAAGCTTCTAATGGGGTGATCTTGAGTAAGTCCCTTAAACTGTGATGGGTCTCAGCTTCCTCCGCTGTAAAATGATGGCCGGTCCTTTCTAGATCAACAAGTTCCTATTTATTTAGTTCATTTTATTTTTATTTAGTTCAATTTATGAAACATTTACAACCTACATATTATATTTGGGGTTGGGGGTACGCAGGCCCCAAATGAATCACTTTCAACTCTCAAGACACTCAAGTTTGCGTGCTACTAGGGAAAACAACATATAAACGGGTAAATATAAAATATTTACAGAATGAGTTAATCATTGAAACTTGGTGGGATGAGGATCCAGGAATGAAATCTGACTCTGGAAGCTGATACCTTATTCTAAAGGAACAATATTGGTTCAAAGGATGAGGGAGGGATAAAGGGTGACATGTTTCTTTTAAAACATTTGTATAAGGAGATCTAGGAAGAGCTGGGGGAAGGGTTGAATCATGGTCAGTCCATTCAAGTATTGAACAGGCTGTCCTTTGGAAGAGGGATGAGCCTTGTTCACTTGGCCCCAGAGGACAGAATTAGGAATAATGGGGGAAAGTCATGGAGGGACCACTTGAGGCTTGATGTATCAGGAAATACATCCTAATCTTTTTTTTAAAAGCTTTTTATTTTTAAAATATACACACGGATAATTTTCCAGCATTGATGCTTGCATAGCCTCCTGTTCCAGATTTTCCCTTTCTTCTCCCCACTCCCTCCCCTAGATGGCAAGCAATCCAATATTTATAAATTATACATGTTAAAATATATGTTAAATCCAATACTTATATAATTATCATGCTGCACAAGAAATATCAGATCAAAAAGAAAATGAGAAAGAAAACAAAATGCAGGAGAACAAAAAAAGTGAGAATGTTATATTGTGATCCACATTCAGTTCCCACAGTCCTCTCTGGGTATAGATGACTCTCCTGATCACAAGATCATTGGAACTGGCCTGAATCACCTCATAATATATCCTAATTTAGGGGGCAATTCCAAAGTGGATCCCCAAGTGTGCTCCCAAAGGGATTAGAGACTGCCTGGCTTTATTGACCTCCAAGGGGTCTTCCCGCTGGGAGATTCTGAGTCTGAGATGCACAAAATGGCAATCATCACCCTGATCCCTCCATACCAGAGACTATCACAAGGAGCCGAAATAGCTCAGTTGGAAGAGCGTTAGATTGAAGATCTTGAAGGTCCCCGGTTCAATTCCGGGTTTCGGCTTTGGGGGAACATTTTAGACAGTCTGGTGCATAAAGCTCTGGACTGGGAGAGGATAGACCTCCATCCAGGTCAGACTCTTATTAGCTGGGTCCTATTGGGAGATCCTTAATGACTTCCAGCCTCTGTTTTCTTGTCTGTAAAATGCAGGATTCTAATATCGGCTCAATCACAGGGTCATTGTAAGGCTTAAATGAGAACCTATGTGTCTGCATGTATATGTATATGTACATAGACACATATATATGTAGATGTAGATACTATCTTTGTCAGCTTCAAGGTGCTATAGAAACATTAGCTATTACACTTGTTCATGGGGGGATGGAACATATATACTGTATCTTGGAAGTGTTCACTGCTGCCTAAAGAGAAGGGTCCGGGGAGTCTATGGGATGCACCAGAAAGGCCAGTAGTCATTAATGCATCTTCTTTAGTCTCATGTCCATTCCATTAAACTCCATCGATTTCTGGGGCCGAATCAGTGGGTCGTGCCAGACTTTGATGTAACAACTTTCATTTCCAGGTCTCCTGCACACAGGCTTTCAGGAGCCGAAATAGCTCAGCTGGGAGAGCGTCAGACTGAAGATCTGAAGGTCCCTGGTTCAATCCCGGGTTTCGGCATTTCAGAATATTTTAGGCAGGTGTAGGTGGTGCACTGGGTCGAGCTGGGGGCTGGGAGTCAAGTACCTGGGAGTTCAAATCCAAACTGAGATGCTAACTAGCTGGCCCTGGGAAGAAGTGGTGAGAAGGCTGCTCTGGAGGTGTCTCTTCTAGCTGTATAAGCGGTTATTCTGTGAATAGTGGGATGTCATAGAACATTTATCTGGAGTCTTCCAACTTAGCCTCCCTTGTTCATCTCTCTGCATGGGATTCTGGGTAATTTGTCTCCCTGGCTTCTCCTCACTAACCTCCCCCCACCCCAGCAGACTAGGGGAGGGCGCAGCCAAGTCACTGTCCTTGTGGTACCTAGAGCCCCTCCCTCCTCAGATCCGGGCTGCTGAGAGAGCTAGGTGGCCAGAATTGGGAGAAGGGGCAGAGCAGAATTTTATACTTTTTTGGTGAGAAGAAAATCTAGCTTCTCCCCTACCTGTCTGTAACTTGACAGCAAGGAGCTAGTGATCAGACCTTCTGGCTCATTGGGATTTTATTATCAGCTTCTGGTACAGTGAGAAGGACGGGCTAGATTTAGAGGGAGAGGTTCTGGGTTCTAAATATACCTTTGTCCCTTGTGAGGTAAGTCATTTGACCTTTATGAAATGAGGGATTTGAACTAGACGGCTTCTTCCAACTTCAACTCTATGATCTGGAGATGAATGAGAAGAAAATGAGAATCGGTTCACATTAAGGAGATTTCCGCATGGCTGAGGGAGACCTGGGAGGAGACAGAGGAAGCAAAGTCCTGTGGAAAGAGCCATGGCTCTTGAATCGGGGGACTTGGGTTCAAATCACGCTTCTGATGCTTACTGGGTGATCTTGGTATCTTCACTGATCCTCAGTTTCCTTCTCTGTCAAATGGGGTGATTGGCTATCTGAATTAATCAAGGCTTAGGCTGTGAGCCCAGGAGTTGTCACTGAAGCAAGCAGAACCCAGAGAATAATTTATGCAATACCAACATCATAAAAAGAAATCATTCAAATATCAAGAAATATGGAACACATTGCAAACTTTAAAGCTATAAAGACACTGGCTAGTAGCAATAGTGAGGGCAGCCAGGTGGCACAGTGGATAGAGCACTGGGCCTCCAGTCAGGAGAAAGCTGAGTTCAAATCTAGCCTCAGATATTTACTAACCACATGACCTTAGGTAAATCATTTTGCCCCATTTGCCTTGGTTTCCTCATCTGTAAAATGAGCTGGAGAGGGAAACAGCCCTTCAGTGTCTCTGCCAAGAAACTCCCCAAAGGGATCGTGAAGAGTCAGATATGACTGAAAATGTCTGAACGACAAAAGCGATTATTGGGGATCATGAAGAGTCAGATATGACTGAAAATGACAATGACAAAAGCGATAACATTTACAAAATATTTTAAGACTTGCGAAGTACTTCACAAATATTTTCTCATTGGATCCTTGATGACTCTAGGAAGTACTAGTATTGTCCCCATTTTACAGATGAGAAAACTGAAGCAGACAGAAGGTAAATGATTTGCCCAGGATCACACAGCTAGTAAGTGTCTGAGGCTGAATTTGAACTCGCCTCTTCCTGACTCCTGTTCCTGTGCTTTCTGCCCTGGGGTAGGCCAGCAGCCTATTGAAAGACTTAACTAACATTGACCAATATAATAATCAAGCAAAATCTCAAAGCTTGTTCGTTGGAAATAAAATTGAAATGGACAAGGAGAGGGAAACAAGCAACGAAGATGTAACTCTCCTTCCTTGGATGTTAACCCTTTATCCAGAGTCTCTCCTTCACTGAGGGAGCTGTATACTTTCGATACGCCACTAGAAGGCGCATTGCTACTGTCCATTTGGCTCCTTATACACATGGCTAAAGCAGGAGTGAATTTTTTCCCCTCCCAGCTTAATTAATTAATTTAGTTTTTTTTTAATTAGATGAAAGAGGGGATTTTTTTTGCCTCAATCGCTATCTAGCCTTAATCTCTGAACTCTTCAGTTTCAGTTAATTTGAGATCTCTTGAAAATCTTAGCTTAAAAAGGCCACGGTCTCCATTTCTTCCAGGGTCATCTCCAGTCGTCTTGATCTATGTCTGGCCACTGGACTCAGCTGGCTCATGGAGGGGAAAGTGAGGCAGGTGACCTTGCACAACCCTCCATGACTCAAATCCAATTCACTTGTATGTCCTGGCATCACCTCCCTGAGGTCATGGTCCTTTTCGAAGGGCAAACAACGGCAACAACACATGAATGCTATCGTTGGAAATTTAATTTTTGGAGAGAGGGCAATTTAATCATTTTATTAACAAGGGCGACAGTTTATTAAATTTAAAAGGATGCTATTTGGCCATCTCTTTTAGATCAGTCAGGGCAAAGAGAAATACTTCATCAAGGGTTTGTAATTATGGGACTTGTGAAGGAGAGAGGATGTGAAAGGAAAAATGGAAAAATGGATGGCGCTTGACAAAAATCAAAGGGGATAATCAATTCCCTTTGATAAGTAGACCTAACTGACAAAAAATGCAAAGGGAAAAAATGGATGTATCCCTTCTTCTAGAAACATCTTTTTAAAAAATATTTTGAAAATCTTTTTTTTAATTATAACTTTTTATTGACAGAACCCATGCCAGGGTAATTTTTTTTACAACATTATCCCTTGCACTCACTTCTGTTCCGATTTTTCCCCTCCCTCCCTCCACCCTCTCCCCCAGATGGCAAGCAGTCCATACATGTTAAATAGGTTACAATATATCCTAGATACAATATCTGTGTGCAGAACTGAACAGTTCTCTTGTTGCACAGGGAGAATTGGATTCAGAAGGTAGAAATAACCTGGGAAGAAAAACCAAAATGCTAACAGTTTACATTCATTTCCTAGTGTTCTTTCTTTGGGTGTAGCTGCTTCTGTCCATCATTGATCAATTGAAACTGAGTTAGATCTTTTCTTTATTGAAGAAATCCACTTCCATCAGAATACATCCTCATGCAGTATAGTTATTGAGGTATATAATGAGCTCCTGGTTCTGCTCATTTCACTCAGCATCAGTTCATGTCTCTCCAGGCCTCTCTGTATTCATCCTTCTGGTCATTTCTTACAGAACAATAATATTCCATAACATTCACATACCACAATTTATCCAACCATTCTCCAACTGATGGGCATCCATTCATTTTCCAGTTTCTGGCCACTACAAAGAGGCTGCCACAAACGTTCATGCACATACAGGTCCCTTTCCCTTCTTTAGTATCTCTTTGGGATATAAGCCCAGTCTTCTAGAAACATCTGGTGCAGTCCTGTGACTCTGGTGTGGTCTGTTCTTCTCCAGCTCAGATCATTCGTTTCCTACAAAATTGGTCTCAAAGCAATTTGGAACTGCGCCCAAAGGGCTACCAATCTGTGCATCCCCTTTGATCCAGCAGTGTTATTACTGGGATTATATCCCAAAGAGATCTTGAAGAAGGGAAAGGGGCCTGTATGTGCAAGGATGTTTGTGGCGGCCCTGTTTGTAGTGGCCAGAAACTGGAAACTGAGTGGCTGCCCATCAATTGGAGAATGGCTGAATAAATTGTGGTATATGAATATTATGGAATATTATTGTCCTATAAGAAATGATCAGCAAGATGATTTCAAAGAGGCCTGGAGAGACTTACATGAACTGATGCTGAGGGAAATGAGCAGGACCAGAAGAACATTATACAGGACAACAACAAAATTAAGTGATGATCAACTGTGATGGATTTGGCTTTTTTCAACAATAAGAGGATTCAGGCCAGTTCCCGTGGTCCTGTGATGGAGAGAGTAGCTGCACCCAGAGAGAGGCCTGTGGGAGCTGAGGGTGGATCACAACATAGCATTTTGACCTTTTTTCTTGTTGGCTTTTTTCTCTTTCTCATAGTTTCCCTTTTCCTTCTGACTTTTCCTGAGCAGCGTGATAAATGTGGAAATATATATAGAAGAATTGCACGTATTTACATGTATTGGATTACTTGTTGTCTAGCAGGAGAGAAAGGGAGGGAGAAAATTTTGGAAAACAAGGTTTTGCAAGGGTGACTGTGGAAAACTATCTTTGCCTGTGTTTGGAAAATAAAAAGCTTTTTTTTTTTTTTTTTTTTTTTTTTTTTTTTTTAAGAATTAGTCTTAAACAAAACAAACTTCCAATCACTGGAAATTTCACCAAGATCCTGCGGGAGGTAGGTACAATTATGGCCCTCATTTGAAAGATGAGGAGCATGGGGTTCTCACAGAGTGTGAAGTCTTGCCCAGGGGTCACATGTAAGGAAGGGTTTGAATTCAAGTGTTCCTGACGCAGAGCCCAGAATGCTCTCTACAACCACCCTGTCTCAAGTGCCCACAGATGTTGGCGGCCTCTGGTGAAGAGTTCATTGGCTGTTGGGTCCTAAACAGGAAGGGGAAGAGCCTAGAGAGAGCGAACCTTGTTCTTAAGGACTAGACTTCCAGCTTTGGGCCCACTCCCTCTTCCCTTTAACCCGGCCCGACCCAACTTTGTTTCTCCTTGATTTAATTCACTTCAATTCCATTCCATTGATTTCAATTTCAATTTCAGTTCTCCAAAGACAATTCCCGAGAAGAGGAAGCAGGAGAAGGTGCCTTCCCGGGGCATTAAATTTCCAAGAATCAGGAGGGGAGCCTGCAAAGGAATAAAGCTGTGGGCGGCCGGGGAGACCCCTTAATATGGAAGGCCTTGGAGGAAGCGGCCACTGTGAGGAAGCGCTGTAGGGCCAGAGCGGCTGCCCATCCGTTTCCCGTGGGACGGTGCTCCGATATCCAGCCCAAATCCTGGTCTCCGACCGCTTAGTGTTCAATCTATGGTCCTTCTGCCGCCTATATTGGGTCTTAGCTGGATTCAGTCCGGGAAGGGTCTTTAGTGGCCAGAGTCTAATCCCTTCATTTCTCAGGCCATAAAACAGCCCTAGAGTGGCTGAGTGACTTGCCCAGGGTCACACGGCTGAGAAGTATCTGAGGCAGATTTTGAATTCGGGTCTTTCTGGCTCCAGATGCTCTGTCCACTCCTCCACGCACCTGCTCTGTGGGCTCAGTGGGCCTCCGAGTGGATTCTAAGCTCCTTCAGAGCAGGGGCCTTGCCCTAGTACTTCCCTCCCCCCTGCCCTGAATAATGCTTTGTACACACACACATACACACACACTCACACACAGTAGGGACTCTGCTCACTTGTCCCCACACTCTGTCTGCCACTGCTGCGCGTGTGGCTTTAAGAGCCAGCAGCCTGGCCAGAATCCCTCAGTGTCCAATCCTCCCCCCCCCCAAGGGGCAGACAGAGGGCTAAAAATACCCTCTGTGCGCCTGCCGGGCGGCACGCCTCTCCTGCTGGGCTGTGGCCAGGGCCCACATGCCCAGGGCTCTCTGAGGGCCGAGCCTCCTTGGGCCGGGATCCGTGGAGGAAACTTCTTTGCGTCCTTTCTCCTTTGTGGCCCCCACTGGACGAGGCCCAGCACCTGTCGCTCAGCTGAACCCGGGCAGCGGAGGGCAAGCTTCGAGGCGAAGCCAGAAGCTGAGAGGTAAGGGAGGCCCAGGGGCCGGGAGGCTCCGGCAGAGTCAGGCTGCAAGGGGGGCTGGCCCGGCCAGCCCCGGCCCAAAGGAGCCGGGAGTCTGGGCGTTCATGGGCTCCCGGGCCCCGGGAAGCGGGTTCCAGCCCAGAGGGCCCAGGCTCCGAGGGAAATGGGAGAGCCCTCCCATGGGCCTGGTGAGAACTTGGGGCTTTGTTCTTTTTATCTTTTCCACTCACACTGGCTCAAGGCTATTCCCCATAGCCCCAAGAGCAGCTTTCGTCTCCCACTACGGAGGGGACGGTGTTCTGCTCTTACCGAGCCAGGCCCACAAAGCTCCTCTGTTCTGGCCCTCAGAAAAGCCCAGAAGCTCAGGAGAGGAGCCTCTCATGGGCTCTTGCCCTTCATTTGAGTCTAGTCCTGTTCAGAGCTGCCTCCCATCCCAGTTTCTTCCTGTCCCAGAGCTCCCTCCCAACCTGTCCCAGAGCTGCCTCCCGGCCTGTCCCAGAGCTGCCTCCTGGCCTGTCCCAGAGCTGCCTCCTGTCCCAGAGCGGCCTCCTGTCCCCTCAGTCTTTATGGGGCAGACTTTCCCTCAGAGAGGCTCATGGCAGCTTGGGAGGATGGTGTGACAACAATTCTGACCTTCAGAGGCTGGGGCGGGGCTGGCACGTGGCTGAAGGGAGAAGTGGGACAGAGGTGCTTATGGGCCAGCGCTTCCTGCCATTGGAAGCTAAGAGCAGAACCCATAACCAGCCTGGGGAGAACGGGGCTTTGTCCGAGCTTTCTGGTAAGGTCAGGGTGAATTTCCAGCTCAGAAGCAGATGCTTCCTTCCTTGTCCATCTGTGGCCTTCACCCTCAGGGGCCCAGAGTCCTGGTGCCCCCTCCCGGGGCTCCCTCCTGCCCCTCCAGATCCCAAGGGTGGGAGAGCCCTGTGTGGAAGTTCCTCCCCCCACCCACCCAAGACATTCTGGTTTCAGTACGGCTCTGAGAGAAAGCGCTTTAGTTCCCTGAGCTCTCATTTCACCCAAGGGACCTTGACTGAGGAGGGAGAATCAACATGGAAGGAGGGATGGGCTAAACATGGGTCTGGCTTGGAAGGTGACTTAGGACAAAGCTCGCTCTGGACTCTGCCCCTTTGGAGGCCTCTGGGAGCCACGTGTGCCGGGCCAGTTTCATGGAAAGCTCTCCCGGCTCGGCCCCTCCCCGACCTGCCCACATGGGCCTAGGACCACATCGACAATTCGGATCCATTTCCACTTTGTTTCTGTTTGGGAGCAGATAGTTTATAGTCTCCCATTTAGGGCGAGCAAAAGTCAGAATAGCTCTCTGAGGCTCAGCCAGGCCCAGCCATCCCTTGTCATCCATACTGTGGGAATTCTGCCCAAGGGCCAAAGGAGGGGACAGCAGGTAAAAGGAGGCCCAAGGATGGCCCAGGGGGTCGGGGCCGATGGGAAAGGAGGCCCAAGGATGGCCCAGGGAGTCGGGGCTGACGGAAAAGGAGGCCCAAGGATGGCCCAGGGGGTCGGGGCCGATGGCTCAACTCTCTGGGGTGTTGGCTGGGATAGGGATAGTCCTTTCCGGGGATCCCAGGTGACTCATCTTCCAGGAGAACTGGTCATCAAGCCTGGGAGAGAGGCTGGTCAGAGGGATCCTATTTCCCCAGGAGGGCGTGTCACATAGGCAGAAATAGCCAGAGCGCCAGACCCTGTGCACAGCTGAGGGGCCAGGCCCAGAGTCCCAGCCCAGCCCAGCCCTGTGACTCAGGGGAGTCACCAAACTCACCAAGCCTTAGTCTGCCTCTGAAAATAGGAGCGATAGCGTCTCCCCCTCACCCCTCCCACCCCTCCACCTCTGAGACAGCCCCAGACCCATTACTCCGCAGCCTTACTTTTACCTCCTGGGCCGCAGCTGTCACATCTGAGGGGGAGGCGGACCATTTCCCAAACCCTCTAGCTCTGATTCTTGGTTGCCCTCCCAACCCAGCCCATTCAGCTCACGAGAGCTTAAAAGCGATGTGCAGAGAAGGGGGCTGGATGGGAGTGGGGGTGGGCAGGCAGAGGCAATGGCTCCTCCTCCGCTGCTCCGCCATGTTGATTTTCTCCCCTTTAAGGCAGATTGGGGTCCGGAGGCCGTTCTGTGATTGCGCGGGGAGGACGCATCTGGGCCGGAGCCATGGTGAGGAACATGGATGACCTGGACTTCTGCCTCCAGTCCCACCCCCAGGACATCCTGGATGGGCTCCGGGCCTTCCGCGCCCACCCCAAGCTGTCGGACATCACGCTGCGGGTCGCTGGCCAGGCGTTCCCGTGTCACCGCAGCCTCCTGGCCCTCTGCAGCCCTTACTTCCACGCCATGTTTGCGGGGGACTTTGCGGAGAGCATCGCCGCCCAGGTGGAGCTCCCCGACGTGGACCCCGGCACCGTGGGGCTGCTGCTGGACTTCGTGTACACGGGCAGGCTCACGGTCAACCAGGACAACGTGGAGGCGCTGACCGAGACCTCCAACCGGCTCCACTTTCCCGCCGTGCAGAGAGTGTGCAGCCGCTACCTGCAGCAGCAGATAGACGCCAGCAACTGCCTGGGCATCTGCGACTTTGGCGAGCGCCACGGCTGTCCGGAGGTGTCCTCCAAAGCCTGGGCCTTCCTGCAGGAGAACTTCGAGGCCGTGTCTCAGGAGGAGGAGTTCCTCCAGCTGCCCAAAGACAGGCTGGCCACCTACCTGGCCAACGAGCTGCTCCAGGTGCGGGAGGAACAGAGCCGGGCCGAGGCCCTGCTCAGGTGGGTGAGGTACCAGGAGGAGGCCAGGGCCCGCTACCTGCCCGAGCTGCTCGACCTGGTGCACCTGGTCTCTCTTCCCGACCAATTCCGGCAGCACTTGCTCTGCACGGAGCCTTTGACGAGGGCTTCGGAGGCCTGCAAGGCGGTGATCTCCCAGCATCAGAGCCCGGTCAGTGATGAGGATGGGCGGGGGCTGCCGTGGTGGGTGGGAATTGAACGCTGTTAACGGGCCCCTTGTCAGGCAGCCGATAATCACGGTTACCTGTGGCTGTCCCATCCCTGGTGCTCAGTCATGGGAAGAACTAGTCATGGTGTGTATGTGTGTGTTGGGCTTTTCTTCCAGGCTAAAGACTTCCTCTTCCAGATATTCACAGCAATATTTCTGGGTCAAATAACATGTACAATTTTATATCCCTTTTGTATGGTTCCCAATTGTTCTCCAGAATTATTGGATCAGTTGACAGCTACACAAATAGTGTATTAGTGTCCCTATTTTTCCACATTCTCTTCAGAATCTGCCATTTTTCTTTTTCCATTATGTCAGTCAGTCTGATAGGTGTAAGGCGGTACTTTAGAATTGTTTAAATTTGCCTTTTTCCAATCAATAGTATTTTAGAGTACTTTTTCATGTGACTTTTAGTAGCTTTTATTTCTTTTTCTGAAAACTGGCTGTTCATATCCTTTAACCATTTATTAACTGGAGAATGGGTCTTAATGTTTGTAAATTTGGTTCAACTACCTATATTTCTGAGGAAGGAGGCCTTTATCAGACAGACATATTTGCTATCAAATATTCTCCCAGTTTCCTGTTTTCCTTCTTATTTTGGCTGCATTAGTTTTGTTTGTGCAAAACCTTTAAATTTCATGCAATTGAAATTATCCATTTTACTTCCAGTAAACTTTCAATCTCTTGATTGTTCCCAAACTCTTCCCTTATCCATAGATCTAAAAGGGAAAAAATTTCCATATTCCCCTAATTTGCTTATTTTTGAATTTATATTTATGTTTAAATCATTTATTCTTAAATTTATGTTTAAATCATTCACCCATTTTGACTTCATCTTGGTATATTGGGTGAAACATTGGGTCTATATCTAAATTTTGCCCATTGTTTTCCAGTTTCCCAAGCAATTTTGTCAGATAGTGAGCTCCCCCCAAACACCACCCCCTCCTCGGCAAAGCTTTTATCTTTGGGTTTCTCAAACACTAGATTATTATGGTCATTTGCTACTGTGTATTGTACACCCCATCTGTTCTATGAATCCACCACTCCCTTTCTTAGCCAGTCCTAGCTTGTATTTGATGTTTCCTATTTTGTAATGTGATTTGGAATCTGGTACTGTTAGGCTGTTCGCTTTAACATTTCCATGGATTCCTTTGATGTTCTTGACTTTTATTTTTTCCAGATACATTTTGTAATTTTTCTAGCTCTAGTGATAATGTGATTGGAATGATATTGAATAAATAAATTAACTCAGGTAGAATTGTTATTTTTTATTATATTGACTTGGCTTACCCATAAGTAATTAAGATTTCTTCAGTTGTTTAGATCTGTCTTTATCTGTGTCGAAAGTGTTTTGTAATTGTGTTCTAGAATCAACATCGAAAGATCGTTCTCCTTTAAATCCTCATCTTTTATACATTTGGCCCAACAGTCTTCAACAATGCTTCCGCAGAAGCTGGAAGAAGTTCTGGTGATAGTAGGGGGGCGAGCACTGGAAGAGTCCGAGGATGAGGAGAATCATGAGGAGCCTCCGCCCATCTCCAGGAACTGCGCCTTCTATAATACAAAATCTAGTAAGTACCTGAGGAGAAGCCTGGGTGCTCTGAACCTGGAAGGGACCCAAGAGACTATTTAGGGCAATCACCTCATTTCACAGATGAGGAAAGTCACACATCGGGAGGGAAAGATAGATCAGGGAAGGGCCCCCAGTTCTTCCTTTGTTCCTTTGTTCCTTCCTTTCTTCCTTCCTTCCTTCCTTCCTCCTTCCCTCCTTTCTTCCCTCCTTTCTTCCTTCCTTCATTCCTTCCTTCATTCCTTTCTTAATTCCTCCCTTCCTTCCTCTCTCTTTCTCTCTTCCTCTTCTCTCCCTCCCTTCCTTCCTTCTTCCTTCTGCCATGGCCCCTGGAACAGCTAGTCCTCCACTCACCTTGACCCTCCCAGACGGAGCACATGTCAAGGAGGGTGGATTGGGTGGGGAGCAGGGCCAGCAGGGAGGATTATTACCTGAGCCAACTGATGTCAGTGAGGCTGCTTCCTGGGCCACTTGGGCCTTGCCCCCTGGAGCCAGGTGGCCTTCCAAGCTGTGAAGGAGAACATTTGTGGCTGACGCCACCTTCAAATGGCCCCAGTGCCAGGCCAGAACTTTCCTCAGGGAAAGCCCCATAGCCGGCAGCCCAAAACTGCCAAGGAGATCAGTGTTTGTCGCCATGGTTTTCACTGACTCTCTGCTGGGGGAAGGGGGAGAACGCTTTGTCCTGGGGCCAGAGCCAAGTCCCAGAGAGCAGGAACTCCTCTAAGGCTTTGGTCCCCAGCCCTTTACCAAAATCTGTGAAATGGGAATGCTAATTACACGAGTCCCTGAAAGTTAAGGGATCCAGGAGGGACCTTCAAACTCTAGGATCCCAGGATCTTCTCCCTTCCTTGGAGCTCCTGTTCAGTATCCCGGAAGGCTGGTCCCCAGCACTCAGCCAGACACCAGGCTGAGGTTCCATTTGCTACCTCAAGCCTTTTCCCTTCCCCTTCCCTGGCAGTGCAGTAGTTAAGGTTCTCAGGGAGTTTGACTGGGACTATAGAGGGGAGGCCAGGGAGTTCCAAAGAGGAGAGCTTTTGAATGGGCCAGGCAGCTGGGGTTTCTCCCTTCTTGAAAGCAGTGGCAAGCAGTTTGTGTGAGGGCTAGCCATAGGCTGTGAAGGATGGGACCTCTCTTTGCATCCCCCTCAATACCAACCCATTCATGTTCAGACCTATGATTGTGCATTCATTCATTATGTTTAGATCTATGATTTTGCATTCATTCACATTCAGACCTATGATTTTGCATTCATTCATTCACATTCAAATTTATGATTTTGCATTCATTCATTCATTTATATTCAGACTATGATTTTTCATTTATTTATGTTCAGATGTATGATTGTGCATTCATTCATTATGTTTAGTTCTATGATTTTGCAATCATTCACATTCAGACCTATGATTTTGCAATCATTCATATTCAAATTTATGATTTTGCATTCATTCATTCATTTATATTTAGACTATGATTTTTCATTTATTTATGTTCAGATGTATGATTGTGCATTCATTCATTGATGTTGAGACCTGATTTTTCATTCATTCATTCACATTCAGACCTATGATTTTTCATTCATTCATGTTCAGACCTGATTTTTCATTCATTCATTCACATTCAGACCCATGATTTTTCATTCATTCACATTCAGACCTATGATTTTTCCTTTATTTATGTTCAGATCTATGATCTCATTGATGCAGTTCCGAGTAAGAAAACTCCCTTTATTTCTGCAGATTTCCATCTGCTCTACAACTTTTAGCCTTAGAGGACAGTGGGTGCTTAAGTGAACCAAACAAAGTATCTGGGTTTGACTCCTGGCTGTGAGCCAGCTGAGTGAGCTTCTGGAAAATGGGGCCAGTGATAGCTGGAGTTCAGTAGGCTTTTGGGAGCCTCCAGTGAGGTCATGGATGTAAATCCGCTCATGAGCCGTGAAGCACTCTTGGCAGGCGATGTGTGACTTTGCTTAGGCCCCTTTCATTACCCACCTGTCCCACCCTTTGGACGGCCTGGATCCAAGCTGACGTGGCCCGGTTCCCTGGTGATGAAGCCCAACAACAGAACGGACCCTGATCCCGTGCATTCTATGGGGACCGAATCATCTTTTCTGTTTCTCCCAGAGCAATCTGCGGCTGGGCAGTGACGTCTCTCTGTGTGAGAACTTGGCTGGATTTCTGGTCGCCCGGGGAGGGTAGTGGGGGGGGGGATTGGGCACGTGCCAGTCAGCTCCTCTCGGGTGAGCAGCCCCTGACGCCGCACGCTGACATTGGCCAGATGGTCCCCAGGAGGCCCCGGCTGAGGAAGGAGCCCGGGACCATGGGAGATTGGAGGCTGAGCTAATGTGGTGAGCTCTCTTGGCCCACCGGGCCCAGCAGCTGTGCCCTGCCCGGATCAGAGGCTCCCGGAACGCCACGAGGCAGCCCGGTGAGACAATGGTCTGGCCCTTTCCTCTGCCCTCCCAGAGAGACCCGAACATGAATCAGAGGGCACATGACCTGGGCAAGATGACGCAAGTGGAGGGCATGGACTCAGATCATGGAACAGGGAGGCATTACCCAGAATTACATAAATTACATAAGCACATAGCAATATAACACAGGCTAGCAGTAATGTAACAAATAACATGAAGCAACATGAGAATTTATACATGTCCATAAGTCCTAGAAATAGTCCAAAAGGAATCCATTGGCCATCAGTTCATGTGTCAGGAATCCCATAATTCAGAGGAAGAAGATCTCTTTGCTTAGAGTCGCTGCTTCCAATCATTTGTCAGAGCTTTTAATTCATGCTCCACTTGCTGATATTCTCACCCCTTTTTTCCTTCCTTATCAGAACGCTGGACGGCCCTTCCCGATTTCCCCGACTACCATAAGTGGGGCTTTTCTCTGGTGGCGCTGAACAATGATATTTATGTCACAGGTACGTGAGGAGGAAGGCCGTATGATCCAGGCTGGGTGACCGCCCGGGAGCTTTGGTTGCTCATTTCAGAACTCGTTTCTGAGTTCTATTTCTTGCTTACTAGAGTTCTCTGGGGCTCGGCTATTCCGGGCCACATTCTTTTGTTTAACTTGACGCCTCTCTGGGTTTATTTGGGCTCCCGGCTGTCACTGGAGATGCTTGGGTCATGAATTCTTGCCTGGGTCATCAGGGTCTAGGAGCGGTCCTCCCATCTCGGGAACTGGTCCTCCTGATAGCCGAGCTCTAGAGGGGCGGTTTTTGCCACTGCAACTCAGTAGAATCTGGATGCTTGCCTTGGTGCCCCAGCTCTGTGTGACTGAACCCCTTTCTTTTTTTTTATTTTTATTATAGCTTTTTATTTACACGTCATATGCATGGGTAATTTTACAGCATTGACAGCTGCAAAACCTTTTGTTCCAATTTTTCCCCTCCTTCCCCCCACCCCTTATCCCAGATGGCAGGTTGACCAATACATGTTAAATATATTAAACTATAAATTAAATACAATATATGTATACATGTCCAAACAGTTATTTTCTGTACAAAAAGCATCGGACTCTGAAATAGTGTACAATGAGCCTGTGAAGGAAATCTAAAATGCAGGCAGACAAACATAGAGGGATTGGGAATTCTATGTAATGGTTCTTAGTCATCTCCCAGAGTTCTTTTTCTGGGTATAGCTGGTTCGATTCATTCCTGCTCTATTGGAACTGACTTGCTGAACCCCTTTTTGTGGCCCCCCATCTTCTACCTCTTCAATAAGGAACCCAAGAATGCTGCTGGGCCATCTATATTTGTGAAAAATGGGATTTCCTTTTTTGGAAATTTCCCACTTGGGGGCAAATTAAGATTCCCACTCTCCTACTGGGCCAGCCACTTATTTGATCTTGGTGATATTATTGTTCCCATTCGAAAGGCAAGAAAATGGCAGCCCCCAAAGTGAAGTGACTTTTTAGTTAGCGATAGGACAGGAAATGCCTCTGAATGATTCTGGGCAACAGTCCCTGGTGGTTGGGATGGAGTCAGAAAGCCTGGAGGTCAAACCTGGTCATTGACACTCTAACCATGCGATGATCAGCTAATCTTCCATATTATCTGAAACTTAATTTCTTCATCTGTAAAGAGGGCATGATAATGGCACCCACCTTACAGGGTAATCATGGGGTTCAGGGAGTTATCAGATGTAAGGTAATTTTTTAAAGCAAGGTAATGGAATATGGGGGTGGGAGCAAACTCTGAGGGCAGTTTTAAGCTTTCATAGCTTCCCGGCTTAATGAACTTAGTTATTCAAGCTTTAAGGCTGTGGAAACTTAGAATTCCTCTGATTTTGAGGAGTCCTCCATAGAAAGCTGGTCATCCTGATTTTGATGAGGCAGGTGAGGTGTCTACAGCTCCCCTGTGCCCATCTTGAGCCTCTTCTCATGGTTCCAAGCAGGCATCCTTGGGTGGAAGTTACCAAGTTATTTAGACCAGATGTCACAAAGAACTTGCCAGCGGTTGGAGACTCCTCAAAGTGAAAAGGGCCACCCATGGGCATGGCAGGTTCCTTGTCTCCAGAGGCTTTGGAGCCATGGTGGGACAAAGTCTGCCCAGGGATGTTGGTTGGGGGAATCTTATTCAGGTACAAAGTAAGCTCTGAGTGATGCTGAGGCTCCAGCTCTGAGCCTCAAAAGTTCTTAGCTGAGAAGGAGTGCTGTCCATAGGTGGGGGTTCTGAGCACCATGGTGCATATGGGGACTGGCAGTGGTTCAGGAACTTTCCCTTAGGGAGATTGGGTGGGGGTTCACCTGCCTGCTCTTTCCACATCAGAACCTCACTGTGACGTTTCTTGACAGGAGGTTCCCGCGGCAGTAAAATCGACACGTGGTCCACAACCCAGGTCTGGTGCTTTTCACAGAAAGAGGGCATCTGGAAAATCATTGCGCCGATGTTGAAAGCCCGCACCAACCACGCCAGCGCCGCGCTCAACGGAGAGATCTACGCCATTGGGGGTGAGGGCCAGCTGGCTCTGCCACTTTCTCCTTTCTGTTTATTTAATCTAGTAAACATCCCCGTTTGGGGTGCCGGGAACCGTGGGCAGTGCTTCCGAGTCCATCCATCTTGGCAGAGTTTCTGAATGTTATTTTGTCTGCAAAGATTATTTGTGGTTCATGACATTTGCAGGGTCCCGACTAAATTTTCAGAGTTCTCCTCTTCCCTCTTTATCTGACTGCCAAGCGGATCCTCATGAGGATTCAGGACCTCCCTTCCCTAAGCTTGTCCAGATTTATCCCATCATCTTCTGTACTCTTTGAGCGTTTTGGTCCTTACTCATGTCATTGATCACGGTCCATTTTAAGGCACAGTTACCTGAGAACATCATTTTCCCAATTAGACCATGAGCTACAGGAAAACGGAGGCAGTGATAGTGATCTCAGGAGCTCCTATAATGCCTCACATGCTCTGAACTTTGCAGACCATAGGGGTTTGATTAGAATCTTCTGAATGAGTGTTAGCCCATTTGGACTTTTCTTGGTAAAGATACTCCAGCTCATTTTACGGATGGGGAAACTGAGGCAAACAGGGTGCTATGACTGTCACTCTGAAGCTGGATTTGAATTCAGGAGGATGAGTCTTCTGACTCCAGGTGTGCACAGAATTTGCTCACTCCAATTTGATTTGGGCTTAGGACATCTGGATTTCTTGTTTATTTGAAGCTGAATCGGTGAATCGACTTTGCCATCATTTTACCAAATTTCCAGCAGCTTCAGTGGGTGGGCTTTGACTTGTGTCCTCGAGATCAAGTCAGCAGTTAACTTCCAGAGCCCACGTTTCCAAGGTGTCGCCCACCCTCCATGTACAGGCTTCCTGACAATAGGCTGAAGCCCATGTGGCTTGCAAAGGACTCCTTTAAACTTAGCCGGCTCACCCACTGGAGCTAGTCGGGGTCTGACCAGTCGCTCACCGCAGCCCCGTGTGGAATGGCCCAGAACACCCCAGCAGGGATGGGCTCATAGCTTCAGAGGAGCATGAATCTAGAGCTGGGAGGAATCGTGGGTCATTGAGTGCAGCTCCCTCTTCCGATAGAGAAATCCAAGGCTAAGAGATTTCCAGTGACTGGGCCCCCCAGAGCCAGGAAGTGTCCCTGAGGAATCCCTAGGTCATCATGCTGAGGTTTTGATGGACCCGTTTCCTCACCCCCAGGGTCACGGCCTGTTGTCCAGAATCATTCAGGGGCATCCCCTGTCCTAATGCTAACCAGCGGTCACTCCGCTTTTAGGGGCCGCCATTTTCTCATCTGTCCAATGGGCACAATTATCGCCGAGGTCAAGTAACTGGCTGGCTCATAGAGAGCCGCCGATGGGCACCTCTGCTTTCTTTCCCCTCCTCTCAGCAGAATAGGAAGAATAGTGAAGGTACATGTGGGGAGAGCCACGTTCACACTCGGGCACGACCTTCCCTAGCCATTTCCCCCGAACGAGTCCTTCCCCTTGACCCTGGTAAAAGGAGCCAAGCTGATAGATTGCCCGAGTGACTTGGCAAATGATAAAGTCTTCCAGAAACACAAGCTGTTTCCCTTCCTTCTTTTCTTGTGCTTTATGTCAGCTCCGGTGCCTTGTGACTTTGGCTGAGCCCCATCAGGACCCACATACAGAGGGGCTGCTGACTTGTGGGTTAGCCCATCTTTCCTCGAGCAGCAGCCTCGCCACGTGGATGCTGGGAGCTCCTTGAAGGCCTGGTCCGGTGCCCAGGCCAAGGAGGAACGCAAAGTCACAGGTTCCGAGCTCCAATCCCAGCTCCCCGACGTTCCCTGTGTGGGACCCAAGTCTCCGTTCCCTCCCCTGTAACAGGAGGCGCTCCCTTCTGATCCTGGCCTTCGTTCCCCGAGTCGCTCAGCCGTTGACCCCCCCATCCATTCTTGTTGCTTCCCAGGGACCACCATGGATGTGGTGGAGGTCGAGAGCTACAACCCCTACAACGACAGCTGGTCAGTCATCAGTCCGGCCCCCAAGTACGTGAGCAACTTCTCTGCCGTCGGCTGCCACGGGAGGCTCTACCTCGTGGGCTCGTGCGCCTGCAAGTACAACGCGCTGACCCTGCAGTGCTATAACCCCCTCACAGGTGAGCGGCCACATGGGGGTTAGGGCCCCGCATGGAGCCAGAGTCAGGGCGACCCCCGCCATGAAGGGCTTCCCGGCTTCCCTGAGGTCCGGGCAAGCTCCTCATCCACCATCTTGGCCTGTCCCGCCATCATCCACCTGCTGAGTTCTCCTGCAGCTGATTGGAGTAAGGGGGGATCACCAGCTCTCAGAGATGCCCCCTCACCCACAGCTGGTGATGGCGACCCCTCTGAATGTTAGAAAGCGCTAACACTCAGCCTTAATCTGTCATATCAGGACAAATGCCCCAATTACGAGCCCCAGACTAGAGAAATGGAGTTAATCCTCTTCCAGTCCTTGGAGATCAGGATCTCCTCCAGTTCCTTCATTAAGCTATTTCCCAGAATGCTGAGCCTTGGGGAGGGACCTTGGGGAGGGACCTTCTCACACCCAGGAACCCAGCAGGACAGAGTGGGGATGACGGCTGTTGGCATGAGCGTTCCCAGAATCCTCCTTCTGTACCATCCTGGGGGCCTCAAAGCCACAGTGTCCTCGCCCATAAAATTGGAACGGCAGAAATGTCTTACTGACCACAGGGACTTGACCAGAAGGAAGATGCTGGGTGCTGGGTTCAAATCCCAGTTCTTTCATCTAGTAATAAGTATGAAACTGTAGCCTCAGCTTCCCCTGGGGCTCCTCCTGGGTTGACACCTAAGACCTCATAGAAACAAGGCTTGTTTTGGGGAGCAGAGCCTCTCACCGTCTGAACCCCCGCTGAGTGTAGGGTCAGGTGCTTGTCTCTGTGATCCTAACCAGACAGGACAGGGAGGGAACCAAGGACCTTCCCCCCCCCACCCCCATCAGCCTCATAGTTCCAGGCTCCCTTTTCAGAGGCTTCAGAAGCGAGAACGGTCCAGAGAGCCCCGAGTCAGATGTTACAGATGAGGAAGCTGAGGCAGACAGACTTAGCTGACTTGCCCAGAGTCACTGGCCAGTGAGGGCCTGAGCTCGGATCTGCTCTCGGGTTTTCCCAGGTAGCACCTGGTGCATTGGCCGGGGCCTCCAGGCCAATGGTGCCCTGTCTCTCTTGTAGAAATCTGGAGCGTGATCGCCTCACCTTTCATCCCAAAGTACCTGTCCTCCCCTCGTTGCGCCTCCCTCAACGGGGCCATCTACCTCATTGGGGACAACACCAAGAAGGTCTACATGTACGACCCCGAAGCCAACGTGTGGCAGAAGGTAAGCCGTGTTTGTCACCCGGGGCGGCGTGGTGGGAGTGCATGGGACAGAGCCACGCCATGGGCCAAGAGCGGGCGCATCCGTGATCCCACGGAGACGGAACCCACGGAGACGGAACCACGGTGCTCTTGGGCTGCCGGGAATTCCAGCAGCAGGAAGGGTGCTCTGTCCTCTGCCTGGTCGGACCCATATCTGGTCCCGGGTTCGGCTCCAGGGAGCACGGACACGGACAGCACCAGAGAGTCCAGAGGAAGAAGGGCAGGACAGGGAAGGGCTTTGGGCTCGTAGCTGAGGATGTACGTTCTGGAGAAGCCAAGGGATGGGGTGGTTGGTTCCCCTCCTGGAGGGAGGCCACAAGCCCATTTCTCAGGGACGTAGAGGAAGGATTCCCCGGCCAGACGCCTCCCAAGCTTCCTCCCTCTCTTCAGTCCGGTGATCGTCCTGTGAGAAGTTCCTGGGCATTCCCATCCCCAAAATGGCCAGCCTGCCAGGGTCCTTGGGCAGAAACTGCACAGAGATACAACATGGCCGAGGGCTGAGATGCACTCAGAAATGCACCGGACCTCTCCCTGCCTCAGTTTCCTCATCTGCAAAATGGGGCCAATCATGGCTGTAGCATTTTCCTCACCAGAGAGGTTATGAGGTTCTAGCAAGATACACTAGCTGTGTGACCATGGCAGACCACTGAACCTCTCCCTGCCTCAGTTTCCTCATGTGCAAAATGGGGCCAATCATAGCTTCTTCCTCAATGGAGCAAGATAATATACCTGAAGAGGCTTCTAGATGTTAAAGGGTCAGAGAAAGGAGAGGTCGTAAACCTTTCTCTCATCTCTTGAGTTCTTTAAAATTTTCCCAGCAGTTTCCTTCCCATGACCCCCGGGGGCTGGTAAGCTTCCCTTAACTGATGTGTCCATGGTGCTGCATCTGGAATCAGAGGACGTGTCACTGAGTGTCAAGGAGACCCTGGGAAATGTATTTAATTTCTCTGAGGACTAGAGGAACATGGAATCATAGGAAGAGGCCCGGATCTGAAGCCAGACTCCTGAATTCTAGTCCCAGTCCCAACACTGACAGGACATATAACTATGGAGCAAGTCCCCTCGCTTCTCTGTGACTCTGGTCTCTTCATCTATAAAATGGGTCCCTTCCGGCTCTATTCCACCTCCATAAGATTCTCCATATGGAAGGGGCCCTAGAGACCACTGTGCGATGTCATCTGACAGGTGGGGCCGGGAGGGACCTCAGAGGCCGGCGAGATCAACCTTTGCATTTTATCGATAAGGAAACGCCGCCCCCCCCCAAAAATGAAGTGACTTGCCCAGGAGGCTGTGGGGAGCTCAGGGGGCCAGAGGGGGCTGGCAGCCAGGAATCCTTCCTCCCAGACTGTCCTCTCGGGAACTTTCCTGCAGTGTGGGGCAGAAGGGCCCAAGCTCCCGCCTCCCTCAGAGCCTCTGCAGGAAGGGCTTGGCCCCCGCGCCTGACCTCTGGGCCCGTCCGGGATGGGTCCCAGGGTAGGGTTACACTTGGATCATTCCAGAGCCGTCCCGCAGCTGTTCCCATGCCGTCAGCGCTCCGCGGACCACGCTGCCCTCGCCGGGGCAGGAGCACAGGTGCAGGGGGGGCTTGCCAGGCGGTGCTCCCCCCATGTCCGTCCCTGCCAGGAATGAGGGCAGGCGACCCGTTCCCAGCTCCAGCCCCGCAGCTCCCACTGGGGTGTCTGGGAGAGCTTTTTCATGGATGTCATGGGGCTGGGCTGCTCCTGCTGGGCCTTTGTGACGCTGGCTAGCTGGGACAGACCCTGACACACCCTAGAGAGACAATGGACTCTAGGTATTCAAATCCTGCTTCTGATGTTTATTGCCTACATCACATTAAGCAAGTTCCTTTCCCTTTCTGGGTCTCAGTTTCCTCATCTGGGAAATGGGGTGGAGGGGAGAGCTGAATCCCAGGAGTCAGCCTTGATCCAAGAACAAAGTCTCAAAGAACCTCCACTCTCCTGCCAATATTCTGCCTGTATGTTGATTGCTCTGAAGACATCCAGTTAAAAGTCCCGTGTCAGGACTGAGCCAATCTTTCCATGTGTAAAATGAGGACCCCTTCCGGTCCTGTGTGTGACTGGAGCAAGTGGCTTCTCTCTTAGTTCCCTCAATCAGTCAGATGAGATATTAAGCAGTGACTCCACACAGCTACTGTGTCAAGTGCCAGAGATGCAGAGGAAGGCAGGAGTGTGGGTGCTGGCCCTTAAGGAGCCTCCATTCTAATGGGGAGACAAAGGGGAAGTCTTTGCAGGGAAGATGGAATCCCGAGAGGACAGAAAAGTTGTCAACTCCACATTGGACTAGCGCTCATAGTTAGTCGTTTTCTTGGATTTCAAGAAAGCTGCCTCCTTCCAACATCTTCCCATTTCAACCATCTCTCCCCCCTGAGTTGAATGAGCTCTTCTACTTCCCCTTGATTGCTCTGGGTGACAGCAGGTCTCACTCAGTTGCTCCGTAAAAGACATTCACTTAAGCAGATCTCACTCAGGAGTTCCTAGGGGACATTGACTTAAGCAGATCTCACTCAGTTGCTCATTAAAAGACATTCACTTGATGAGATTTCACTCAGGTTGCTCATCAAACCACATTAACTTAAAGAGATCTCACTCAGTAGCTCCTCAAACCACATTAACTTTAAGAGGTCTCACTTAATAGCTCCTCAAAACACATTAACTTAAAGAGGTCTCAATTAATAGCTCCTCAAAACACATTAACTTAAAGAGATCTCACTCAGTAGCTCCTCAAAACACACTAACTTAAAGAGATCTCACTCAGTAGCTCCTCAAACCACATTGACTTTAATAGGTCTCACTTAATAGCGCCTTAAAACACATTAACTTAAAGAGATCTCACTCAGTAGCTCATCACAACACTTTGAGTTGATGAGATCTCGCTCAGGTTGCTCATCAAAAGACATTCACTTGAGATCTCAGTAAGTAGTTCATCAAAAGACATCAACTTAAAGAGATTTCACTCAGTTGCTCATTAAAAGACATTCATTTAAGCAGAACTCACTCAATTTTCTTGTTGGCAGATATTTTTCTGCTTTCCTCTACTGGGCTAACAGCTCATCTCTCCCTTTATTATGGGCCTCAGTCAGTCAAGAAACATTCATGAGACCCCTACTGTGTGCCAGGCACTATGCCCAGTGCTGGTTATTAAAAGAAACGCCACCTTCTCTGTTTCAGGTTCAGCTGCTTCACAGTCTGCACGAGAATGGGGGGATGGTGTCCCTGGGCGACAAGCTCTATGTGACGGGAGGCCGCTGGCAGGGCATGGAAGGAGACTACCGGGTGGAGATGGAGGTGTATGATGGGACTAAAGATGTCTGGACATGGGAAGGGGCGCTTCCCTGCCTCTGGCTCTACCACAGCTCTTCTTCCGTCTTCATGGACATCTCCAAGTGGACAGAGCCCTTTGTGAGGAGCTAAGGGCCTCCGAGGTCACACCTGTTCTTCTACCATCCTCCACTAAAGTTGCAGTACCCACAGGCCTTTGCATGAGCCTCCCCCGGGTACCCCTCTCCACCACGTCCGGACGTCATCATGTGTGCAAGTTTCTGCTTCTTCCTGCTTCCCAGACCCAGAAGCCTTCGAGAGGAGGAAGTGAAGATACCCCCTGGTTTCCAAGGAAAGTTTGAATGTGACTGCCATGGCTGCTTTTGTTGCCTTTGCTGTTATTTCCTTGATATTACTGAGACCCCCTTTTGACATGTTCTAATTGGGCAACCCAGGGCAAATCCAGAAGGAGGGGAGGAGGCTGGACTAGATTCTGATTCTGGGCTTGCCATTGGTGTTAGAGAGCCACAGATAAAAGGTCAGGAGCCCCGGAGCCCACCTGATCTCTAACTTCTCTGAGCCTCAGTTTCCATATGCAAACAGGAGAATGCTGAACAAGATGAGCTCCACGGTCCCTTCCTAGTTCAAATGTGTATGAGATGCTCACTGTCAGTCTGGGTTTCAGTTTTCCCACTCATCCAATAAGGAAGCCGAACACGACACTCTTCTGGGTCTCTTCCAAATGCAAACATTTGCAGGTCTTCTCTAGGACCTTGGGCCAGTCATTTCCCATGTCTGAGGCTCAGCTATGGTCTATCCCCCCAAATCCCCCTCCTTCTCCCCTTTAACATTCTGTTTTAAATCCTCGGGATTTAACATCCCTGAGGGTCTACACAACCTCGTCCTAGGTTCAGTGGTTTTTTGCTTCTTTTGTTTGAGAGCACTGATAGCTATTTATTCTTGTTTATGCCCTAAAGCCTGGTACTAAACCCAGCATACAGTAGGTGCTTAATAAATGCTTTGGGGACTGGACTGGACAGGGCTTAGTAAGAAAGAAGTATGCTTACCTAGGAGAACTAGGGCCCACTTTTGCAGATGGTGACCTCAGTGAAGTAGCTAGCTGTGTGACCCTACACAAGTCATTTCATTTCTCTGAGATAAGGTCATCATATTAATCTAATCAAATAACATAAGTGAAATGTTTTGGACGAGTGCTGAAGATCTGCCAGCTATTAGTTCCATTTTCCCTCTTCGTTTTACATTGGCTGGACATCAAATAGACAAAGTCCAACTGTCTTTTTTTCCCCTGAGGCAATGGGGTTAATTAATGGGGTTAATAATGTGTGAACCTTGCTCAGGGTCACACAGCCAGGAAGTGTTAAGTGTCTGAGTGCAGATTTGAATTCAGATCCTCCTGACTTCGGGGCTGGTGCTCTATCCATTGTGCCACGTAGCTGCCCCTTTTTAAATCATTTTTTAAAAAATTCTGAACTTCAACATCACACAAAGAGCATCTCCACAGAAATATCAGAACACCAAGTGAGGGCTGTGATGACCCAAGATGCTCTGTTTCATGTGGCTTGCTATAAGGACTGTATGCAATAAAGTCTGCATTTTACTTCTAAGACCATTCTCTTTGTGCACTTGCCTGAATTTCTTTTTTCTTTTTTTTCCTGTGCACTAAAACTCTGTCACAGTGACCCTTTGGGGTGAGGATCATTACTGCCCCCCCCTTCCTCTTGACCTTCCCAAGAGAAAAAAATGAAAAAATCCTGACAAGAAATAGCTTCGTCCAAGGGCATGAACTCCCATAGTGGCCGTAGCCACCTTTGGCTCTTTTCCTCTCCATTGGGAGGTGGGTAACATGTTTCATCACAGGGTCTCTGGTCATTGTGTCCATTGGTTATCATCAGTCAGTCAATTAGCATTTATTAAGCACTAAGTGTGTGCCAGGTAACATGTCAAGTTCTGGGAGTGAGTTCATCATAAGGTCTCTGGTCATTGCATCTATTGGTTATCGTCAGTCAGTTGATCAGCAATTATTAAGCACTAAGTGTGTGCCAGATATCATGTCAAGTTCTGGGGGCGTGTGGAAAGGTAATCTTACAGTCTAATGGGGACGGGATAAAACGTCAGTGACTGTGTGCCAATCAGACAAATACAGGGTAAATGGGAGTGAATCCACAGGTACTAATGTTAAGGAGAGCTTCCTGTAGGGGCGGGATTTGGGTTGGCACTTGAAGAAAGTTAGGAGGCTGAGCTGATACCAGGCTCAGGGGACGGCCAGGGCAAATGCCCAGAGTCTGGAGATCAGGGAGGAGCAGCCAGGAGCCTGGGGTTGCTGGATCATGGGTGTGAGGACACATAAAGTGTGCCAAGACTAAAAGGGAAGGAGCAGGGAAGGTCAGTTAGGAGAGGCTGGAGAGGTCTAATAGAGAACTTTCTATTGGATCATTGACTGTTTCAAGCCCAGGAACCTTCATTTTCCCAAGCTGCCTCCCTACAGGTGAGAGGAGAGTGTGTGAGGGCTCACACTGGGCTTTCATCCGTCATCCTGCTCTGGCCCAGCACAGACTGAAACAAGGGGCCGCAGGAGCCACATGGATGCATGGAGGGAGGGAAAGAGGGAGGGAGCGTGCATGGAGGGATGGATGGAGAGATGGATGGATGGAGGGAGGGAGGGTAGATGAAGAGATGGAGGGATAGAGGGAAGGATGGATGGAGGGATGGAGGGATGGAGATATAGATGGAGGGATGGAAGGATGGAGGGAGGGATGGAGGAATGGAGGGATGGAGGGAGGACCAGGGAGAGAGTGAGAACGGGGATGCCCAGTCCCTCATTCCTGGAGGCTGTTGACAAGTCATGGGGCGGCGGGGGGGGAGGTAGATTAGTCGCAGGCCACCCATAGCAAGGCGTTGCTGCCTCTTGTTGTCAGCAGCAGATGGAGAGTTCGTTCCCATGACTTCATCAGCCGGGTCTTTCCCTTGGAGGAAGAAACAGACAAACGTAGAGTGAGAGATTGAGAAAAAGAGGGAGAAAGAGAGCAGAGAACAGCTTGACTGCTTCAGGCTGCTGGGAAACACAGGCCAAGGCAGTGACATGAGAGCTCAAGAATGAGGATTCAATTTCATCCTAGCGTGAAGGAGTGTGAGTGTGAGTGTGAGCATGTGTGTGTGTGTGTGTGTGTGTGTGTGTCCCCGGCCCCATACACCATCCCTCCCTCCCACCTTCCTCTGCTCCTTCAATCCTTCCATGTGGGAAATCACCCACTATTCCCCAAAATTGGCCCTCCCTCGAGAGCATGGGATCGAAGGCAGTTTCCCCAGAGCTCTCAATTTCAGGCTGATCCTTGACCCATGTAAGATCAATGACTCTGAGCAGAGATCCTAGGGGAGACTCCCAGCACAGGAAGAGGGAAGGCAGGGGAGCCCCACGCCATGGCCCCGCATGCCCCCTTCTGTCCCACAGCCCCAGGCAGGTGGGGCCATAACCCCCACGTGGGGTTCCATGTGGATTTGCCCAAGGATTCAAACCAATTTGTTGTGGACATCCTGGTGGCTCTGATGACATCATTTGTACCATTCATTGTTTGGGAAAATAGCAACGGCTGCCGCCTCTGCATCAGCTGGACTTCACAGAGCGTCCTCTTCTTTGAGAGGATTTGCATGATGTCACAGGGGCCTGGAGAGGCCTTTCCAACAAAACTGGCTGCTCCCCTGCCCCCTTCCCACTCACACACGAGCACGTTGTCCAATTTTGGACAGATTGAGCCCGATTCATTAACATTGGGCCGGTTTCTGTCTCTTAAATTAAAGTAGACATTTCAGCTCTTAGCAAGAAAGCAAAGGAATAGCCCCACTGGGGAAACCAACAGGACCTCCTCATTGGAGTCAATTGCAGAGGCCATTTAGTCTAACTCAAAAGAATCTTCTCCTCTCCCCCCACCCTGAGGCAATTGGGGTTAAGTGACTTGCCCAGGGTCACACAGCTAGGAAATGTTAAGTGTCTGAGACTAGATTTGAACTCGGGTCCTCCTGACTTCAGGGCTGGTGCTCTATCCACTGTGCCACCCAGCTGCCCCAAAAGAAACTTTTTTTAAAAACTAGATTCTCAGCTAATTGTCGGTCCAATTTTGCATGGAGCCCTCTAAGAACAGAGAATTCACCACCTCTAAGGACAGGGAATTCACCCCCTTCTGAGATAGCCCCATTGCATTTTGGGGTATCTTTGCTTTGGGGGAACTTCTCCTAACACCTGTTCCCACCTTCATCCATCCATTATTATCAACTATACCGTTTAAGCAAAGCAGAATAGATTCAATACCTCTGCCACGTATATGAAGACATATTGATTTACTGATTCAGTGCTAAGCTAAAACCTATAAAACTAGTGATGGACACTTTTTTAGAAAATATAACAAAATTCAGTTGGAGGAACATAAAGTTGAGATTGCAAAAGAAATAATGGAGAAAAACCCATTAGGGATGAAATAGACATTGTATCACCAGCCTCAGATTATATTAAAAAGCTGTATCCTAAAGATTTTTGTTCTGTTTTATTTACTAAATTTGTACCCAATGTGGTGCTAATAAAATAGAAAAGGCTATCAGTGAAAACAGATCAGAGAAGCAGAAACCAGCAGCATTTCAGAAGAGCATCCCAGTGGAAAATTAAGAGCATAAATTAGTGAGGAAAAGATTTCTAGTTTTAGGGGAAGGATATTGGGGAGACTAAGAAGGAATTTGGCAAAATTTAGATTTAGATCAGCTCCTTACACCACAAACTACAACAAATACCAAATGTAACTGTGACCTAAGTGTAAAAGGTGACAATGTCAAAAAAATGAAAGGAAATGTTTCAGAACTATGGGTAGAGGAAGAATCTTGGGATATATAATTGATAGAGAAGATCTTAAAATACAAAACGATTTTGACCAAGTAAAACTAAAACTTTAGTAAGGAAAAAAATCAATGTAGAAGAACTAAGAAGAGATAATTGTCAAATGGGACAAATATTTGGATCCAGTGTCACTGATTAAGGGGCAGTTGGGTGGCCCGGTGGAGAGAGTGCTAGGCTTGGAATCAGGAAGATCTGAATTCAAAAGGGGCTTCAGACACTTATTTAATTGAGCCATCTACTCTGTTTGCCTCAGTTTTTTCATCTGTAAAATGAACTTCAGAAAGAAATGGTAAACCATTCCCATATCTTTGCCATGAAAATCCCAGATGGGGTTGTAAAGAGTTGGATATGACTAAGCAAAACAAAACAAAACCAAAAAAAAAATCATTGATTAAAGACCAATATCCATGATACAGAAGGAACTGGCAAAAATACCTAAAATCAAAACTCATTACTCAGTAGATAAGGGAGGCAAAGCATAGGAGCAAATGGCTTTCAAAAGAAAACTTGAAAGATCTCAACAATCATATGAAAATACACTCCATATCAGTCAGGAAATAAACATTTATTAGGGAGTTTTCTTCCTGGGAATTTCCCATTTAAACAATCACAGCTCATTCCCTTAAGGACCTGCTTAGGTGAGGAAGTAATTGGATTTCAAGGTGATACACTCTTGGCCATCTCTGAAGTGTAGGAAATTGCACTTTACATCATGCCATTTAGTGACAAGCAGAATGCTTTCTGAAAAAGCTGAAAAGATTTATCCAAACTGATACAAAGTGAAGAGAGCAGAACCAGAAGAACATTGTATGCAAAAACAGCAACATTGTACAGAGATCAACTGTGAAGCACTTAGCTATTCAGCACTGCTGAAGAACCTAAGATGAAAAATGCTATCCATCTCTAGAGAAAGAACTGATGGGGTCTGAATACGGACTGAAGCGGACTTTTGAAATTTTTCTTTATTTTTCTTGTTTGTTTGGGTTTATTTTTTGATCTGTATTATTTTGCAGTCACGCAAAACAATTTCCACATTGATCATGTTGTGAGAGAGACTTGATGACCTTTTCATTGAGGAGGAAGGGGAAGGAAAGAGGAAGGGGAAAAACTGGGAACTCAGTTTTTAAGGGAACCTTAAAAATTGTTTTTACACATAATTAGAAAAAAATAAAATATTTGAAACAATTTTTTTTCTAAAAATCATGTCATTTTATTTCTCTGCAACTCACATAATATTTCCAACTCTGTCTTTGGGAATACAGTCACTCTTTCAAATATTTGAAGATGCTTATCCTATATCCCCAAAGTTTTATCATCTGTAGGCTAAGTGTCAATAGTTCCTTCAATAATTCCTTGTATAGCTTTTTCTTCAGGGCTTTCACTCTCCCAGGCTGGTCCCTCCCATCTGGAATGATCTCATTTGTCAAAGACAATTCCTGAAAATTGCTGCGTATAACTAAACACAATATTGCATGTGCGGATCACCAGAGTTCAAGGCAAAGGGATTATGAGCTCCTTCAACATGGACAGTATGTCTTTTAATGCAGCCTTGGATCAGATAAGCCTTTTATCCCCCAGTGTCATCACACTGTTAATTTATATCGAGCTTGTAGTTATCAAAAGTTCCAGCTCCTTAAAAAAATAATAAAAACAAACTAAAAACAAAAAAATTAAAATAAAATTTAAAAAATTCCAGCTCGTTTTGTCATGAACCATCAGCTGATCGTGCTTCCCTCATCTTATGCTTGGACAGCTGATTTATGGAAGACAACTAAAGGAAGGTGCATTTACTCCTATGAGATTTTTATCTTTATAATTTTAATGTAAAATGCATTAAGGTGTTAATTTTTAAGATATCTGAAAGAGCGAGAGATGCCAGAGAGTTTAAAAAACAAAAACACCGGATAATGTTGTTTAAGAGAATCACAAAGGTTTTAGTAACTAATTGTTTGTGTGTCTACTTACTCTTCTCAATAGAATAAGACTCTATTGAGAGTCTTACTACTCTCAATAGCTTTTTGAGTCACACACACACACACACATACACACTGATGAAGGGGGAAATATCATTGATGAAAACATGAGGAGGCTTTCACAGATGGTTTTCCGCAATGGACTACATCCACACAATCATATAACAGACTGAAAGGCAGGAAATACTTATCTTAGAGTTCATTAATTATATATAAAAAAGCACCAATTTGATAGGAAAAAAGAAAACTTATATAGAGTCTCCTTCCAATGAGATTTCTTGAATGTATGTTTATAAGATCATCTCATTATCAATTTCAAGGCATAAATCAGGGAGATGTACGCTCTCCAAAGTTGTTGTCCACTGGCAGAGTATCCTATTCAGAGACCAAATGTGGAAGGGGTTCCTGTGGGTGGTCCTATTTATCATATGCTTCTGTTTGTTAGTGATTTTGTGTGTAAAGTCCCAGAATACTGTAGACCTTTGTAAATGAAATCCATAAACATTCAAAAAGAAATCTGCCTAATTATGCACGTGGGATGTAGACCGCTTATGGCTATGACTAGTTGTTGAATGGAAAAGCCATTGGGAACAGCTTGCAACTCACTTCCACCACTGGGTATGGTTTATTGTCCATTTGCAAAGTTTGTACTTTATCTATGCATAAGTCTAGGGTTTGCAATTTGTAATGATCCTAATATGGAGGAACACGGTATAATGGTATAAATGGTACCATCTAGGGGAGGTGGGCTGATTTTGCTGTAAGTGCGAAGAACAATTCTGCACTGGTGTTTAGGGACCAGAAGAAGAGCTTCAGAATGTTGGAGAGATCTTATATGGAGAGTATTAACAGAAACATAAAACAGCTGAAGTATATCGTCTACCCAACGAGGGACTCTTGTCAGAAGATACAGCCCTCTATTTCCAGCCACAATATCACTAAAAACAATAATATCGTTAATGACATGTGTTTATAGAGCACTTTAAGATTTGCAAATTGCTTTATAAATATTACCTCCTCTGGGTCTCATGATAACTGAGATGTAAGTGATATCATCTCCATTTTATGATGGGGAAACTGAGGTACTGAGAGGTTAGGTGACTGACCTGGAGTGATACAACCAGTAAGTGTTGGAGGCTGGATTTGAACTTGGATTTTCCTGACTCCAACACCAGCACTCTATCTCTCATGTCACCTAGCAACAAAGTCCTTGCAGCTCTTTTTCCTTTCCTTTTATCACTCTTTTGCTGTTTCTTCAACAATCTAAAGTACAGTTCTCACTCAAGAAGAGCGAATGTGTTTTGGATAACTGTTTATGGAGTCTCTGGCTTCTTTCTGTCTTTCTTGGTACCTGTGGCATTCTGTGAAATCTTTGTATCTTCCGCACTTTCTTTGAGAAGAAATCGAGGCAGTCCTTTCTGCATATGCATTTATACCTTGAATGCTTCTACAAGAGCCGGGAACATTTTTTACTTGCATCTGTGGAAACCTAAATGCATCATCTTTGGATGTTTTTCCCAGAAGAAACATCAGGTGGGGATATAACAAGTTCAAAGAGAAAATGACTTATCTAGGTCGCTCCCCAGGTCCAGCATGTCCTACTGCCTGCGCGACTCTTAAAGTCTTGTGGACGTCCTGGTACATGAGGGACATATATCGCTCTCTGTTTTAATGATTCTCTACAAGAAAATAATCGGTATTACCAAAACACACATAACCACATCACCTTCTCAGAAAGATTCATTGGTTCTATGGACTTAAAACTCCGAGGTTGGCGCTCAAAGTCCTGAAGTACCCAGAATCCCCTCCCTTGCCAGTTTGGTTTCGTGCTACCCCCTTAGGCCAATCTCCATTTCACACCAGCCTTTCTGCTAGCTGTTCCCTGACTCCCAAATGCCACCTCTCGCCTCCGTGCTGTTCCCTAGCTGGAAAGCACCCTGGACAGGGAGACAGGCCCTCTAGGCCCTTTTCTTTCTTGATCTCTCTTCATCTCGGACTCATTGAATCTCTAGCATTAAGGGGAGAGGGGTTTAGGAAGGGGGGGGGTGAGTACCTCCCCAGGGTTTCTCCTGATTGCTGCCCTCTCCCTTTCCCTAGGTGTTAATGTGAGGGCACGGCTCTCTCTGTCTATCTTTCTGCCTGACTCTGTCTCTGTCTCTGTCTCTATCTCTGCCTGTTTCCCTCTGTCTCTCTCTGATTCTCTCCTAGTCTCTGTCTCTCAATTTCTCTTTGTTTCTCTCTGTCTGTCTGTCTGTATCTCTCAGTCCCTGTCTGTTTCTCTCTGTCAGCCTCTGTCTCTATCTCTCTCAGTCTCTTTCTGATTCTTTCTTTCTCTCCCTTTCTCATACTCTGTCCCTTTGTCTATGTCTCTCTCTCTGTATTTCTATCTCTCTTAGTCTCTGTCTCTCTCTTACTCTCTGTGCCTCTTTCACTCTTTTTCTGTCTCTCTCTCTTGTCTCTTTCAGTCTCTGCCTCTATTTATTTGCTGTTGTTCACGGCATAGCCACGTAGGAAATAAAAACTTCCCAAGGGCGGGGGTTTGCCATTTCTCATTGCACCCCCAGCGTTTGGCACATCAGAGGCACTATATATATATATCATATATATATATATATACATATGTTTATATATGTTATATATATATACAATGTATATGTGTATATATATGTATATATATATTCAATATATATATATTGAATTCCAGTATCTTGAGAAGTTATTTAGCTAAATGCCATATCATTTTTAGTGTATGATCCTTAGCCTGCATACAGCAGGGACTTAATAAATGCCTGTTTCACTGCATTTCCCTTGGAACTCCCCTGTCTCCGTGTACTTCGTGGTACAGCCCAACTCTGCACCCTCCGAGGCATTAACACAACTTGGTTCAAGGCTGTATTGGGACCCCAACTTTCTCAGAGGAAGAAATTCTCAGTGAGTTGGGATGTTTCTGATTTACAAAGGATTGTACTAGGGGACGGCACCCAAGGAAAGAAGCTGGTGACCAGGGGCCTGGGCGGAGGCAGAGACCTGCTTTCAGCTTTAGTTTTCTCTGAGCGCTGTGAGATGTTGGGGCAGTCCCTCTCCGTGCCTCAGTTTCCTCCTCTGCCCCAGGGAGGGTCGGACAGGGAGCAGTGGAACTGGGTCTGGGGTCTGGGGTTTCAGCTTTAGTTCTCTCTGAGTGCTGTGAGACGCTGGGTCAGTCCCTCTCTGTGCCTCAGTTTCCTCCTCTGCCCCAGGGAGGGTCGGACAGGGAGCAGTGGAACAGGGTCTGGGGTTTCAGCTTTAGCTTTCTCTGGGCGCTGTGAGACGTTGGGGCAGTCCCTCTCTGTGCCTCAGTTTCCTCCTCTGCCCCAGGGAGGGTCGGACACGGAGCTGTGGAACTGGTCTGGGGTTCGCGGACTCGGGCCTCGGAGCCGCCGGGTTCCGGGCCGGCACGGGCCAGGGCCCTCGGCCAGCCGGGATTCTTGGGGGCGCGCCAGCTCCCGGGGGGCTCCCAGGCCGCGCCCTCCCTCTGCGCTCCCGCAGCCCGTCTTCGGGCCAGAAGGGGGCTCTGTGGCTCCCGGGCCGGGCGAGGGAGGCCGCGAGGCGGGGAATTCAAGCTCCTTAAGAGGAGGAGATAAGAGCTGGAGCCGGGAGATAGCGGAGGCTGCGGGAGGAGGCCGGAGCCTGGGAGGGAGCGGGCGCGCAGGCAGAGATAGCCCCGCGCACGGGGAGGGAGGGGAGAGCGGCCGGCCCGGGGGAGGAACAAGAGGCGCCCGGCTGGGGAGGACGATGCCGAGAGGAGGGCGGGCGCCGGCGGGGAGGACGGCCCCGGGCTCGGGCCCCCGCTGACGCCCCGGGGGCAGCCTCGCCACGGAAGCCGCCGCGGCCGCCGCCCCGGAGCCCAGCCCTCCTTCCAGCTCGGAGCGGCCCGGAGCCCTGCCCCTCCCCAAGATGGGGGTCCCCGCGGGGCGTCCCCGGGGCGCGCAGGGTCCTGCCCAGCCGCTGCCCGCACAGCAGCCAGCGCCTAGGCGCCCGGGGGAGCGCTCCTGCCTGGGTAAGAACGCGCTGCGCCCCTGGGAACCAACGGCTGGCTATGGGGGGGGGGGTGGCCACAGGAGCCACTAGGACCTCATCCTCCTCATCCCTCGGGCAGCGCTCTCTAGGCGGCGGTCCCCCGCCCCCCGTGCCTCAGGGCAACCTCCTGCTTCTTCCCAGGTGTCGGCCTCGCCGTCCGCGGAGACTCGGGGCGCCCGCAGGGGACGCGCAGGGGCCCCCGCCGGAGGGCCCCGCGCCCCGGGCCGGCCGCGGCCGTCCTCGCCAGCTGCCGCCTCCTGCTGCTGCTCCTGGGGCTGCTGGCGGCCGCCTCCTGCGCTGGCTCGGAGGAGTCGCAGAGAGACGGCGGGGGCCGCGGTCCCGAGAGGCGGCCTCCGGGGAACGCGCTCCCCAGGGAGCGGGGGCCCAGCGGCGGCCCCCCGCCGTCCTCCAACGACCCGGTAAGATCCCCTGGGCCAGCCCCTCCCCCGCCGGCCCCAGGGAGAAGTGGGGCTTGCCCATCCCCCTAAGACATCTTCCCCGGCGTCGTTGGGGGGGCCGGGGCTCTGAGTGCCGGAGGCAGAGTGTGTGAGAGGGGGGGCCCAGAGAGGACGCGGAGTGGGGGAGTGACGGCCCGGCCGGCCAGAGGATCTGGATTCAGGTCCTGCCACACGTCTGTGGGAGCTGGGCCAAGGCCGCGGCTCTGGCTCCATTTTCTGGCCCCTGAAACCAAAGCGCCGGGAGGCCGGATCATCACTTAGGGGCTCCCCTCCCATCAGAGCCCCAGGGACTTGCCCAGAATCCCCCGCCGGGAAGTTTCGGGGTCAGGATTCCAATCCAAGCCTCGCGGACTCCGGGTCTGTCCCGCTGCCTCCTGTCTGCCACGGGCCGTGGGAAGCTTTGCAGAAAGAGGGGCCGGCCAAGGGGCAGCGTTTCCTGCCGCGTGGAAAAGATTAGGGGAGAAATAAGGGAACTGGGGGCGAACCGGCCCCGGGAACGTGGAGCAGGAGGGCCGCGCTCGGACCCTCTGAATTGGGGTTTCCGAGACCTTGTCTTGCCTTTGATCTCAGGGGATCTGATGACAAGGGGGGCTCTTTACCCTTGGGCGAGACGGAGGGCTTCAGTTTGGGAACCGGGGAAGCGAGGGCGGCTGCCGGCTCCCTGTACAGCGTCCTCCTGGCTCCCAGCTCCCGCCCTGGGGCCTGGCCAAACTCCCGGGGCCGCAGCTCCGCCGTCACGCAGCCGGGGGCCTGAACTCCCGCCGCTGCTGCTCTGTAAAGTCAGGTGGAAGCCTGGGGGAGCTGCGGATCTGGGGGGATCATGGGATCCGGGACTGGGAGAGCTCTTGGAGTCTGTCCCCTCCTCCTCCCCACGTCCCTCATCCTTCTTGCCATCCATGGTCTCAGTAGTTGAGTCATCCTTGACTCCTCCCTCCCGTGGCTGCCTCATCCCCGAACCTTGCTCTTTGCCTCCAGGATCTCTCTGATATTCAGGTTCTTTTCTCTAGGATGTTTTAACATCCTAGTTGTTTTTTTTTTTTTTGGGGGGGGTCACCCCAGGCTATGGCTGTGCCTTCCCAATTGATTTCCCTCCCTCCCGTCTCTTCCCCAAAGGACCTTCCCAGAAAGCAGCCCGATCCTTTCCCTGCTCAATAACTTCCAGTAGCTCCCTGACTCCGGAGCAAGTGCCCCTTTACCTTTAGCAGATCCTTGGTCTTAACTTCCATTTTCGTGAGCTTTTTCACAGCCCATCTATGTGTGAGTAACTGATCGTACAGACACAACATTTACAAATACGTGAAGAGACTCGGATCGGGTGTTTGTGCCACAGTAGAGCCCCGGCCTCATTCTGTTTCTGCCCTCCCGGGGCTCAGGCCGGCACCTCCTCTGTCCCGTCACTGTCCTCTGCTCTGTCCCATCACCATCCTCCGCTCTGTCCCGTCACCGTCCTCCGCTCTGTCCCATCACCATCCTCCGCTCTGTCCCAGCACCTCCTCGGTGGGTCCCACAGCTCCTGTTCCCTGTTCCCTGTTCCAGGAAGCCCCCACCACCGAGAAGCCCCAAAGCATCAACCCCAGGGACGCCTGGATGCTTTTCGTCAGACAGTCCAACAAAGGGGTCAATGGCAAAAAGAAGAGCACGGGGAAATCCAGGAAGTACAAGGTAAGCATGGAGGGGCCTGGGCAGCTTCTGGGGAGAGTCCTGGGCACAGAGAGTGCATGTTACCAAGATGATGCCGTCAGAGCCTCACAATAAGCTTGCATGAGAGGAAGTCTGGGTATTATTATTCTCATTCTACAGATGAGTAAACTGAGTCAGAGGGATCAATGACTTACCTATGGCCAACTAGCTTAGTAAATGGTAAAGGTAGGATTTGAACTCAGATCACTCCTGACTTGAAATCTCGGGCCTCTATTTCATCAGAGTGATCATTGAGTTCAATTCCCCAATCCCCCAGATTCACAGGATCTCAGATCCCGAGCCAGGAGGGTCCTTAGCCGCCTCTAGGCCAGCGCCCTAATTCTGTACGAGGAAACCAGAGTCAGAGTGATGTCTACACAGGTGGTAACTGGCAGAACTGGGCTCGAACCCAGGATCCCCGACTCCAACTCAGGAGGAATTGGAACCCTAACGTGGGCAACGAATGATGAGTCAGCCAGGGCCACCTTCTCTCTGAAGCTTGGACTTGGAGCGGCTCCGCATAATCATCCAAGTCTCCTCCCACCTTATGATTCTTTCTGGTCCCAGTGGGAGCTGCACTGGGCTGGCTGGCAGACATTAGCAGGAGGCAGGTCATCGGCCCATCACTGGAGGGATGGGGATAGTAGCTGATAGTAGCGAGAGATAGAGATAGACTCGATTTAAAGAAGTGTTTGGTCTTGTTGGGGAATGAGTTCCCCATCCCTGGAGGGATTTAAGTGGTGGCCGGGTGACCACTTGCCGTGGGAGGGGCTCGTGGGCCAAGCCCGGGGTTAGAGACCACAATCCCAGAGTGCTTTGCAGTTCCAAGGTTCTGATTTCCAAAAAGGAAGAGAGGGGGATTTATCTGAAGGCAAGTCGTTAATACAAAGAAAGACTCCCCAGACCCCAGCTGCTTTTGCTGCTTTTCTCGAGCCATAGTGAGAAGCTAAGTTTCTTTCCGAAGTGTCCCATTAGTGTCACCCTCGGGTGACCAGCTGCCTGGTGTCTGGGGATGTTCCCAGCAGAGCGGGCTGTCCCCCAGCCCCCTACTCCTGCCGCCCCCGTTCCTGCAGCCCCCACTGAGAAGCCTGGGAGGGGGCAGGGACTGGGCTCTCCTGGTTCCAGCCCAGCCATGTCCTGCTCCTTGTACCCAAGTCACCGTGAAGCATCATGGGAAGGGCCGAGGGGACCTGAACCTACCCAGCTCTGAAGTCCAAGGGAAAATGAGCGCCCTGAGGGCAGGGGCTGTAGCTCTGGGTCCCTGTGGCCCCATCATGGAGCCGAGCCCGGGCTGCCCCCTGGGGCTGAAACCAGGGCAGGCGTAAGGGGCTCCTGGCTAGGAAAGGCCAGGGTGGCAGCGGGGGAGAGAATTCCCAAGGACTCGTGCATCCAAATGACCGAGTCCAAGAGCAGGATTCCAGGGTCATCTTCGCGGCGCTGGCTCTTGATGCTTTTCCGGGTCCTTTGTCTTTCAGCTGGGGCTCCCAGGGCCGCCCGGCCCCCCCGGTCCCCAGGGCCCCCCGGGGCCTTTCATCTCGCCAGAGGATTTATGGAAGGAATTCCAAGTGCTGCTGAAAGGTACGGGAAGGATGTTGGGGGGGTCTGTGGGTGCCGCGGGGGCCCCCCCCGGCTTCAGATCTGGGCGTCTCCCTGTTGTCGCGGATTCAAGATTGACCAAAATCTTAAGGAAGCTCTGGTGCAGACCTGTCGTTTTACACGCAGGGAAACCGAGGCCCAGGGAGGTCAGATGTTGCGTCTGGGGGCACAGAGGCAGGAGGAGGCAGGGGCAGGATTAGAGACAGTCAGTGAGCCAACAAGCACTGATCGAGGGGCCAGGGCACCACGGGTGCCGCACTGGGGGGCGTCAAAGGGGCAAAGGCGGTTCCTGCCCTTGGGGAACCCAAGGGAACCGGCCCCCCAGCACACACTCACACACAGGCATACTCGCCACACTCACACAGACACACTCACAGCCCCAGGGCGCCGGACACAAAAGGGAGGGCTGCTTCTGGGTGGAATTGGACCTTTGAACTTCCTGACTCTGAGACCAGCGTCCTCTGAAGCTTTTGTGGAGAATGTCGGACTCGGAGTCGGAGGATCTGGGTTCAAATCCTGACTTGTCACACTTTGTGTGACCTTGGGCAAATCACGACCTTGGCTTCCTAAGGGGCTGAACCAGGGGTTGGACCAGATGACCCCTGATGGCCACTTTAGCGCTAACCTCTGACCCTGCCTGTGCTCCTGGGCTTGTTTTCCTCCTCTGCAAAGGGGGCAGGTTAAACGCGCTGCCGCCTTCCCACTGTAAAACCTCTGAGCCTTTCGTGCCCGACTGTGTGTGAGGCACAAACAGCCCCGGCCTGCCTGCTCTCTCTGGGCTCCCTTTGGCCAGCCACACCAGAGGATGCTCACCCCCCCCCCCCAACACTTTGTCTCCTCCCTTCCCATGAGTACCCAGCGGCCGTCCCAGGGCAGGGGTGGAGAGAAGCCTCCCCCAGCTGCAGCTGCGGCTCCCACAGCCTTGGGCCTCGCAAACACAGGCACTCCCTGAGATAAGCTGCTCTGGGAAAACCTCCTCCCCGGTGGGTCCCACGCTCCGGCCGAGGGAGGGGAGGGGGAGCTGGGGGGCAGGGGCGGCTGGGGGGGCAGGGGCGGGCTCGGGCCTCCCGCCAGGCTCCGGTGTTCAGAAAAATGCGGGATTTCCCTGGGCCTGGGGGGGGGGGGGCATCTGCGACTACTTGAAGGTTGTTGTGGGGCAGAAGCTTCAGGGGTCTGGGCCGGGCCCGAAGGGAAGAGCCTAGAGCAGTGGCCGGATGACAAAGGGGCAGGTCCTCCCCCCTGCTTTTTTTGTATCTCCAGGGCTCAGCACAGTGCCAGGCACACAGTAGGTGCTTAGTAATGTTCTCTGACCTGGGGAGCCAGATTCTGGTCCAGGCTAACACACTCTTTCCCCTTCTGAGTCTCTTCTGGCCCCGTGGCTGAAGTGTCTGACAAGTGCCAGGCACACAGTAGGTGCTTAATAAGTGCTCTCTGACCTGGGGAGCCAGATTCCAGTCCAGGCTTCCATGCTCTTTCCCCTTTCAGAGTCTCTCTGGCCCCTCGGCCACAAGTGGGTGGGAGGGGGGATGTGGACGACCGGAGCAGGCCGCCCGGTTCCAATCCCTGCCCCGACCGCCCTCTGTAGGGGCCCCCTTAAGGCCAGGCCTGTCCTCAGCCAGGAGGCTGTTCCTGTTCCAACACGGCCGTCGTCCTGGGGCACTCTGCAAGCTGGGGCTGGGAAGGGCCTCCCTGCTCTGGGGCCCGGGCTCCGGGACACAGCGGGGACGCCCCCCTCCTCCGGGGGCCTGGCCCAGGCCGGCGGGCTGAGCTCAGTCCGTCTCCCGGCAGGGGCGGTGAAGCATCGGGACAAGGTGGGCCCGAGGCCCTGCGAGGGCTGCGGGGCCGGGGACGCCGGGGACGCCGGGGCCGAGGAGGAGGAGAAGGCCGAGGCCGCGGCTGACGAGGAGGACGTCCTGGCCCTGGTGGCGGGGCCCCTGGTGGAGAGCCGGAGACCTCAGCGAGTGGAGGCCGCCTTCCACTGCCGGGTGCGGAGGAACACGTCCATTGAGCGCCGGTCCCTGCAGGAGCTGCAGCTCTACCACCTGGTGAGTGGGGAGGAGCCGGGCGGCCCCGGCCGTGCTCCCGGAGCACTGACGCGCTCGTCCACGGGGTCCCGCCCCAGACGGCAGAGACCCCGGGCATTTAGGAGACGAGGGAACGGAGCCCAGAGGGCTCAGGAGTGGGGTTCACAGAGGGGGGGTTCTCTGCGGGCCACAGTGAAGAGCAGGGCCCGGGATCGCCGGCCCGCCGCCTCCAGGACGGCCTCGGGGGGAGCCACCGTCACCTCGGCCCGTGGCTGCGAGACCTGGAAACCCTAATTCGGCCTGTTCCTTTCCAGCCCGGAAAAGAGGGGTCGTTCCAGCGCGGGCCGGGGCTGAACCTCACCAGCGGCCAGTACACGGTGCCCATCACGGGCTTCTACACCTTCGCCGCGACCCTGTACGTCGGTAAGAGCCGACCCTGCGCACGGAGGCTGGGCCGGAGGCCGGGGGAGAGGCTGGGATCGGAGCCACAGGTTTGGGCCGCCGCAGGGGGCTGGCCGGGCCCGGGTCCCCGGGGACTTCGGCTTCCCCAGGTGTAAATGGGGGTCAGTCTCCAGACGGCCCCAGGAACAAACCCTGGCCAGATTTACCGCACGGTCCCGGCGAGTCCCAGAAAGATCACATGCAGGGGCTGAATTAGGGCCGCTCCCTCACGGGGATTGTCCGGGCCCCCAGAGGCCCCCCCATTGAATGCTGGGCACACCATGCCCAGGGGAGTGCCCCGGGGGGTGACTGGGGCAGGGTCTCCCTTCAGACCTGCCCCCCAAGCCCCCGGATCATCCTCTGGAGGTCTCTGCACCAGGTTGTGCGTCTCCTCCCTTTAGACTGGGAGCGCCTTGAGCAGGGACAACTCTTGCCTTTCTTTGCAATCCGGTGCTTGCGCAATGCCTGGTACATGGTAGGCGCTTAATAAATGCTCGTCACCTTCCCTTGTGGAGCAGAGCCTCGAAGGGCAGGATGTGTGAGGAGGGAAAGCGCGGGGCCCCCGGCTGGGGCCTGGAGATGACTTCAGGTCTCCTGTGGGCGAGGTGCTCGGACCGCGGGCCCGGAAAGGCCATGGGGCCTCTGGGACGGGGCAGCTCAGCCGGACCTGGGCCTGGGCCCTCGGCTCACATCTGGCCCTCGTCCCCTCGCGCCGTGTCCCCCCTTAGTGGGGACGCGGCAGGCGTTGAGCTCCCGCACCGAGGAGGCTGCTCCCTCTGGCCGGGCCCCGGTAAGCCCATTTCCAAAGGCCGCAGTCCAGGACGCTGTCTGGGAGAGGTCAGTGCAGGAAAGGGAGGCCGGGCCAGAGCCAGAACGGGAAAGCTAAACTCGGGATGGGGGCTCTGAAGGCCCTGCGGCCGGCCGGTGACCGGGAATCCCCGGCAAGGACCTGTCTCGGATCCCCAAAACAGGATTTCAGAGGGAGCCAGTTCTGTTAAATAGAGGCAGGCCCCCCTCCCCCATCCAAGGCCACAGACCCCCCCGAGTCACCCCCAGCCCCGGCCCTTCTGGCTCTGAGCGCTGTGACTCCCCAAGATTCCCCTGGCCCTGGGCAGCCGGCTCTGGGGGATGCCTCATCCCGGCCCTTCCGGCTCTGAGCGCTGTGACTCCCCAAGATCCCCCCGGCCCTGGGTGGCCGGCTCTGGGGGCCGCCTCATCCCGGCCCCCGCTAGCTCCCTCCCAGGCCCTCCTGTGACCTTGTCTCCCCTTGCTCACAGCGCCCAGCGGCGACCACCAGAAGAAGGCACCCTCTCGGTCCCGGGACCGCCTGCGGGTGCTGATCTGCATCCAGTCCCTGTGCCAGCGCAATATGTGAGTGGGCCCTCAGATGGCGCAGCCGCGGGCAGGCGGGCATGGGGTATGGGGGGAGACTAACGGGTGCCCGGCAGTGGGGGTGGAGGACAAGCACCCGCTCGCTTGGACGGGCTCCCACACCCCAGGCGGGAGGTGGTCAGGAAGCCCAGGGGTTTGCCGCAGCCCCAAGCCTCCTGGTGTGAGTCCCCACGCCCTGATCCCCAGTTACAGCCTCGGCCCTAAGCCCAGGAGCTCTGTGGGGCTGCAAGGAGACCGAGGGGAGCTTCTTGTCCGGGGTGCTGGATTTGAACCCAGCACCGGGGACAGCGCCCTATCCCCTGGAGAATGTCATGTGATAAAACCCAACAGAATCAGGGGAGGGAGACCCCTCAAACTTGGGGGCATCACCTGTCAGTGAGGGGGTGCAGGGCCAGCTGGGGGGGGCAGCGGAGGTGGGAGGTACCACAGGGAAAGGCGGCGGGGCCCGGGAGACGACCCTAGACTGACCCTCTGTGTCGCCGGCCCCAGGTCTCTGGAGGCCATCACCGGCCTGGAGCACAGCGGCGAGCTCTTCACCGTCACGGTGCACGGAGTCCTGTATCTGCAGGTGAGTGAGGGGCCCCGATCCCCAGACAGAATCAACGCTAAGGACGAGGAGCCCGGGGGGCCGGCTCCCCCAGAATGCGCCCCCTACCTGAGGCCCCCAAAGGGAAAGCTCTGCGCCTCCACAACCCCACCACGCAACCCGATGATGCTCCTCCCTTCTCTGTATAGGGAGGACGATGGGTCTTTTTTACAGAGGGGGAAACTGAGGCTGGGGGCACTGACCTGGCTTTCCCAGTTGTTCTTCTCCCCTCCCCTGAACCATCTTGAATAGACTTTCCTAGGTAAATGTGTCTACCCAGTAGGAAGGAATAAGCCAATAAACAAGCATTTATTGAGCACCTACTGCACGCCAAGCACTGTACTAAACGTTGGGGACGTGAGACAAAAACGACCACATCCCATTGGGCAGACACACAAAAATTGGCATTTACAGGACGCAGGGCACGCCTGGGGTGGGGGAGGGCCGGGGCTGCCTCCTACGCCTGCGCAGCCCCCACTCCCCACCTCACCCACTGCCCGGCACGCGGTAGGTGCTTTTAGCGGCATGTCCTATGGGACTTGCTCTTCTTCCAAGGGGGATCACTAAGTGACGGCCTTTTTTGGACCGTCTGAGGCGGCAGGGACGGCATTGCCTGGCCATGCTCAAGCCCTGCCTCAGACATGTAGCAGCCACGGGACCCGGGCAAACCAGAGCCCAGCTGCCTTCTCTGTAAAATGGGGGCGGTAGAAGCACCGTCTCCCATGGTTTTGGGGATCCCGCGAGATAATGTTCAGAAGGTGCCCCTCCCCGCGCTCTATGACAGGCTGGAGGCAGGAGGCAGATGAGCAAGTCAGGGAGAAGGGGCTCCAGGAAGGCGTCACTCTGGGTAGCTGCAGGGTGGTGGGAGACGCTCCATTAAACTGGAAAAGCGGCTGGTGTCCGTGCTGGCTGCAGCCGTGCCTGGGCAGGGGGTGTGAGGCCGCACAGCCGGAGGGCAGGCGGGCTCAGACTGCACGGGACCCGACAAGCCGCCCAACAGGGGCCGACCCGACCCGTCTGAGGAAGACGCACAGAAGGGACTGGAGACCAATGCGGAGCCTGTTCTAATCACCGACTAGCAGTTATTAGGTGCTCACTGAGTGCCGGGCTCTGGGCGACGAGGATGCAGGAAACAGGAGTTTCCATGGATGCAGCCTATGTACCACCTGCATCCCAGATGATCTGGACTGGGGGAGGGGGCAGTCCCTGCTAAGAGGTGCTGGAAGCTTAATGACAGAAGGATTCTGGGAGACTACTCCAGGCCGGGGGAACGGCTGTCCAAAGGACGGGAGGAGGTGGCGGGGAGGCCGTGGTGGCCACTGTCGCGTGCAGGGAGGCTGGAAAGATCAAGGGCTCTCAACACCAACCCCATTTTATCCTAAAGGCAAGAGGGCGTTAGTTGAGGTCGGGGAGACAAGGCCAGACCCGAGTTTTAGAAAAATCCTTTTGGCAAAGGAGAGAATGGATAGAAGGGGAGAGCTGAGGCGAGGAGGCCCATGGGAGGTGAACGTCCACATGGAGAAGGTGAGGGCACCGTGACACGCCGTCAGATATGGGTGACAAGAAAGAGCAGAGGCGAGGCTGTCTCCCAGGCCGTGGCTCCTTGTGCCAGGCCATGGCTCCTTTTACCAGGCCGAGACTCCTTGTGCCAGGCTGTGACTCCTTGTGCCAGGCCAAGGCTCCTGGTGCCAGGCCGTGGCTCTCTATGCCAGATGATGGCTCCTTGTGCCAGGCCAAGGCTCCTTGTGCCAAACCAGTTCTCCCCATCAGCCGGGGCAAAGAGGCTGGGACAGATGGGGCCTGAGCCCATGCTCGGCCTGCCGGCTCTTGCTGGCCCTCCTCACCGCCCCCTGTTGCATCCCCCCTTTCAGGCTGGCCAGTATGTCTCGGTCTTCATAGACAACGCGACCGGGTCGTCTCTCACCATCCGCGGAGGTTCGGACTTCAGTGCCGTTTTCTTGGGGCTGTGAAGCCCTCCGTGACTCCGGTGTCTCCGTCCCCTTTCCTGAACTTTGTAAACTGAAGCTCTGCTGGAGAAGCAGCCCCACTCTCCCGGGCTGGGGGACCCCCAACGGCCACCATTCCGACCTGTCCGTGACGGCCCCGCATCTCGCCCCGGTGATGTCCTTTACGCAACGGCGTGTTGGGGCTCGGGATTGAATGGTTCCGAGACTGGAGAAGTGACTGAACTACAAAGACTTTTCCCCTAAAGGAAACAGGGGACCCCGCTTATCCCGGAAAACATCTTCCCAACCCACTCCTGGAAGCCGCCTCTCCCGACTCTGACTTCCCTCTATTCCCGCTGCCTCGGGGGCCGGCAAAACCTGCTGGCCAGCTGTGGGGCCTTCGAGCCGTGCTTCCCCCTGACTCCGTCTCCTCTAGGTGGTCTGGGTCGGTGGGGGAGAGGGAGGAGCTCAGGGGGCCTTCTCCGTTTTCCAGCTTGCAGTTAAAAGGTGTGAGACAAATGGGACAGGGCGGCCCCGGGCTCCTCCACCTGAGGTCGGTCCTTTTGCTTTCTTGTCGACTTGGAAACCATTCCTCCCTCCGAGCCAGCCTGGGCGGCAACAGGGACGTGAGGCTGGGTGAAAACGGAAGGGGCCACAAAGGGCGGAGCTGGACGGGGGGCCCGAGGAGCCAAAGCCGGGTCACCACGCTGGGAAGTGGGCTACAGCGTCCCCGGGGGCGTCCTCTACTTCTCCCCACTGCCCGGGGCTTGCAGGCCAGCGGGCCGCAGGTGGCTTGGCTCTGGACCCGAGGACACAGCGTCCCCAGGTGGCTCCCTTGGCCCTTGCACCACCCACAGCTCCCGGCTGGAGAGGGTCCCATGTCCAAGCCTGCTGGGTATGACCCCTCCTGGGGGACCCCGATGAAGGTTGATGTTTGGCAGTTCTCAAAGACCCCAGAACGCTCAGGCAGCTGCAGTGAACCTCGGGACTCCAGAGCCCCCGATTTCTCAGTAAAACTTGTGCCCGCCCTACCTGGAAATGAAGAAAACCTCCTCCTGATAAGGGGCAGCGGCCGGGGCCTTCCCGGGACGGGAGCTTCCAAGAAGCTCTGCTGAGCTGCCCGTGGCCATTGGCCTTGGGCATCCCCTCCCCCCGGGCAGCCCGTTTGGCGGTTACTGACGCCCTCCCGAGTGCCCGAGAGCACAGGGTGGAGGAGCGGGGACCCCGAGGACACCGGCTCTGACCAAGATGCTGGGCCTGGGCCAGCCCCCTCTCCCCTGCCCCACCCGGTCTCTGCAGGGCCTGCCCCCTGGGGGGGACGCCTCTCCCCAGCCTGTTGGGGATGGATTTCTTCTGCACAAAACCATGAGTTAAATAAACTCTGCGCTACTTGCCCCGACTGGCTTGATTCTCCCCCCCCTCCCCCCCACTAAGAGTGCCCCTGGGGCCCTTTCCTTAGGGACACCGAGACAGAGCTACCACTGAATTCTGAGGTGTCCAAGTCCCTGCGCTGAGATCCCCCCATCCATGAGGGCCCGGCGCATGGGCCCTGACCCGGAGCAGAGAGGCCCGGAGCCCAGGCCTCTGCCCGGGGCGTGTGGGACCGTGGGATGGGGCAAAGACCAGGGCTGAGGGTCTCCCAGCATCAGGGATGGGGCCTGGCAGGAGGTGGGCCCAGCAGAGAAGGCTGCAGGGCTGGGGGGGAGGGGGGAGGGAGGGGGCCAGATGTGGCTGCACGGAGGCCGAGCCTCCCAAGCAAAGACCCAAGAGAGGGATGGGACAAGGAGGGACGGGTCCCGGGACCCCGTGGAACCCTGCACTGTCTTCTGCACCCCCCGCTAACCCTGCACTGCCTTCTGCACCCCCCGCTTCTGCCTTTACTGAAGTTCTCGGGCCCCTCGGTCTGCCCAGCCCAGCCCAACGGGCGTTGTCCCCCCCAAGGCCGACACTTGGCTGGCCGCAGGCCCGGGGTCACCATCTGGGACCCCCAGGGGCTCTCTCAGGGGCTCTGCAATGAGGGCAGCTCGGGTTAGAAAAAACAAACAAACCACCTTTATTTACAAGCACAGAGCACAGATGCGCACACAGACCGAGCCCCCCCTCGCTGCCGCCCCTCACTTCCCTATCCGCACGACCATCACGGTCACGTTGTCCGCGGAGCCGCGCTGCACGGCCTTGGTGGCCAGCCGGTTGCAGGCCGCCTCGTACCTGGCGTCGAGGGCCGACTTCCCCTCCCGGGTCTGGATCTTCTCATCCTTCTCCCCCAAGGGAAAAACGGCAGTTACCCCCACGGCCATTACCACCCGTGGCCTTCCCCGGGGCTCTTGCCTGGCTGGGGGTGAGGGAGTCTGTCCGGCCTGACTGGGGACGGAGACTCAGGACAGGTTGGGTGGGCAGGGCCTACGGGGCGCCAGGGGCGATGCCCAGGGGACGATAGATGATGGCATCCGCTTACAGAGCCCCAGGCAAAGGCCTGGCGGGGCCCTGGGCCGCAGGAAGAGCAAGAACGTCCCGGGGTTTTGCCAAAGCCAAAGGGCCCAAGGCCAGCCCTCTCCCACCCAGGACCCCCGTCTCCTACCTCCAGGCAGGACAAGATGAAGGTCACAGCTTCCTCAGGGGTGAAGACCTTGAAGAGCCCATCACAAGCCAGCATGATGAACCTGACAGGGGAGGGGGGGGAGGGAAATGAGCCCCTGCCAAGGCCTTGGTCCCTCCTGACCCCACAACACTATCTCCACATTCTCTGCCTCCACAGCACTTTGGGGGCAACTCGGACCCTGGGGAGCAGACCAAGGGGTGGCTGGGACGGTCGGGGCTGACCCAAGTGGGCACCAACTGGCCAATCAGAGCTGGGGCTCCATCGGTCCGTTGTGGGCCCCAGATGGACACTGCCTCTAGGGGCACAGCCCGGGGCCCCCCAACACTCCCAGGATCTCAAACTTGGCACACACAGCAACTGTCCTTCAGGGGAAGGACACTCGGCTCTGAGTGGCCCTGAGGCAAACTCGGGGGCCCAGACACAAGGACCCTGGATGGAGGGGACAGGGTGGGGGAGGGGGCACACAGGCAGAACGCCGCCCTACCCCCCTCAGTGAGGCCAGAATGCCCGGGGGTCCCCGAGAGCACGCAGCCGTCTGAGTCCGGGCCCAGCCATGGAGTCACAGCTCTTGAGACCATCATCACTCTGGGGGCCACCTCACTACCTGACAGCAGGGCCTCCAGAGCGTGTGCTCACCAAGCTGGGTCCCCAGTTTAGCCTCTGAGAAGGGTCCCCCGCACTGGTGTGACCATGTAAAACATGAACGCTGCCCCTCAGAGCAGCGGGCGCCAGGGGGCCTCTGCCCAGCTTGTGCCCTCCCCGCTCCTTTGGGAGCCTGGCACGCCGGAATGGCGAGCGCTGAGGTCAGCAGGATGTGCAGACTGTTGGGCTGACCCCGGGGGGTCGGGGGGCACAGGAATGACTAAGAACCACGGGTCAGACACTGAAGGATCCAAGCAGCAGGGGAGGGGGCTCCTTACCACCAGGTGCCACCCCAAGTGGCACAGAACGCGTGGTGCTGAGCTGCCAGATCCGGGGAGGGTGCGGGCGCCGTGTGCCCTCTGGCTGTGCCCCACACGCCCGCCCCCGCCCCTCCTCTCCGGGGAGGCCTTTACCTGTCATTCTGGGTGAGCTGGCAGCGTTTGATGTCAGGCACCGAGGTGACGCCACAGCGCTTGTACTGCCCGTCCCCGATGGAGCGCGACACCTCCAGCACGCCGAGCACTCGGCCGTCCCTGCAGAGAGAGGGTGATCAGGCCCCAACCCCGCACCCCAGGGGGCGCCGGTCTCCCCCCTCGCCTTGAAGAGGGGACACAGACACCGAAACCCGGATGCCCTCCCCTCCCCCAGCATCTCCACCAGCCACCCAGGAGGCTCCAAGGGAAGCCACCAGAACCGCGGCTCTGGGCCCGGCCCCCCGGTCCCCCTGGGGCCCCCCAGGTTTCCCCAGCTCCTTCCCTGGCCCAGGGCTCTCTCTCCCTGGATGTCTGGGCTTCGGGCCCTTTGTCTCACCCCGCCCCGTGCCCCCCCGTCCCCCGTCCCCCTTCCTACTGCTTCTGTATTGTGATGGTCATACCCCGTTTCTCCCCATTACCCATAAGACCCTGCTTCAGTCTCTCCCTGCCCCCCCCTTCTCTCCAGACTCAGCCCATCCACCCCCACCCCCCTCCCGGGAAAGAACTTCAACCAGCAGAGACGCCCCCTGCTGGCCCGGGGAGGTGGGGTTAACTGGGAGAAGCCTCCCCCGTGAGAAGGGGCCGCCGGGCCGGCCCCAGGCCACTGGCAGATAAAGGGGGGGATTGGGACCATCGTGCTCCTCCACCCCCCCTGCGCCTCTAGCCTTGTCTCCCCAGACCCACGGCCGTCCAGAGCAAGCGCAGCCGTGGCAGAGGGACTGACTTGCACGTCAGGAGCCCTTTGGAGCCCACCCTGAGATGGGGACCCCAAGATGGCCTCAGGTACCTGTGACCTCTGCCCTCTCTTTAGGAGCCCGGCCTCCCGGATCCCGGACCAGCCGAGCAGAGGAGCCAGGGCAAGACCTCCCGGGGCAGAGGGTGGGTGCCCCCGGGCTCTGCCCGCTCTCCCAGCATCCCCTGCAGGCTGACCTTCTGCTGACCCTGCGGACCACCCACTCCCAGGGAGAGTGGCCAGAGGGTTCATGCCCTCGGACCACGACCTGGACGCCAGGGGCCACGTGTGCCGGCGCCCCGCCTGGGGAGAACGGCAGGGCTGAGTGGGAAAGCTCCCTGGGGGCAGGGCCCAGCGCTTAGCGAAGCCCCCGGGGCATCGTGGATGAGACTCTACATGGGGAGAGGGGGGCTGGGTTCCAATCCTGCTCCAGACACTGGCTACCTCTAAGAGCCGTGGACAGTGTCACAGACAGAGAAAAAGAGGCCGGTTCCCATCTGTGACAGGGCCAGGAGGTCAGAGGGTCCCGGCTCACGCTCAGGTGAGCGCGGCGTCTTTGCGCGGGCCCGGCCCAGATGCCGCCGGCCTCGCTGGGTGTCTCTGGGCAAAGCTCTCCCCTGCCTGCCTCAGTTTCCTCCTTTGCACAATATGGTGGGTGGGAGCATCTCGGGACTCCCTGGGGGGGCGGGGTAGAGTTTATGACCCCGGTGTAAGCTCAAGCGGGCACCACTGGCAGCTTAAGGACAATCACTGAGGAAAAGGACCAAGACTGAAATGCTGCCTCAGATCTGATGACCAATCGGGTGACATATTCTTAATTCTGGCTCCGCCTCCTCCCCAAGGGAAGGGCCCAACCTGCTGTCTGGCTCCCCAACTGCTCGGGGCCCAGAAGATGCTCCCCTGTCTCCCCCTGCTCACTCGGGAGGCCGCAGCAGCCCCACTCTCTGAGAACGCACCAGGACATCAAGTCTCTTTGGGGCGACTCCCCCCCATCCTCTCTTATCTCCCCCAGAAAACCTGGCTTGCAAGTTAGGAGAAGAAAGGGCCAGAAAGTTCCTCTGCAGAGCTGATAACCCAGCAGCCCGGGCACTGGGCACTGCCACCTGCCCTCCGCCTCAGCGCCGCCCCTGGCAGAGCCGGCGGGCGATAAACAAGGGGCACCATGTGCTAGCTGAGATACAGAAAAGGGCAGTGTCATTTCCTGGCAGGCCCAGGGCCCACAGCGGGAGTGCCCAAGGCCCGTGGGCACGGCTGCCAGCGCTGGAGTAAGTGGAACCAAGAGGAACTCACACAAAATCGAGAAGAGCCGCACGGCTTTCAAGATGCAAAGCCAGTGGGCCCTGGAGAGGGAGGCGGTGCCCAGCGCCTAGAGGGGAGACACAGCGGAGGGGCTTTGGCCGGGTCTGGGGGCCCAGGTGCTCGCCGTGCGCTGCCTGTGGCAGGGGAGCCCTTCCAGGGGCCAGGCAGGGGAGGAAGAGAAAGAAGGCAAACCCCCGTGGGAGGCTCCGGGCCCAGGGCAGAGGTGCCCCCCATTCCCCCTACCTGACGTTCCCTCCCGCCTTCTGTATCCGCATCCGCTCCTCGTACTGTGTGGGATTGTGCTCTTTGCTGAGGCTCAAGGCCGCGTGTCTGTGGCTCTCCTCGTTATAGCGGCATAAGATGGCCTAGAGTAGGCAAGAGGATGGATCAGAGGGCCGGGCCCGGGGAGGAGAGAGCTCAGAGCCTGTCCTGGGGCTTCCCCTCCCCCAAGACCGAGAGGCCACGTGAGGTGACCAGTGTCCCTCCTCATGGACCACGCCAGACTTTCAGCCGGACAGCCCATGCTTGTTTCCATGGGGCAGCAGAGCCACTGCCCCGACCGCCCCCAGAGACGCCCCCGGGCTGCCCAGACCCGTGTGCCGCGGCCCCCCTCCAGGAAGCCCTGGCTTAGACAGAAACCCGCCAGCATGCCCTTTACCCGGCTATCCCCCAGGTTGGCGATGTAGAGGACGTTGTCCACGGCGAGGACGCAGGTGGCTGTGGAGCCGTCCTTCCAGGCAGGCTTCCTGCGGAGAGAGCCAGTGCGGTCAGTCCCAGGGCCCCCGCGGCCACCCCCCTGCCCAGGGCCCCCCCACCCAGGGCCCCCCACTTACTGGCTGGAGGCCTGCTTGAGGAACTCCTCGTCCGTGTGCTTGAAGGTGTCCAAGAGACATCTCTTCACGGTCTTCTCCACACTGATTACTTCTCCTGTTACAGGAGGACACGACCCAATCAAACTTGGGGGTCCTTCTCCCATAGACCAGACTCCCCGGAACACACGGGGGCCAAAGCCCAAGCGAGCCCTTAACCCGATGCAGGCTCCTGGCCCTGACATCTCCACACTGGCCATCGGGGTCTGTGCTCAGGCCAGAATATTTCCTTGCTGATGAGGGTCGGGGGTTCGGGGGCTCAGGGACGGGACCCTTCTCCTCCTCGCTCCCAGCTGCCCTCTGCCTCGGTACATCTGGCATGCTGAGCCAGGGTCTGAGAGCCGCTCTTTGTCCTGACTCAGTGACTCACCAGGTCACTCTGGATTCCTCCCTGGAGCACCCACCCTTTCCTGCTTGTCTCTCCTCTTGGGGTTGGCCCTCTGGGCCCTGGTTCTCCCTAGCTCCCTCCCCACCGACGATGGCCTCCCTGGGGCCACGGCTTTGGCCACCTTCCCCAGCTTTGTCCTGGCCCCTGCCCCCTGCCCCCTCTGCTCCCCCCGGTTTCTGGCTGAGTCTGGGAGGGGCCTGGATCGCGCTCCCCCTCCCTCCTGTTAGCCAGGTGGCACTTGGGCACCTCCTTCTGGTTTTGCCAGGGCCAGCAGGGTTCCCCGGCTTGTTGGTGACGTGGGTGCGGCCTGTGCCCATCCTGTGCCCCATCAGGAAACCCCCTGCCCCAAGCGCCCCCTCCCCCAGAACGAGAGTTCTCTCTGCCCCAATAAAACGACCACGTGCGCTCACCCTTGGGGAATTTCCGGATGAGGTTCTGGTGCAAGTTCTGAGCAGCAAACTTGGAGGCTCGCACGCCGCCGTGCCCGTCGAAAACGGCGAAGTAGGAAACGCGGGAGCTGTGAGGGAGGGAGGCACACACGGGCGTCACGCCTCCTTCCGCTTTGGGACAGCCACCCCGGAGTCCACCCCAAGGCAGGGGCCAGCTTGCTGTCTGCAGCGTCATGGACCCTCCCAGGGAGCTCTCCGCGATGCTCCTCCCCACACTTCTCTTGGGGGGACGATCACCCACATTTTCCAGGAGGACCCCAAGGTGCACAGAAGCTCCAATACAGTCAGAAATAGCAGTGCTCCGCAAACAGCCTTAGGCACCAAAGGGAACCCTGGTGTCCAGAGAATCCCGCCCTGACCCGTGCTAAACTGTGGGACCACAGCCCCCGGCCCTTCTGCCTCGGCTCCCCTTTCTCTCTGGGTTCTCCCTAACTTCCCTGGCGCCCGTGGCTGGGTCTGAACCACAACGCTCCTTTCTCCTCAGATCCCCTGACTCCTGGTTCCCTCATACTTCCCCTAAAGCCTCCGTGCCCTGCATGACTCTCCGATGCCCTGTGCCCTCCCGATGCCCCCAGGTGCCAGGTACTGATGCCGCCTTCCCCACGCCTCTGGCTCAGCCCCCTGACGCTCCCTCAGGGCACCTTCCCCCCATCGTCCCCTTCACTTTCCAGGCCAGACCCGGTGGGAGGCGCACAAACAGGATCTGCACATGTGAGAGAGGGGATTTTAGGGGGACCAGCCCCAAGCCGGCCTCACCCTCCGAGCCTGGGACTGGCCCCAGAATCAGTGTCAAGACCGAGTGGAGCAACCCCCCCCCCCCCCAGCAACCTGCTAAGCCCCCAAAGAGCCCAGGCACTTCCTACGGACCAGGCCAAGTGTGCCCCAGGGCAGCCTCCCTGAGCCCCACCCTGCTGAAGCTCCGACCTGTTCTACAACAAGAGCCGGCACTCTGCGTTAGTGAGCAAACCTCACAGGTCGGAGACGCTCTAGAGCGCTTTGTCCCCCGCACTGACTCTATGTTTCAATTAGAGTTAAGTAGAATAAGGATGTACCTATTTTCCCCCACCTAAGGTCCCCAGATTCTCAGGAAATTTACCCAAAGATTCCCCCAGAGCTTTAATCCCTGTCTAAGACTTAACTGGGAGTAAGTGATTTTTGAGGGTGTCCAAAAAACGGAGCGACTTTCAAAGAATCAAGATTTTGGGAGACCGCATACATTTCGAAGAGGGCATCTCCAGCTCTGAAGGGTCTTTCTAAAGAAGTTTCCCAGCCCCCCAAGCTCTGAGCAATGGCACGTTATTGAAGCGTGTTGCCTCCCGAGGTGATTCCTCAGGAGGGAAAATCTTGCATTTAGATATTGAATCCCAAGATGCTAAATCCAAGAATGATACGTGACCTTAGAGCTCCGTCCTTTAGTCTAAGTGACCCCAAATGCACAGATCTCCAAGGTTAATTGAGAATCCTCTACCTACTCCTAAGGAATCAGTGTTTTCCTACCTTCTGATTTCTTTATCTGAGAAGCTAAAACTTTCTGAGTTTATTGGTTTGAGCCTGTACTTTTCTTGTTATTTCTTTTCTGGGATCTCTAAGTTTCTCTTTACCATTTGTGCCCTTGGTGGGTATTGTCAATCTCACTCAATTTATCATCATCCATTAATTTTGCCACTAACTTCTACTCTTTCTTTCAGCTTTTATTTAACATGGAAGGAAAAAACCCCCACCATTTCTGGTTAATTATAAATACTAAGTGATGGCTTCTGAGAGACAAAGCTGGGAGACTCATTTTTAAGTGCGGCAATTATGTCTCCTAGTGAAAAAGGATACTGGGGAGAAAAAGGCACAGGTCACAATTAAATCAGTCGAATATAAAATTAGTTAAATGAGCAACTGGAAAACCATTTCACCACGAGCAGCTAATTGCCCACAACTAACAGAAGCCACAAAGCCACAAAGAGAAGCCAGTCTGGCTTCTCTACAGAGAGCTCCCTTACGAAAGGAGAGAAATGGCAGTGAAAGGTGAGCTACAATGTCCACTCAAAAGTGAAGTGCCTGCAGAGCTGTCAGTGGTCGTCTCGAGAAGCAGGAAAGCACCAGAAAAAGCCAGTCTGAGTAAAGCTTCATTGCTAGAAAGGCAAAGTTAAGCCAACGATGCTCAAGAAAATAAAGTGGCTTTTCCATTGGAAATGCCAGGACCACCAGATCTGGGCCTGAGGGGCTCCCAGGAGGAGGAATGGCTCCCAGGGAACAGCTGGCTCCAATGTACAGGGAAGGCAGCGCAGTGGGCTCGGGCCAGACCTAGATCCGGGCCTGCTGCTAACCATGGGCAGAGCCCCCTCACAGATAAACTAGAACGGACAGGATGGCCCCCAGTCCTCTCCTCCTTCTCTAAATCCCTAAGCCATCGAGGTGGCCTTTAGCAGATACAGGGAGGCCCGCCATGAATGGAAGCCCTGGGACGCCAGCCCGGAGGCGAGAGCAGGGCCACCCCGCAGGGAATCCACGTCTACCTCTTCAAGGTTAACGTGGTCTGGAGAGTCTGTGTGGCAGTGAGCCTGGACGTGGTGAGCTGCACAGAGCCAAGAGCACAGCACAAGGGGCAGGGTAGGCTTCTAAAGGGCCCAGGCTAGACCTCCTCAGGGAACGGAGGCGGGAAACGCAGGTGGGCCAGTCACCTGGCAGGAGGCTGGAGGCAGGTGGCCTGGCACATACAGCCAGGCACTGTCAGAGGAAGAAGCCGGGCCCCCGGCTCTGTTGAGGAGCCCGAGGACCCTGCTCCCACATGGCCACAGCAGATGACCCCTGGACCCTCCTGGGGAGCCCCTCAGGGGCTGCGGGTACTCACATCAGAGAAGACAGGGGCTTACACTCCTCCGTGATGTCGTTCAGGATCACGTGGGCATCCTGCATCTCTTCTCTCTCCCCTTTCCTCTCTGCCACGTAACCTTTAAGGCCAAAGATCACCGAGGAATCTGAGGAGGGAAACCACAGGAAAGCGGCCAAGCTCTTCTCTCCGAAGCCTCAGGGCAAAGGCCGCGCACACTTTCCCCCACAGCCCCGCCCCATCGGCCGGGCGCCCGGCCTCCCCCTTGCAGCACAGGGCAGGGCCCTCACCCCGCTTTTCTTGTCCATCACTCACTGGCCCGATGCAGGGCAAAAAGCCTTTTCGTTAAAGCCCATTAGACAAAAAGCCCATTAAATACATTTGAATTTGGTCAAAAAAGTCACAAGGACAAATCCCCCACTCTGCCTGAACCTTCTAAAGCCCCAGTAAGAGCAGAGGTTCTGTCTGCGGGGGAGCCTGGCTCAGGCGGCCCCTCGGGGCACAGCCGTCCCACAAACTCCTGTTCCCGAGACTTCCGGGGTGCCCCTTTTCTCTCCTCTTGGGCTAGCTCCCTCCAGCCAAGCCCTTCAGGACCTCTCCGTTACTTCCCCACCCAAACCTTGGTCAAAACTGCCACCAAAGGACAAAAGTGTCCGGTTTTGTCTCCTTCCCTGGCTGGGGAGCCCTGGGGTAGGAGGAAAAGAGTGGGAAACGGAGGCATTTCCGGAGAGAAAGGCACAAACGGGGCCCTTGGCTGCCTGAATCTGGGTGGAAAGCACACTGGCTTTGAGGTTCTGGGGAGCCCGAGAGGCCAAAGGCAAGGAGAAGGCAGAAGGGAATCTACGGACAGGGACACCTCCCCCCTCCCCCCCGGGCCAGAAAGGAAAAAGGAACAACCAGAGCATCTCTGGCCTGGGCTTGTGAGGGATAAAATCTAAGACATTTGTTTTCAAACTGTCTGAAAACCTTTACAAACTTTCTTTTCCACAAGCTCTTCACTGCCATTCTTCTCTTCCTCCACGGTTTTCCGCTTTGCGGCTTTCCCATCGCTCTTCGGGCCCTGGGATGCTTGAGAGGCGGGCGAGCCTGGAAGAGAAGCAGATGCCGGAGCCCCCAATGAGTCACCCAGGCAGCAGAGAGGGCTGTGGACCCAGGCCGGCACCAGGCGGCTTTCCCTTCACCACAAATGGCTCCGAGCTCCTCGGCGCACTCACGCCCGCTGTGGAAGAGACATCCCTCGGCCCGCCAGGACTGACGCTGCCCCGTGGGGAGATACCCACAAGCTACAACGCCCCAGACGCACGCTCGGGGGCAAACACACCCAGGCCCCAACGTGGCCGACCCCCCCCCAGACTGATAAGCCAGCAGATGGGTTCTGATCCAGTAAAAAACACCAAGGGCCGTTTAAAGCCAAAGCACAGAGACATCGCTGGTACATCCAAAGCGAGCCGGCAGTCTGGCAAGTCCAGACGGCAGCTCGGGGTGCGGTGGCTGTCGGAGCTGTGGTTAGGCCCGGAGTCAGAAACCGAGTTCAAATCCAGCCACATGACCCCGAGTCCCTTCCCTGCTGCTTGCCTCAGTTTCCCCGTCTCCAAAATGGGGACAACAGCCCCTCAGAGCGCTCTAGAAATGCGAGCCATCCCCATCGCCCTCTCCTTGGCCAGAGACACATGGATGCGCAAGCTGAGTGAAGCAGTGAGCTCAAAGGCTCCTGTTTCTGCTCACAGACTTAGAGAAGGCTCCTTAAAGATCACCAAGTTCGAAGTACATCAGGGCAGAGGTCACCAAATCAAATCTCATTTCACAGCTGGGGAAACCGAGGCAGGCACACTCAGGATGGCCCTGGAGTCCCAGAGTTGGGGTTCTGGCCCCTTTCACACTCACTGCCTCTGAGCTCAGCCCACCTGCTTTAAGATGAGGACTCCAGGGCCCCTCCCCAACATTTCCAAACACTAAGCACCCGAGAGACAGGGGACTTTGGGGGGCCCTGCCTTTACTATGGAAGGTGGCTGACATGGCAGATTTCAGACTAAAGCCTTGGTCCCCCCAGAGGCCAACTTCCCAGGGTGGGGGTCAGCAGGGCCTCCACAACCAACCCTTCCTGTGGAGGGAGATGGACCCAAGGGCATCGCACTTCCTGTCAGTGAGGGCCCCCCCAGAGGATCGCCCCAGGCCCCCTTTGGCTGACCTACTTGTCTTCAGTTCCAGCCAACCCCCCCTCCAGAAGACCCTGGGTCTCCCTGTTTTGTTTGCCATCCCTCAGGCCCAACACCCACTGGGCAAGGAGGTGGCTTCCCTCTGCTGCCCTCCTCTCTCCAACACCCCAATGGCTTCCATGTCGACCTCCCTTCTTCCTCACATAATTCAGCGTTCGCTCACTCCGATGGCCGCCCCCAGATGTGGGGACTTTGACGGGCAGGCAGACCGCCCTCTGACCTCCAGATCTCTTCCAAAAGGGGTCACACTCTTCATAAGAGTGGCTTCCAAAGTGTGGACCCCGGGGTCTTCAAGACCCCTTCAGGAGCCCACAGGGGCAACCTTGTCTCCATAATGAGTCATGTTAACAAATACCCTGTGGGGGGCAGGGCTCCTTCTGTCCCAGGACCTCCCCCTCAGTCCCAAGCCCCTCCACACCGCCTCCTGTCCCAGCAGAGGGTGGGTGGCGGGCTGCAGTCCAGGCCTCAGTCCCGTGCTGGCTGTAGGACCCTGGGCAAGTCCCTTCACTTCGTCTGCCTCAGCTTCTTCATCCACAAAGTGGGGATCCTAGCGGCAGCTGCCTCCCCAGGCTGTTTAATGGCCAAGTGTCTCTGAGAAGCGCTTGACACCGTGCCTGGCCCACAAGCATGCTCTCCATCAGCTCCAACCATGTCCATGATTCTGGGCCCCGCTGTGACGCTCTTCCATCTGTCCCTTTCCATCAGCGACTTTATTCTGACCTCCAACGCTCCTGGGGCTCGCCCCCAAACTCATTCCCTCCAGCACGCTCCTGGTCTCCTCCTTTCCTCCCAGACCCCTGGGTCCGCAGCCAGTGTCCACTTCCATTCCGAAGCTGGCTTCACCCCTCGGCACAGCCAGAGACAACTTCCCGTGAGGCCCATTGGGCTGCTGAGGGTCCAGTTTGGGGGTCTCCTTCGGGCTCTGTCTTCCTTCTCTGGTCTCTCCGTCCCGCTCCCACCTCATCTGCCCTAGGTGTCCCCAGGGCTCTTCCCAGCCTTACTGGTGGCCGCCCCACTCCGAGCTTCACCTCCTGGCCTAGCACAGAGCTCTCCGGGAGGGGTTTGGGGGAGTCTCCTTGGCCCAGTCCCCTCGAGGTCTGCCAAGCCCCCATGGTCGTGTCCAGATCTCGCTGCCGATCTGCAAAGGCATCTCACCACTGACGCAAGAGAAAATGAGCTGGAAGAAGTGAAAGGGAGCCTGGCCCCTGGGAGTGCAGGATGTGGTGCCCGGGCCAGGGTCAGTGGGGGGTGGTCCGCCTGCGACGAGGAGGCACTTGGGGCTCCAACATGGCCAACACCCATGGGCTGGGTCCACTGTGACTAACTGCCTCCTCCTCTTCACCGTGGAGGGTTCTGAAAAAGCAGCCTGGGGTGCCCGGAAGCCTCCAGAAGAAAAGCGCCTCCTTCCTCTTCCTCCTGAGCTGCTGCCTCTTACTTCCCAAGGTGAGGGGGCGACCTTCCAGCCATGGGCGTATGGGTGGGAGTCCTCACTGTTGCCAGAGTAGATTCCAGTTGTCAAGGGAACAAGACTAGCTCAAAGACAAGGCACCCTCTTTGCCTGACTTGGGGCTAAATTAAGCCAGCCCTCCAAACAAGAGATAGTGCGCTCCCCCTCCATGCTCCCTGTGGCAGCGGTCCGGGTTCCCCGGCTCTCAGCCTCGCGCTCTCGGCTCACATCGTGCCGCCTTCTGGCTCACCCTCACAACCTGACTCTCTGAGCCGCCTCCTCACAGAGGTTCCCCCTCCCCCCAGGCCTGGCGGGACCCCCCTGCCCCAACCTCAGCCCCTCTCAAGGCATCTTCTGTCTCCTCACTGTGCCATAATCCTCCATAAGGGGGTGAGTTCCATAGTCTCCAATCCCCCCCATCAAAGTTTACCAAAATGAATAACTCTTTACAACAAGAAATAGAAAAAGATGGATTAATTTAAAGATCTTTAGCTTCTATGTGCCAAGAGTTTATTTAAACCAGAGTGACAGAGAATGGACCCCGGGAAGGGATAGCTGCCTATTTCTGCAAAGCGGCTGCGGTCCAGCTGGAGCTTTAACCTCTTTTTTCTCAAGGCCGTGATTTGTGTATTGCCTGAAATATCTTTGGGGAGAGAGGCTCAGAAACGGACACGAGACCACGGACAGACAGCACTGGCTCGAACCTCTCCTTCACCCACTTACCTGAGTCACCACTGCTAGCAGGTGGAAGGTCATCAAAAAGCAAAGATGGCCCTGACCCTGAAACAAGCAGAAGCCCGAGTGAGCCGGACACAAGCCTCCCTGCAAGGCCTCCTGCTCCCACCCCGCCGCCCCCGGTTTCCTGCCATCCACTCACAGCTCTCCTACGGGACAAGGGGCACGGAGCAGGCGGGGGTCCTACACTTACCTGAGACTACCCCTATCACTTTCAGAGAAACAGAAATTGGCTTTAGAGATCCAAGTTCGTTTGAACCAGGGCAACAAACACGGCCGCTCAGTGTTGGGACAAACGGGCCAGAGAAACCTGCCCGAGTCTCTTAGGCAGATTTCTTCAAGGCCGGCACTAGCTACGAGCTGACTCTCTGCCTTACCTGAAGCCATGGACTCAAAATTTAAGACAATCCAACACCTCTAACATCTGCGTGTTGAAAATGGGGGAAAGGGAGAAAGATTGAGACAACTACAATCCCAGGAGGAGGAGAGAGGTTGACACACACCTGGGAGAGCCTGAAGACTGTACCTGAGTCAGCACTGCTAGCCGGGGGCAGGTCGTCAAAAAGCAAAGATCCTTTCTGGACGTCTTTCCCTGAAATGCAAACAACAGGCTTAGAGCACATCTCATTAGAACAGAGGAAGAATTCTCAAGAGAAAAAGTCTCGGTGCTAAAAATGTCCCGGGAAAACTGCCTTTAACGCAATTAACTTTCCCAGGTCTCAGCCAAAATCGCATACTCTGTTCTACAAATAAATCACATTTTTGCTCGGTATTTAACATGGACATTCTCACTTCCAATTGGGTCATACAAATACACTGTCTATATAGCTTATAAACTTTTATTTTGGGAACAAATATAACGCCTTAAACGTTTTAAGGACTACCAGGCCTTTCAAAGAAAACGATAAAAGGAAATTCATTCCCAAAACATTGACATAACCACATTGTTCTTTAAAACAAACTGAAGGAAAAATTGCTGCTGGTCAAAGGATTCAGCAAAATGAGTAATTCTATTACAAAAGGATTTAATATGGAGAAGGAAGAGCGGGAGAGAAAAAGAGAAACCATGAATAACTGACGAGGAGACATGCCTCCAGATCACAGACAGCAAGAAGAGCCAAGTACCATATGTGGAGAGCCCGGTCTGCTATATGAATATGAAGCAGTCTGAAAAAAGGCAAGGCCTTAGAGGACTTCCCTGTCTCTTTCTCTCCCCATCTAATTGATGGGTATGATTTGGATGGAGAGCCAGCTAGATCTTAGAAGAGACTGTCAACCAGGCGGCAGAACCTGGAGAAAGCCTAAGGGAAGGAAAGAATCAAGGAAAAGAGGCCGTCGGGAGAGCCAGGCAGACCAGGATTAGGAAAAGGTCATCAGACTGGACCGTGACTAAGGTCATATGACCATTTTCTATGATCCTTGAGACCTCTCAAACCTCTCCAAATCATCATCCTGTGCCAGAGCGGTCCCCATAGTCTGGAACAACAAGAAGCCAAAAATCTCAATGAGCCAAACAGGAGGCTAATCCTGGGCACGACCACTCACCTCCCCCCTTGCCCTTTGATCCAAGCAGCAGGTGGGCTGCTTGTAATGGCTTCATCTCACGAGGCGAGCCCACTTTCCTTCCCAGGGACCCAGATGTGCCGAGGCTACAGAAGCATCAAGGAGCCAGACCGTGGGCACCCCGTTGGCTCTGTGCGCCCTCAAGCCCATCCTTCCCCCCAGAAGTCCCAGGGGACGAGGGAACTGTCCAGCACAGGAGAAGCTGAGAGAGCTCTGAGTTCTAGCCATTGCCAAGGTAACTGCTATTTAAGGGGGTGACTGGGGGAGGGGAGTCCCCCAGTGTCCCCAGAGTCCCCAATGAGGGGAGTCAGAAAGTGAGCCATAAAAATTGCCAAAGATCTCAGGAGGAAGACAAACATAACTGAACAACCCAAACAGGAAGGCCATTAATGGCAGAGTTATGAGAGCAGCATTTATGGCTTGCATAGCAGAAATAACTGGCAGAACAAACACGACTCCATGGTGCCAAGCCTCATTAAGAGACAAAAATAGAGGATTAATGAACTGGGAATACAAATACACAGAAGTGAAGGAGCACACGGAAGGAAAGAAGCAGAAAACAGTAAAGTTAAAAGAAGGTGAGACCTTTATACAAGCAAAAATCAGTGACTCAAAGAACAAATGCACAGAGGAAATTTTAGAAACCTACGTCTCCCAAACGATCACAAATCCAAAAACCTGAACATCAAAAATCCAAGAACCAATACGAGCCAGTGGCTCAGAACTTCCAAACACCAAAAAACAACGCGCCAATCCCCCCAAAGCCTCTGCTGCCAGCCCCGACACGCAGCGCAGTCACGCCGACAACTCTAACAACGAATTCTTCAAGTCAATCACGATTTATTAATCAGCTACTATTTTGCTCTCAAGGAATTCCCAGGCAAAGGGGGAGAGAACATGCAAACAAGCGTAGAGAATTAAGCCGGATGCAAGACAAGCTTGATATAATTGATTGAGGGAAGATGCTAGAATTAAAGTGAATCAGAAGGGGCTTCATGTAGAAGGTGACATTCTAGCTGGGACTCGAAGCAAGCTGGGGAAAACAGGAGACAGGGATGAGAAGGGGGTTTTCCAGGAACGAGAGACAGCCAGAGAAAGTGTCTGACTGGGATATGAAACATCCTGATGCAAGGAAAATCAAAGCGGAAACGTGACTGGATCACCGAGAGTAGGGGTGGGGGACGAGGAGGTGACAGGACACAAGAAGTTTGCTGCTACTATGGGGCAACAGACTCTTGATCGCCTGGAGAAATCATTATTTCTAAGGGTGAGGTCAACAGGACAAAAAGAGGCCAAAGGTCAAGATCTGCAAGACCACAAGGGAAGCCAAAAGAGACCCTCAAAAATTTTAGTTCCAATAGACAATAAAGGACTTAAACAAGGACAAGAACTCTGAATCAATGAATAAAAGGCCAAGATGGGAAGGGTATATAATAAGGGGAAAAGTCTTTAAAAAAAACAAACAAACAAAAAATGCAAGTTCAAAGACCAATAAACAAAATACCCGAAAGAAGAGGAAGGGGAATTCTACTGGACTACTTAACTGAGAAGGAAAAGAGGGAAAGAATTAAATACCTAGACAAAATTGGGGGAGGGGAGAGAACGAGCTCGGTTTGGGACAGTTTAAGAGGTCTGAAAGGGTGAAAAGGTGAGTGAGGGTGGGCTCTGAGGGGTGATGGGAGCCACCAGCCTGCAGAGTTGGGGAGCAGCCATTGCCCCGGCCCTTTCCCTTGCTGGAGAAGGACGGGGGCGGTCTGGAACTCTGGGCACGCATCGCATGCCATTTGGAATGGAATGATGGTCCTCCAGGTACCTTGGGCTCTTGGCCAAACCCCTGGGAACCCTTCTTCCGACCCTTGCCGTGTGCTCCCACCAGTCTCCTCACCCCACGGGCCCACTCAGGGGGCACCTCTCCACCCACCCATTGTGAGCCCTGTCCGGCCCTCGCCTCTTGGCTCGTGGCTCTTTTTGGCACCTCTCCCTTCTGCTGACCTGCTCAAGCACAGCCCTCAGCCCCTGGGGATGGTGCCCACTCAGGAGACCCCAGGGGAGCCTATTTGGGCTCAACTTTGAGCCCCTCCTCCCCCTGGGCAGTCCTGTCCGACCATAGCCCGAGCTACTTTGGCCAGGTGTGGCGCGCTCCCCTCCTCCTCCCCCTGTGCCAGTCTTGAGAGCTCCATCCCCTGACCACAGCTTGCTCCAAAGCTCAGTACAAGAATCCTTCTGGGCAGCCAATGCCTCGGAAGGCCTCACATCTAGATGTGGGGGGGCTCCCTTCTGACAAATAAGGAAAGGGGGGCCCTGCTGAGGTCCAGGTGGGATTTAAACTCAGGGACTTGTGTTCTCTCATGGCTCTGGAGATCAGCTCCATCCTGAGTGAAGATGCGGACAACTGCTCGCTTGGATGGCTCCCTCGGACGGCGCTCGCTCGGCTGGCTCTCAATCACTACCGCACTTCTACCACAAACCGCCAGCGCGCTCCTGCAGCCACGGGGCACCATGGCCTCCCTGTGGGCCGCCACTCGACGCCACGATCCCTACCACTGTACCTCACCCTCAGACAGCAGCCCAAGCACTATTCATGTCCTGTTTCTGGTCCTCTCGGACATTCGTGCCCACCATGCTGCAGCTTAAGCGACTGCCCATCTTCAATTAGAGACATTTTTCTTCACTCCAGGGACTGGGCTGCTTCTTGTTGCTTAGCTTCTGATGCTCCACTGATTTTATAATTAATTCTGAATTTGCATCGTAGCCTGACTGGAGTCTAGTCTCTGCCCTTTCAGGACACCCGCAGCCTTAAGCTGCCTCGACCACATCAGGGATTAAAATAAAGAGTATTTAGAAATTAAATGGCGCCAAGTCCTAGAAGCAGCCCCCGAAGTTCCCTTTTGATGAGCCACAAAACAGCATTTTCTGACTAGTCACGAGGCAGAGTCCTTGACAAAGGGCCGTGCCTTCCTACTCACAAGAACGGGAAACCCACAGCTAGAACCCTCGTCCCACACACTGAGAGAGGAGAAGCCGAGGTCACCCCAAGTCACCCAGCCAGGCGGGGGCTCTTCCTCCAACACCACACTGTCCCAACCTGTCAATTAACGAGCTCTGATCTTCTCTCAAACCAGCTCCACCAAGCCTGACAAAGCAGCACGCCAGCCCCGCCCCCAACGATCACCCTGGGAGCCGGAGGCCGCCCTGCAGGGGGGCGCCTGGTCAGCACTGATGAGGACCCCCGATGTGCACCATCAGTCAGGAGGCCTTCCCAGGGCCCTGCTGCTGTCACGGTTACCATCCAGGGCCATCTCCTAGGTGACCATCCTGCCTCCGTTTCCACTTCTTTGCCCTTACAAGTTTTGGATGTACTTCCTCTGACCCCCCTCGGGCACCACCTGGTGGTGGATCAAAGGGAATGCAAGGCCTGGGGCCTATGGGGATAAACAGCTCTTCAGCGCAGCAGCTGGAACCACACTTGGTTTCCATATATTCTAACTTTTCTGGACCCTCCAAGAGCAGACACGCTTGGGATTCAGGCCACATGTTATTAGACTAGAGAAATCAACATGTGACTAAAAGTGACTTTAAGTGACTTTTTAAAAGTTGTTTCCAAGGTAAACTGCCAGTACAAAGTCCAGCACGATGGTGGGGGGTTCCCAGCAGAATGTGGACTCTTGGAACGCCCTTTGTGCCATCCCTAAGGTGCCCTTCTTTAGGGCATTGGAGTATTTGATGGGGTGTGTGACACATGCCCATATTCTTGGTTAAACTGAATATTCGATTACTGTCCCCCTTCCCCCCACTTCTAAATTATTTGGAATCAGTGGATTTGTGCATTTGTTTGCAGTCACACTTAGGAAGGAATGAGAGATGACACTGGTCACAAAGGAGCACGGTCCTGACAATCCCCTTGACTTCTGATTTTCCGAAGATACTTCAACGTTCTGATGAGGTTCCTGAAAGTCTGATCAGGTCCCAAGTCCCAGCTGAGAGATGGGTAAGGGGCTGCCAAAGTGACCCTCCTTTTCCCCCGTTTTGCAGTTTGGCTTCTGGCCCCTGACTCTACTGCAAGTTGTTTGAAAGGTCTGGGCCTCTTACATTTCAGACCCAGAGCTGACCCTTTCCGGCCTCTCCAGCCACTTGTTCGGGGGCCTCAACCTGGGGGGCGCTACCTCCTTTCCTCAGGCAATATCATTCCCAATGACTCTAGAACAGGACAAGCGTCCCTCCCCGTGACTTTAGAACAGGACAAGCATCCCTCTCCACTACTCTAGAACAGGGCGAGCGTCCTTCTTCCATGACTAGAACAGAGCGAGCATCCCTTCCTACTACTCTAGAACAGGACAAGCGTCCCTCCCCGTGACTCTACAACAGGACGAGCGTCCCTCCCCGTGACTCTACAACAGGACGAGCGTCCCTCCCCGTGACTCTACAACAGGACGAGCGTCCCTCCCCGTGACTCTAGAACAGGCGGCGTCCCTCCTGCTCTACAACAGAGGCGTCCCTCCCGTGACTCTACAACAGGACGAGCGTCCCTCCCGTGACTCTAGAACAGGACGAGCGTCCCTCCCCGTGACTCTAGAACAGGACGAGCGTCCCTCCCCGTGACTCTACAACAGGACGAGCGTCCCTCCCCGTGACTCTACAACAGGACGAGCGTCCCTCCCCGTGACTCTACAACAGGACGAGCGTCCCTCCCCGTGACTCTAGAACAGGACGAGCGTCCCTCCCCGTGACTTTAGAACAGGACGAGCGTCCCTTCCTGTGACTCTAGAACAGAGCAAGCATCCCTCCCTGTGATTAGAACAGGGCGAGCATCCTTCTCCATGACTCTAGAACAGGGCAAGCGTCCCTCCCCGCGACTCTAGAACAGGGCGAGCGTCCCCCTCCCCAGCTGCCTCCTGGCTCTCTGTACAAGTCCATGCAGGTCCAGCTCTGGTCCCTTCCCACAGAGTGCTGTCCATCAGCAGCATTATTCTGGCCCCCAGAAGACACAGGCATTTGCCCAGCCCTGTCTCTGGACGGTCACCATCCGGCTCTGGGTTGTTGTCCCACCAAACCTGCTCCTGACCTAACCATCTGTCTCTGGGGCCGCTGTGCCCCCTGCCACTCCCCCATTTTCCTATTACATTTCCCAGTTTCTCTGTGTGCTCTGTGGCCCAGACTCGCTCCCCAAACCTCTCCCTGGAAGTTTTGCCGCCATCTCCACACTATGACCCTTCTGCCCACGCTTTTGGACAAAGGAATCCCCTTCTCCCATGCTTGGCCCTTAATGCCCCCCTCCCCCCGTTTCCTGAGCCAAGCCCCCTCCCCCATTTTCTCCAGCTGCACTCTCAACCACGTTCTCAAGCCCAGCTGGATGCCCCCTCCCCCAGGAAGCCCCTCCTCCAACCAGACTGTGATGCACCAATCAAACAAGTTTGTGTATTTCAGCAACCTCTGCTCACATCCCACTCCTCAGTTAGAAGCTGAGACCCATGGTGTTCCCTGTACTTCTCATGGTGGGGGAGAGAACTGAGGAGCCGGAGCGGCCCCGAGCCACCTCCCCCCTCCCCCCCGGCCTCGCTCAGCTCCCTTACCTGACTTCTCACTGCTGGACGGCGGGAGGTCATCAAAAAGCAAAGGCCTTTTTTTCTGTGCTTCTCTCCCTGAAACACAAGCATCACAGGAGACTCACAATGTGAACAGCGCAAAGCTCAGTTTCTAGATCCTTCCTCTGAGGAGGGGGATAAACAAGTCTGCAATCTATGAAAATCCAGACCTAAGAAAGCCTGGTGGGGCAAAGGGAAGGGAAATAGTGCAGATCACTTCCTGAGAGTCGCATCCACACCCACTGCCCCCATCCTCAGGGCGTTAGCCATGGGACCACTTGCTCATTCCCAAAGCCACACCGAGGTCCCCCCTGGAACATCCTCTTTCCTGACACTCTTCCCTGTTTTCCTCTGCCTAGAGAGGGGCCGCCTCTGACTTGAAGAAAGCAGCTTTACAAGAGGGAATCGAGCCATTGTTGGAGAATGGCTGAACAAGTTACGGCACATGAAGGTCATGGAATATTATTGTTCTGTAAGAAACGAGCAGCAGGATGATTTCAGAGAGGCCTGGAGAGACTGAAAGGAACTGATGCTGAGGGAAGGGAGCAGAACCAGGCGATTATCATACAGGAAAAAGATCATGTGATGATCAACTGTGATGGACTTGCTCTTGTCAACAAGGCAAGACTCAAAGCAATTCCAATGGACAGAAAACGCCACCTGCATCCAGACAACTATGGAAGCTGACTATGGATGGAAGAAGCACTCTATTTTCACCTTTTCTTTTTCTTTTTTTCTTTCTCATGTTTTTTTCCCTTTAGGTCTGATTTTTCTCGTACAACATGACAAACGTGGTAACAAATTTAAAAGAATCGCACATATTTTGCTTGTATCAGGTTACTGCTGTGAGGCAAAGGAGAGGAGAAAAATTTGGAACACAAAGTCTTACAAAAACCAACACTGAAAACTATCCTAACGTGTATTTGGAAAAACAAAATACCATTGAAAAAATTTTTTAAAAGAGAAAGGAAAAAAGGGGGGGGGGGGTTCTGAAAAGCTAATTATCTCAATAGGTTGTGGAATCTAAAAAGCAATGCTTTCCATTTCCATAGACCTTTAAGGAAGACAATGCAGTCCAGACCCGAGGAGGTGAAGAGAGATTATTTATTCCCGCTTTTCTGGCAGGACTATTGTCTTCAATTTTTTTTTTTCTTCCTACCTGGAACCCTGCTTTGAATACAACAGACACTGTTTGTGAAGGAATGGCAAAGATCGCTTCTTATGGGCAAAAGCACTTTGTAACTCTCCACATCACACAAATCTAATTCAATATTTACGCGTACATTGTTGAGGAACAGAAAGGTAAGCAATGACACTGTTCCTGCTAACAAAGGGTTTATCTAATAGGGGAGAGGAGACAGGCACACAAATGACTGCAAGAGAATTAAGGGAGGCCACAGGGAGCCTGGCAGCTTCTTAGAAAAGACAGTTTTTACTGGCAGAGGTACGGGCAGGAGAGGGCAGATGAGATTATTTGGGCCTAAAGAATTCAAGTTTTCCTGCACGTGTGGGGACAAGAGAAGAGGGAATAAAGATGGGGGTCAGCCCCAGGCCTTCATTAATGAATTTCTCTGTAACTTGTTCTTGCAGAGTCTGATGAAGGGGCCTAAAACTGAAGTGTACCAGAGGGGGATTCCTGGCTCCAGGGTCCCCCCCAGCTCTCCATTGACTTCCTCACCCAGTGTCTTCTGGAGAGTCTGAAATGGGATCCAAGGAAGGAAAAGGAAGTGGAGGGAAGCAGCTGGCCAGCTGAAGACCAGAAGATGCTCGTGTCAGCGAGAGGGGGGCAGCCCCAGAGGTTGGTCAGACTTGGTGGGGGGGGACAGAGGATCCCGGGAGCTGTTAATGGTGACACTTCTCCTGCAGCACAGGACAGAGGCCAGACAATAATCGCACCTTAAAGGCCTGAAGAGAGCAGACAAGGTGACAGGTGACCAACAAATCTGCAAGCAACAGGTGAGCGACAAATACTGAAAATGGGCTCTGCTGGCTTACTCCAGGAGGGACCCGGAGGTGCGAGAAGCCGGGCGGGTGTACCCCTCGCACCTGGAGACAAGCCCGGGCGCACCAATCCTCGCCAGGGTTCTCTCTTCATGCTCCCGGGCCTCTGGCTCCCAAAGGAAAGAAAAGGGATTGCGAAGGACGGAATCCCTGGCGACTTCCACCTCCCTTGCAGAATTTCCTTAGTGAACAGTATGAAAACACACTTTAAGAATTGCTTAACATTTAAGACATTGACTTGAAGATGTTTTAGAACAATGCCCCAAGAAGGGTGGCTGAAAGGAAAAAACGAAGCCAAAACTATGATCAAAACGAGGAGAAACCGAGAGTTATTTCTCAGTAACACACCTACTGGCCAGCATCCTGAGAACTGATAAAGCCTGAGCTAAACGCAGAAAGCAAAAGCAAGGCTCTGGTGCAGAAGAGGGTTTGGAAATGTGGAGCCAAAAGTAAGCTTTGCATAACTTAATAAAGGTCACCGAGCCAGGGGAGAGGCGGGATGCAGGAGGTTCAGAGAGGAAAAACGGAAATGGAAACTTCTATCTCTGCTTCCAGATTCAAGGTCAGAGAGACCCACCCTGGGCACTTCCATCACACGTCGGACGGCAAGTGGCACACCAGGAAAGGGGCTTGCAAGCTGCCCAACTTTACTAACCACAGCTCACTCCCAAAGAAGAAGCTTCTGCTCCAACAGTTCTCCATGAGCCGCCTTCAGTGCCCCCGGGAAACCAGAGCTCCAGGACCATTCCGGAGGCAACGGGAACCCCAGACTAACCCTAAGCCACTGGCCTCGCAGAATGGTTTTTAAACGCACAGAGTACCAAGAAAACTAGTTATTCTGAAGCGGGGATCAAAGCAACCCAACTGCCCCCCCCCCCCCCCACGGCCCGAGGTCCCTGCACAAAGCCCGGGCCGGCGAAGGCGGGGCCCCCGCGGGAGGCGGACTCGGGCCCGGCGGGGAGGGGGCCTCGGGACAGCCCGTTTCTCACTGAGCTGAGCTGTCAGTTTAGGGGTTCGGAGCGGGGCGGAAACCACACGTGTCCCGTCCGGCCCCAGCTCACGCCTGACGGGCCCATCCAGGGGCGCGCGGAGTCTGGGGCCCCCCAATGGCTGAGTGGGAGCCGGGGGAGCAGGCCCACAAGCGGGCCGGGGCCCGGAGCTGTGGGCTGCCCGCAGGCCGGCCCCCATCGCGTCCCGCTCGGACCCACGGCCGGTTGGGGGCTTGGCTGCCCCCCCCATCTGGCACAGCGCCCCCCCACGGGCCGGCATCCCGCCCCGCACGTGGCCTGAGGGGTTTCTGAGAATCGGCCCCCCCCCCCCCCCGGGATGGGGGGGGGTCTCACAGCCGCTCCGCAGGTTAATGGGAGCTTGGGCTGGGTCTCCGTCCCTCCCAAGGAGCCCCTCGGGGGGTCCCGGAGACACCCCCCAGAGCCCTCAGTCCCGGGGGAGCCGGGCCATGTGACACGCCCGGCGCCAGCGCCACTGGGGGGGGGCCTCCTCGCTCTGCGGTCAGGGGCCATGGGGGGGCCCAAGGGCAGCTCCTCCCACCCAGAGTCCCAGGAGGGCGGGGCGCTTAGAAGTTTCCTAGCCCGGAGCTCCCTGGGGGGCCGCTCCCCGGTGTCCTGCACGTGCGCGGCCCACCTCCGGGTCCGCTCCTCCCGCGAGCCGGAGGGGGCGGGGAAGGTGGGAATGGGGAGGGGGAGGTCCAAGGGTGAGGGGGATGGGAGCGAGGAGGAGGAGCGAGGGGGCGGGGACGGGCGAGGCCCGGGGTTTTGGATTCAGCCGCCCCCGCCCCCGCCCGCGCCCGTGCCCGGAGCCTCACCGGCAGTGGAGCGGGGCGAGGGCTCCGGCTCCGGCAGGTCCCCGAACAGGTCCATCCGTAACCGGAACCGGGCGGCGCGCGCACGGAACCGAACTTCGTCAGGGGAGGCGGCGGCGGAGGAGGAGGCGGAGGCGGCGGCGGCAACTGAGAGGCTGACGCGGGAGCGGCGACGACGGCGGCGGCGGCGGCCTCGGCCTGCTTGCAGCTGCCAATCACCGGGATGGGGGCTGGTCCGCAGAGGCGGCCAATCGGGGGTCGGCCTGGGTCCGGATAGGGCGGGCCGTCAGCCGGAAGTGGGGGCAGGCGGGGCCGCGTGTTCGGCCCGGAGGCGGGACCGGCTTTCGCGCCGGCGGCTGCTCTTCGGCCCTGGGAGTGGGGACGGGGGGCGGAGGGAGAAGTCGGGTCTTAGTCGGTTCCTCCGGCTCGGGGATACGGGCTGCCTCCGCCGTGCAATGCCAGGGGGCTTCCGGGCGAGCCGGGGGCGGGAGGGAGCTCCGCCGGGATGTGCGCTTCCCGGACTTGGCCGGATGGCGTGCCGCGCATGCGCACAGCCCCTTCGGCAGGACCATCCAGCTGTCTCTTATCCCGCGCCGTGGGCGGGGCCTGCGCCGGGATCCTTCCTCTACTCCTGCGCGCCCCTCAGTCCTAACTCGGGACCCAAGTCCGAGGGGATCCCGTCCTCACGGAGCTCGCCTTCTAGCGGGGGAGGGGGGGAACAGCGGGGGATGGAGACCCCTGTACCCGCGCTATGAACCCCCGGAGAAAAAATGAGCTGCTCCGACCTGCCCGCTCCCTCTCACATGGCCTCCTCACCCAGCCCGCCCCCTGCTGCCCACTCTCACCTAGGCTGCCCCCACTGCCCATTCTCACCCAGGGCGCCCCCTGCTGCCCACTCTCACCCAGGCTGCCCCCTGCTGCCCACTCTCACCCAGGCTGCCCCCACCGCCCCCTCTCACCCAGGGCGCCCCCTGCTGCCCACTCTCACCCAGCCCGCCCCCACTGCCCATGGCCCCCTCTCACCCAGGGCGCCCCCTGCTGCCCACTCTCACCCAGCCCGCCCCCCCTGCCCACGGCCCCCTCTCACCCAGGGCGCCCCCTGCTGCCCACTCTCACCCAGCCCGCCCCCGCTGCCCACCGCCCCCTCTCACCCAGGGCGCCCCCTGCTGCCCACTCTCACCCAGGCTGCGCTGCCTGTTCTCACCGGCCCTGCCCCACTGACCAGCGTGGCCTCTGACACACGAGCCCCGCCCCCCTCCGACTTTTGCAGCAGCGCGTCCGCGGGCCCTCCCTGTCTCTGCCAGCCTCCCTGAAGCCCTCCTTGGCCACCAGCTCCCTTTGCGGCCTGTCACCTGTTTGAGTGACACGTGCCAAGAGCCCGCCCCTCCCGGGACAGTGCGAGCCCCTCCAGGAAGTGAGGCCCCTTTCCTTGGTACCCTGGGCTCCCAGCGTCCCCTGCCCAAAGCCCTGTACTACACTTCGTGATTGATGGGGGGGGCTCTGGCCGAGGCCGGCAGGCCCTGCTGCAGACAGTTAGAGATGGGACGCAGGCCGTCCTGGCGCTGAGACCGCCCTCCCCAGCGGGCGCGCGCTTCCTTGTTAGATCAGTCCTGTCAGGATGCTGGGCTGGTCAGATCCCTGAATGGGCAGTGACTCCTTGGGCCAAGTGATGTAGATCAGGGATGACTCCTCAGCCTCCGGGAGGGTGGCCCTTCTCAGCGGGCTGGCCTCCCAGCAGGGGGTCGCGCCCTCTCTGCAACCAGAGCCCCACAAGCCAAACCTCCGCCGAGCCCGGGACTTCCCTTCCCTTCCCTGAGCTCTTGGGGGCAGCACTTACGGCATCAGGTGGTGGGGAATACCCGAGCCGATCTCGTGTGCCAGACTGGGGACGGCGCTTGCTCTCCTCTGCCCCAGGGAAGGAAGGGATGGAGGGACTCCCCAATAAGGCCTAGGGGTCGGCCTGATGCTCAGGTGCCGCCACCATGGCTCATGGGTCATGTTGTTCCTCGGCCAGCCACTGGGTGGCACTACCAGCCTACCGGTCTTCTATGACTGGCTCCTGTCCGGTCAGCCTTGGAGAGTGACCATTACCCGAAATGGATTTTCCTGCCCCTCCCGTTGTCCGGAACAAAGAGAATGGGCTGCTGGGGGGTGATACCTTAGCATCCCCGGCTCAGAGCTGGGAGGGCCCCGAGAGGCCGATCTAGGCAGATCCTCTCGTTTGACACTTGAGGGCCCGGAGGTTCAGTGACGGCTCCCCCAGCTAGGAAGTGTCTGCAGAGGGAAGTGAGCTTTCCTTCAGGTCAGGAGACAGGGTGCCCAGTAGCCCCTCAGTAGGACTGCGTGAATGGACCCAGCTTGCAGCTGACTTTTTAATAGTTATTTTTCTGAGATCAATCTTTACATTAAATATTCAGATCATTTGTTTTTCAGGTCCCCAAAGCCTCCAAAATTTGCTTTAGAAATGAAGGACAAAAATACCAACGCTGTTTAATGATACTTACAGGAAGATGGGCCCATTACTGCATTATATGTAATCTGTGAGTCCTTGCGGATGTTTGGGAAAGCAAATTGGAATTATGCTGACAAAGTGACCAATATGTTCGTACCCCTTGATCCGGAGATTCTGCTAATAAGAATATACCCAAAAAGGTCAATGAAGGAAAGGACCCACATATAGTGAAATATTGATAGCAACATATATATTTAGTGGTAAAAAGATCTAGAACCAAAGTAAATGCCCGTTGATTGGGGGCTAGCTAAGCAAATTTGGTTTGTGAATAGAGTAAAATATTACTGTTCTGTGGGGAATGACAGATGAGAATATGTCTGAAGCCTGGAAAAACATGAAAAGCTGCAATATAAAGAGGAGACACCTTAATTATTTTTAGAGGATAGAGAGTGCAACATTGCGGGCATTTCCAGAGGGTTTTTTTTTTTTTTTTTTACATATTGACAAATTTTGTCCTCTTCCTTTTTTTTTTTTCTTCGTTATATGGGATAACTGGGGGGGGAGGGGCTTAGGCAGTATAAAAACAAAATATCAATAAAGATGTAATTTTAAAAAATTCACTCCCCCCCCCTTAACAATCAGGGTTATTTCTAGAACCCAAGAGAAGCTTTTATAGCTCTCCTCTGACACACTAGCCTGCCCCTGCTGGTGGAGGGCAGAATAGCAGCTCCCTAGCAAACTGCCCTGAGCTGTTATCACACTTGTAGGAACCAGTCCTGTTTGTGATCCCAGTAGTTCATCCTATGCCATGTTTGAAACCTTGATGTTGCCGTTGGCTTTTTATTCTTTGTTTTCTGTTCTTGGCAAGAATAAAGCGCTTGGAACAGGAAGACCGATCTTCAGCTCCTACCTCTGACACTTCCTTGTGTGCCCGCGGCTGGCCACGTCCCTCATCAACCCCCAGTTACAGGGCTGCTCCAGCCTCGGCACAGTGTAAAGTGCAGTTTCCACGGCAGCGAATGTTCTCATCCGTGCCCAAGGCCTGCCAACTTGACCTTCCATGATCACGTCCATCACCGATGGCCAACTGGGATAGAAAGGGATCCCTGAGGGCCGGATCCACTTAGGAAACGGCAAATTAACATTATCCAGGCTGTATTTTATCTATTTTGTTAAACATTTCCCGATCACATTTTACTCTGGCGAGTAGTTTTGTGGGCTGTGAATGTGATGCCTCTGTACTTTGTGATGTGTGGACCCTATCATCTCTCCCCTGATCCCTTCAGCCAGATTTTTTCATCTCCACCCTCTCTTCCCTCTAATAACTTATTTCACTGCTTCCAGATTATTCTTAGATCTCTTAGTCACATCATTCCTATTCTAAAGCTTTTAATGATTTCTTGTTGCAGAGCACAGGAAAGCCCACAATCAATCAAACGGCAAACATTTGCTAAGCACCCCTTATTTAAAAGTTCAGTCTAGGATTTAATCTTAAATTACTTCTCTCTTTATTCTTTGCCTCAGTAAAACTGGATTATTCATGGCGTCCTTTGTTGGTATTGCCCATTTCTAACTCTATAATTCTGCTCCTACTGTTCCTGTGCCTAGAATACCTTCCTTTAACTCTCCTATTAAAAAAATCAACACATTTATTAAGCACCTACTATATGCCAAATGCTACATTAGATTCCAGGGATAGACTTAAAAATGATATTCTCTAGCCTCAAGAAGGTTCTAAAACTAGATGATGATCAATACAGACAGTTCCAATAACAGAGGGCATTGGCCAGGAGAGCCACGAAGGGGGCAGCATTTGAGATGAGCTTTCTAAGGAATGGAGAAGAGTCTTCTAAATATGGGCAACGATCGGTGCCCGAATGTGGAGGCAAGAGATACAATGTCCCGTTCTGGGAACGGCAAGGAGGCCAGTTTGGCTGGAATGTAATGGCACGGAGCAGGAGGGAGGGAGAAACTGTGGAATTTATCTGCCCTTGAAATGAAAGAGCATTGAATTAAGAGAGGACTTGGGTTCAAATCTCCAGGCAAATCACTTGCACTCTGCGAACCTCACTGAGAGATACTCCTCAGTATCCCCTCATAGCTCCAGATCCCCTGTCAAGGACAACCGCCTACAGGAAGCCTTCCTGGGTCTTGATGACTTTTGTCCCTTTTACCCCAGAGGCCACCTTGCCTCTCCTGCACCTTTCATGCTTTGTTTACCACATGTGCAAGCCCTCTGAGGACAGGGATGTGGAAAGAAAGACTTGGGGGCTACATATAACATAAATATCAGAAGGCCTGGCATGTGTTGCCTATGTGTATGTGTGATGTTTCTTTCCCATTAGAATATAAACTCCTTAAGGGCAGACACTATTTTGTTGATGTTTATCTATAAACACACACATATATACAAGTATAAATATGTATACACACATATATATGTAAAATACTTGGCATATGGCAAGTACTTTATAAATTATCTGTCCATCCATGTACTTCATCTCTCCATCCATCCAGCGTAACTTCTCTTTTTAGCTCTCCACCCATCCAGCTATCCTGCCTCTGACACTTAGCGTGAGCCTTGGTTTTCTCATCTGTAAAATGAGAATAATAGTACCTCCCATGGTGGGTTGTAAGGCTCAAGTGAGAGGGTGGGTGTGAATCCTACTAGAAACCTCAACCTGTGGTTGAGACATCAGCTCTCAGGTTTGGATTCAATAGATTACAGAGCGAGACCTCCACCTCTGACCAAAAGGCACAGGAGGACATGCACATTTGCCGATCGGGGCCAATATGGGAACTGCTGCTGCTTTTGCTTAGCGGGGTGGAAGAGGGACACAAAATAAATGCTAATTTATTGGGGGGAAATAATTTGAATTGTAACAAGAGGCTTCCTGGGAAAATGAAGGTTGAAGACACAATAGCAGTTCTGTGACCCCCATCAAGATAATTGCTTAATGCTCCATGATTAGGTACTTAATGTTAATAATGAGTCATAATCAGAATAATAGCTAACATTTATCTGGCACTTAAAGTTTGTGAATCCCTGCATATGACTGTCCCATTTGATCCTTATAACCTGTTCAAGTAGATGCCATGGTTACACTCATTTTACTGAAGAGGAAGCGGAGGCTGAGAGAGATGAGTTGGCTTGTCCGAGATTGCAGGGCACATTAACATAATTCAGTAGAAGGAATATTCATTTTGGGATCAGAGGAGCTAGGCTTAAATCATCCCAATCCTGCTAACCGTGTCATCTTGGCCAAGTCACTTCCCTTTTGTGCACCTCAATTTCCTCTTCTATAAAATCAAGGGGATTCATCGGTTGGCATGTGAGACTCCAACTCTCCCTCGATGTTTCAATTAAAATGGTAGCTGCCATCATTTGAGAGGGAATTTGGTCCTCACTTTTGGCAAACTTGAGAACGCTCTATAAATTTTAGTTACTGTTATTATTCATTGTTTTAATCTCTAGAAAATAATTTGCAGATGGATCATAACACCCGATCAAATTAAATTGAGCGTCTGTATCCCCAGCACCTAGTGCAGTGCTTTGCACACAGTAGGAGTTTCATAAATGCTTATTGAATCGAATTTCCGGGGCAATAGAATTTTTGTTTTCTCCTGGGATCTCTCGTGTATGTCCCGATCAATCATTACTGGCTTGTTGCTGTAATTTGGGGGGGTTCAGCCTTTGGGTTCTTTGATCTTTCCTTGATGTATAAATAATGCTAAAAACCACTTGTGTACAGTGCTGCTGCTATTTACTTAAGCATTATTTTTACTTTTTTCTTATCGATCTTCCGTTTAAGTTCCAAGTGAGAAAGAACTGTTGTTTTTTCAGTTATTTCAGGTAGTGAGACGGCTGGTTGGACAGGGAAGCAGGAAGAAAGACGGGCTTCCAAAAGTTCTGACATTTCCTGTTCTGTGACCCTGGGCAGTTAGTCCTTGAACAAGCATTGATTAAATACTGTCTGGGCCAGGTGCTGTGCTGAGTGCCAAGGATGCAAAGAAAGGCATTAAACAGGCACTGACCTCCGGGAGGCCCACTCCAGGAGCACCCGATCTAATGAGGAGGTCCATCTCTCGCCCTGCGCCTCAGCCAGCTCCCTAGCATCCATGAACTAATCTGTGGCAGGTCTGCGTTCTGGGACCAGGGACAAGAATTTCAGGTCCTTAATGTATTGATATCAACAGCCCTTTTGCCATGAGACAGAAAGGCCTTTTGAGTTTGTTTTTGCTTTTTTTTAAAAAATATCACCACTTATCAGAAAGCTCATAGTCTTTGTTCTCAAACCTCCTCGCTTGCAAACTTCCCTCTTCCTGTTGAAGGCCCCACTGTCCCCCCAGTGTCTCAGACTCACAAAGCTGAGCATCGTTCTTGGTTTGTGCCTCTCGTACCCTCACCCTCATACCCAATGTGTTCTTTCTGCCTTCTTGACATCTCTGACATCTCTGGGCTAGATTCTCCCCTCTGGGCAGCACGGAACCTCCTCGGCTCCACTTATGTACTTCTAAGGCTTTGTCACTTGGTCACCGTTCAGGCCTCTTCTCTGCCTAAACTATCCTCAAAGGGATCTTCCTACAGTTCTGGCTGATCCTATCACCTCCCCTCAGCAGCTGGAACCTTCAGGCCCAGCCAGTCAGCAGCCTGCCTTTTGAATGTTTGGCTTTTAAAGCCCTTCACACCTCTTCTCTCTCCTACTTTTGCAGTCTCCTTATTTTTACTTCCCCATCTGTCTATTCACACGCAGCAAGATGGTGCAGTGGATTGAAAATTGAGCCTGAAGTCAGGAATATTTGAGTCAGACTTAACTGGCTGTGTGACACTGGGCAAGTCCCTTAATCCTGTTTTCCTCAGTTTCCTCATTTGTAAAGTGAGCTGGGAAAGGAAATGGCAAACCACTTAACCACTTTAGTATTTTTGTCAAGAAAGCTCCAGCTGGGTCAGAACGGGTCACTACTGGAAAGTGTCTGAAAAACACTGTTCTAATGAATACCACCACCTGTCTTGCTGTGTATTACAGGGCACTTTAACTGTGCCATTTGGCTAACTTTCTCATGCTTGTTATGCCCCCCTTTCTCATTTCTGCCCCCTGGCTTCCTTCAGTTCCAGGCGCACATTCTGCCTTTCTAGGTTTGCTTTCTGATTAATGCCATCCCTCTGAGATTGCTTTTCATTTATACCTTGTATAATCTTGTCTCCCATGACGTTATGCCCTGAATAAAAAAAAAAATTATCATGGCCACTCCCCCTCCCCTCCTTGCCATTAGGACTGAGAGAACCGAATCAGGAAAAACCTTGGAGCTCTGGTCACCTTCACGTACCATTGTGTCATAAACTCCAGGTGCATTATCGTGGGTAATTCCCCCTCTGTTTGAGTATTGCCCCTCCCCTTGCTGTCTCCTGCCCTTGACCATCTTATCTTGACCCCCATCCTGTCAGGATTAAGTTATGATCCTTTCCTGGAATTATGGCTTATCCCTCCTCCCAGCATCCTCGCTCCCCTTATCTGCTTTTGCAAACCCTCGTTAGCTAAAATCCTATATAACTTCCCTGCCTCAGTTCTTGGGGCTGGAATGATTTTGGACTGAGTCCCATCCCTCCGCTAGCCTAAAAGTCTCCACATTAAAAGATTAAAAACCAGTCTCTGTCTAGCCTCAGTTTCTCTCGTATTACAATTAGATCGTGAACTTGTGTTTTCTGTCTGTTGGGTGCTCAGCACACGGCCGTGGTCATCTGAAATGGTTAGTAACCAGGAACCAGGACAAAGGCTTGTGGACAGAATGAAAGCCCTGCTTTGCACAGTCAGTGCTGCCACATCGCACTGGGAGATACATCCCCCAAAACTTGTTCGGTACTTCTGAGCCTGGTGATTTTGATGACCCTAGCCTGAGAATGCAGCCTTAAAACTCGTAGGTTTTTGTCCCCTCCTGTTTTCCCACCACCTCTTAATTAGCATTTAAGTACTTCTTTAAAAGGCAACTATGGCTTTAAATTCTCTTATCTGATGATATCTGCTTGGATAGCTTTTTTCTAGGGAAATTTAAATTAAGAGTTTATTATTATTATTGACTTGTATTCTTTGTTTCTGGTCAGATTTCCAATTAGAATATAAACCCGGACTCCCCCAAACAATGGGAGGAAAGGCCCGGTGGGGGATAATCTTGTGTCTTGCAGCTTATGGTTTGTACTTCTTTGCTGACAAGCACCTTGTCCAATGGAAGATGCCCTTTCTCCCCAGATCAGAATAGATCCCTTTCTGCTTTTTCTTACTCTAAGCGTCTCTGATTGTTTTTGAGGACATTAATCGCCGTCCCATGCGTGAGGCTCCGGTGATGCATAAAGCACTTAGCAGGCTGTATAAATGCCAGCAGTAGGGAGGATTTTCCACACAGGGAACTTACCTCCTTTAACTTTTCAATATTATTAACAGTCCCAAATTCATATCTTACAGTTTTTGCTTTAAAACTAGTATTCTTGAGAAGAAAACAAAAAAGTAGCAGCTTGTGGCATCTGCTTGAGAATGGCTAAACAAGCCAAGGCAGGCAAGTGCCAGAATATTACTATTATTAGCTGAGGCAGTTGGGCTTAAGTGACGTGCCCAGAGTCACACAGCTAGGAAGTGTTAAGTGTCTGAGGCCAGATTCAAACTCGGGTCCTCCTGACTTCAGGGTTGTGGCTCTATCCACTTAGCTTCCCCATGTCAGAATATTGTCACAGAAAGAGTGGTGGAAGGGAGCCCTCCAGAGAAGGTGGGAGACTCCCAGTGTCTTAAGCACAGGAGGCATTTGGGTTTTTTCTTTGTATGCCCCAGGGCTTAGAACCATGTCCCTGACATCTTATCAGCCCTTAAAATGCTTGCTCACACATTGTGTTTGTTCTTTTTCAAAGGAGATCTGAAGGTGATGGGAGCCTTATGAATTGGATTTAATGAGTGTGGGCTGTGTATGAGGTCACTTTCCTCACTTTCTCTTCTGGAGCCATTTGGATCCAATGGCCAGATAGAGATCAGGATGCCTGGGGATGGCCCCCTGCCTCCTTAATGGATGATCCATATATACAACGACTACCATAATCTACACAAAACCAACTAAGCTTGATTGTGGTAGCAGACCTTCTTCTGGAGAAAAGATGACAGAGAAAGGACATTTTCTTAGTTGAAAGAGAACACACGTCACAGGGTGTGGGATGGAGTGGGCAGAGCAGAGAATCGCTTTTTAATCTGATTTACGTAACTGTTGCCCTTTGTTACAGGGGACGGTTTAACAAAAATTGTGTCATAATTTGGGGAAAGATTATTGTTTTTTTAAAAAAGAGGCACCGAGAAAACTTAAAAAAATATACAGACAAAAAAAAGTCCAGAGCCACAGGTCCAGTATTTGCATAAATGCCACATTTATTTCTTAACTGAACAATGCCTTGAGTGTACACAAACAGTTTAAGACCCTATATTTCAACACTCATAGTTTAAGACATCAATAAAACTAGACTCATTACTTGAGTATTGTTGTTATTATACAGTGGTGCCCACAGCAATCACATATATACAAAGCAAGAGAAATGGTCTCCCAGCGCATGGGGGATGGCGTCACAGGAAGAACTCATTTGGACAAACTAATTTATGGAAGCACAGGCAAAAAAAGAAAAAAAAAAAACTCCAAAGGAACCACACCTCCCTTCATTTGTACAGCAAAGCCTCTCGGCAAATGACCCCTCCTGAAGAAAGACAGTTTCCTTCCCTCGCTTGGCAGTCCACAGATCGAGAGAGAGCGCGGGAGGACAAGAGACTGGTTGACCGTTGCTTTCTCTTGGCTCGATAGCATCCCAACCTTCAACACGGCCGTCGTTAGGACAGGTCAGGAGGGCCTCTGAGAGCTTCTCAGCAACTTGTTTTGGCTTGGAGCCTCTTGAAAAAGCATCACCCCTAAAGTGTCCCGGGACTCGTAGGTCCCGCAGAATTCTATTTCCTCTTTTGTGTAAGCACCCAGGTGATGGTTCTAGCGGTTAAGTCTTTACCAAAAACATCATTACACAGTGATGGGCTCTTCCGACGAAGAGCTTGGAATCAATGAGCTATTGACAGACATCTCATGCACGGTCATAGAGACCAGTCGAACAAACAGTGGGAAGACACCAAAGAGCGTTTTCTATAGTTTATCTCCCATAGATTCCTATTTGGTCTCAGTCTGGTCTAAAGTCATGGCCAATTTGTATACAAGGATTTTTTTCCTGGTCACGGTCATCTCAAGGAAATGCTATGACTCTTTTGAGAAAAAGTCATGCTGTTGTTTTTTGTTTCGTTGCCAGATCGGGTCTATCTGTGACTTCATGAAATTGGGTCTGCCTTGCCTTGACCCTATGTGGTGAGAGGTGCTGGAGAATTAATCGATCATTAATTCTCACTTAAAATCCTTCGTGATAGTGAAGCGTTATCTTTGTAAATAGATTGCTACTAGATGGTGAGCCTTGTTAAAACAATGTAAAACATGTGTCTCATGTTTACAGTTTATGAATTCTTCCTCATCTTCATCTCTTCAACAATAGCTAGGATTTCTTTGCAACTATCTAAAGAAAAAAATCTACCTGGAAATTTGATTCCCGGACCCTAACAATAATAGTAGCAGGATTGTGATTCTGCTGCTGGGGAGAAATGTTGCGGGATACCCAAAGGCAAATGAGTTTCAGAATCCTAGTTATTCCCAGGCTGGGATCAGACCACAGAGGCAGCTGTCGTATAAGTCGGGAATCTACCTAATTGCTGGATTTCAGATCTTTTTGATGTTTTGTAGGAAAATTCACATTAAATCTCAAAAAAGTTTATTGCATTTTTTTTCTGGTCCCCCTCAGCTTGTTTCCCCCTCAATTATCCCTCCCCCCAAATAACAAACAGTGTGCTCTGCAGGTTGGCTGGCCTCAGGCACAGGTGTGTTTATCACTTGGAAGGGAGGAAGAAGATCATTCCCAGACCATGTTCTTCAGGATGGCTGACCTGACAACATGGCCCTGAACAGCTTTGATGGCTGTCACCTTGCCCTAAGGGAGTACCCTTCCTCCCTAGAAAGCTGGAACTCTTGGAGGACTCAATGCTTACATCAACTTTAGACATCCTTTCTTACTTTTCCTGGTATAGATCGAAAAACAACAATAGGCACTTGCAGAAAAAGATCTTTTAGGTCTTTCTACCAAGTCAGAAAAGCTTACTTATAACTTCACTAGGGGGAAATCTTTTAATTAGATTTGAAGGGAGGAAAATGCAAAACATTTTCCAAAAGACCCTTGGTTCCAATTCAGGTTGAAGAAATCTGGACTTCCAAAGGAAGAACTGAGCTCTAGCAGTGTCATCAAGGTGGTCTGAAACGCAGCCTGGGCTAGCTAGGGAGAAGTTTCCGGCTCTTTGTAATTTTTAGACACTGGGGTTTCACAGGGCTTTGTGTGTGCGTGTTATATTTTCTACTCCAGTCATCAGGCTGTCATGAAATACATGAAGGTCCCTGTCATAATTTGAGCCTCAAATCATATTTTTAGGGGCTGACATTTGCTCAAAATTCAGCATCCTGAAAGGATTTGGCTGCTCTCTCCTGTATATCTTAGGAAAGATGGGGGGATTGAAATAACTTTTCAAAGGGAAAGTCTAAATAGAATCTTCCCTTGATCATATCATGCTAGAAGGCCAAGGGGTGTCCTATGTATTTTTGGAGGTAGAACAAAAAACCCAATCTTATAGCTTCTTGTAAAAGAACAAAGGACACCTTTTACTTGACTCTGCTTAGAAGGTGGGTGGTTTAAATGGCCATCAACTTGTAATGTAGATTTGACGATGGACAGTGACCATGATAGGACAAAAATGGATGTGGTTGGAGAAGACCAGGAGGAAAAATCAGTGCCAGCGAGTTGGGAAACATGACTGAGGGCCTGTGGGACAGAACCAAGTCCCACCGAAACAGAAGGATGCTCTGGTCTGAACAGTTGTCCTAAGAACAATCAGAAAGGAAAGGAGAAGAGCAGGAAACCATCCACTAGAGAGTGGGATCTTTGAGATATCACAATATCCCGCTGTTGTGAGAAATGGGGCGAAGCTGAGCACGACTCTGAAATCTTGGCCCTGGGACGAACAAATATGGTAGAGGGGTGGCCGAGGAGAGGGAGTCTGGAGCTTTGGGGGCCCGCTGAAGTTTCTGGAGGTTGGCTTTCTAGGTTTTCACAAGCCCATCCTCTCCCTTATCCAAAGGAAAATGCATAGATAGCTGTTTGGGATTCATAACATCCCCACTACCACCAAGGGGATGAGAAAGGGACGGTGAAAAGCAAGGGTAGCCAGGGAGTGCAAATGAGGGTGGGCTGTGATCTGGTAGAGTCCTGTGGTTACTCAGATAAGGGCCATAGAGCTACCTCTCTGGACAGTTGCTGCTCTGAAAGGGGATGAGTGGAGAGGTCTAGTTAAAACTCCCACGACTGGGAACATACCAACGGCAGCTGCAAACAACAGTCTAAAAACATTCATCTTAATTTCACCAAAAAGTTGGAAACATGACAGTCAACTGGGCAGACCCCAAACTTCAAGGGCGTTACCGATAAGAAAACTATGCTTATGAGGGAACTTCTCGTCTTGGGAACGTGGTTTGGCTAGCCACGGAATTCTGGGCTTCTTTGGTTAGCCGGACTCTTTGGACCAGATAAACTAGCTGGGGATTCGCAGGAGCAAGGGATTAAAATTCGTGTTATTTGGGGCCCAGGACAAAAAGAAACTCTTTTCACATATAAAAATAAAAATCAATCTCTGGCAAACCCGACACCATCCTACCCCCAACCCACTCTTGCTCATCAACCAGTCATCCTCTCATTGAATTCACACAGCCTTCTCACCACATGGGGGAAGGATCAAACCCTGTCCAAAATAGGTAGCGAGATCGAGCCCTGGGCTTCAAGACCACAACGAGGACTTCTTGGGCTGAGGGGGACTTGCTGATTTAGTCCGAGATTCTGGAAGGGTCCTTGCGCCTCTACCCTGATTATAGTATCTGTTCCCTAGTGGCCTTCCTAGTTCTCAACCATCCAAATGACCTCATGCCCAGCAGTTCGGATTAGAATCCTACCGGTCAACAAAGAGCAGACTCACAGAAAGGGTGGGCATTGGCTCCCCAGGATTCCACTATCCGGTGCATTGCCGGGCCCTTCTCCGCTGTTTCTTTGCACTTGCCTCTATAGGAGGGTCTCTAAGGTCCACATGGGTGGGTGGGTGGGTGGAGAGAATGGTCAAGGATTGACTCTTCCCAATAACATCGCATGGGTATCGAACCTCATAGGTAGGGGAGCCCAGACAGAGCACCTGGGCCTTTTCTGTGCTAGTGCCTCTTGGGTATTCCTTTATAAACTGGCTGCCTCACTCTTTCCATATCCTAGTTCATTCCCTTTCTCTGGCATTATAGCTGCAGACTTAGAAATGTCAATCCACAAACATTTATTGAGCAGCTACTGTGTGCAAGGCACACTATCTATCTGGTCATACCTCATGGGGCAGAAATCGTGATGAAAAGGATGGGATTCATACTTCCCAGCTGAGGAACAACTCTCATCCAATACGCGGTCGGGCTTCGGAAAGCGAGCAAAGGGGTTCACTTCCCCCCGAACCAGTCATGCAGTGCACACACATAAACCCACATAGGAGGGAAAGGCAAAACCGTTTGAAAAAGTGCTTTGTCTCCGACCGGTGACTCAGGGACAGGGATGTGTGGAAGTCTGTGTGCTGAGCACGGGGGCTCAGGGGGCCAGGGGTGCAGCCAGAAATAGCCTCCTCTGCACTTTGGGTTAGGTTCTGGGGAGAGGGAGAAGGGAAAGGTCCTAGAGAGGGGGAGTGAATGTCCAATAGCCGGCTGACCTGCTGACGTGCCCCAGTCAGCTCCAGGTCTGCCTACAACCGAGAATGCCCCGAAACTCTACGGGGTCATGGGAGTTTTGAAAGGGGCAAAAATGATGCTCTGATGGCTGTTCATTTTCCAGAACTCCCTCTCTGACCTGCCTCAGTGAGGACCTCTGCCCAGTTTTCTGGAGCACCATAGATCAAGAAATGACAACTGAAATCAACCCAAATCAATGGCCCTTGGGGAAGGCGCTAGAAAGAAGTGGTTCCTAAATATAACCAGGGCTTATGGGGCAGCCGAATCTTAAAACTTGCCAATTGAGGGTATTTTAATAATGGATCTATCTATCCTTTAAAAGAAATTCTGATTGGCAGCAGAAACGCCTGACATGTGACCTCGGACCCTTTGAACATGCTCCAGCTCTTTTCCCCAAGAGCTTGCTCAGATGGGAGTAAAAGAATGCTAGCTTCTGTTGACGAGCAGTATAGACTGGGGACGGAGGGGCCACCCGACGAAGGAGAGAGTGGGAGATGGTGTGCGCCCGAGGCGGTCAGGCCAGATGGGCAGCTGAGCGGCTACCACGAAAAAGGGTTTCCTGGGGCAAGGGGAAGACTGTCGGTGGGCCGGTGGAAGGGTGGGTGGTCAGGGCCGTCGAGACAGATCTAAGGGAGGGACGGGGGGGGGAGGGTCGGGAAGGGCTCTCCTACTGGACCCGACACAGTTGGCAAAGAGACGGTGGTAGAGGCGTTGGGCTCAGATTCTCATCTGTGCTGTTCTCCTTCGGGAGAGTTTGGATCTGTTTCAAAAGCCAAGAAGAAAAGCGAGTCAGTAGATTGTGAAAACAGGCATGAGGCAGGGATGGAGTGGATGGAGAGCTGGCCCCAGAGCTGGGAAAGTCTGCGTCCCAACGGCCGCTGGTCTGCTCCAGAGCCCGCCGATGCACGTTCCCCAACACGGTGCTAACCGGGCTCAGCTCCCGCTGCCCAGACCGCTTTTTCACTTCCTCTGCCCGCGGCTGTCTCAGGTTATAAAGGCCCCGACCTCATTTGCCACCTTTTTCAATGGGTGAGTTACTCCCCAGAGCCAGAACGCCCCTCCTCCCCAGCCAAGCTCTCACTCGGACCCCTTCCAGGGGTAGGTCTCGGACCCACACTTTTTATCTGCAGGCTCTCCCTGTTGCCTTCTAGCTTCCTGTCCTGTATTGTCTCACACCTTGAGAGTGAAATCTCTTTGTAAAAAGGAAGTATCTTTCCTCGGTCTTTAGCCCGTGTCTGGCAACTGTACATTTAACAATTCCTTCATCTAGTCGATTCTACACATTCTCATCCCGGCATTTCCCTAGCCGTCTCTCAGGAGCAGGGAATCCTGGGACTTCCACCTCGGAAAGTTCAGGCCACACCTGAAGGGCAGCCCAACAGTAATTTGCCGGGCAAGAGTTTCTAGCCAGTCTTGTTTCCCCTTGCCTGCCTCTGGACTGGAGATTGGTGAACTCTTCCAGGACTAGTAACGCTGGGACAATTCTCTTAGATAGTGGTGGGAGAGGCAGCTTGGGGGGCACGTCAAGGATCAAAGACTGAACTGGCAGGAAGCTTGGGTTCTGCCGCTGACACCAGCTGTGACCCTGAGCCGCCCATTCAGCTCAGTGCCCGGGGGCACTTGTACGGAAGTGGCAGAGGGGGGCAGTGAGGGGCACCGTGGCACACACAGAGCGCTGCACCTGGGGTCAGCAAGCCTCGCCTTCCTGAGGTCAAAATCCAGCCTTAGACATCCCTAGCTGGGGGACCCTACGCACTCACTTCACCCCGCTTGTCTCAGTTTCCTCATCTGGAAAATGAACTGGAGAAGGGAATGGCCCTGCCCCAGTATCTTTGCCAAGAAACCCCAAATGGAATCCCAGAGAGGCAGACCTGATGAAAATGACTGAACAAGTGATGGAGGAAGTTTTCATACAAGTTACAGATCCTGTCTTCCTTCTTTCCCTATTGGTGTTCTATACTTGAAAAATAAAATACACCCCCCCACACACACACACTTACACACACCCCTCCTTACCTTATGGTTCCAGCCAAGAGAGGGTTGAATGCGTACAGCCAGTCATGCATGTCCTTGTCACTGTTTGCCTGCAGCAGGATGCCCCGGTGCTCTGTGCACACGGCAAATGTATTAGGAGTCTGGGACGGAAGAGAATCAGGAGGTTAGGGCAGCATTTCCAGGGTGATGTTTTCGCAAGCGTCCATCCCCAAACAAAGTGAAAAAAAAAACACAATAACAAGAACATTCAGAGATCCAATTTCCAAGTCACCATTACGTTTCTATGATGATGGCGGTTCTATGGCTCCTTGCACACAGGGCCCCCCACAAAGGCAGATTTGGAGGAACAAGCACAACGCCCGGCTCCAGGCTTCAGAAAACTAGTGGTCCAAAGCCAAGGGGCATGTGGTTGACACAGAGTAGGCACACAGTAGGCGTGTCTTTTCTGTGTCATGGACCTCTTTGGCAGGAGGGTGAATTCCAGAGACCCTTTCTAAGAAGAGTGTTTTTAAATGCATAAGATAGAAAGTACTGCAAAGGAAGCCGGTTATATTGAAATACTGTTTTCTATTTACATCCATCTATCTATCCATCTCTCTATCTTTTGATCTGTCTTTCCTTATCTATTTATCAACCTCTTTCTATCATCTATCTTTGTCATCTATTTACATCTATCTATCCATCTACCTATCTACCTCTATCTCTCTATATATGTTTGTCTATCTATCCATCAATCTACTTCTATCCATCTATCCATATCTCTATCTCTATCCATCCATCCATCCATCTATCTACCTCTATCTATCTCTCTATATATCCATCTATCTACCTCTCTCTCTTTCTCTCTGTCTTTCTCCCCCTTCATGTTTCATCTCTATCTCCCTGTCTATCTATCTTTCTTTCTATCCATTTATCTATCTACCCATCCATTTCTTTCTTTGTGCCTATCTATCAGTTTCTCTCTGTCTATCCATCCATCCATCCATTTATCCATAGAGTCCAAGTTAAGTAGTCCTGAAATAGGGAGTTGACCCCTTCTGTAGCCCCAAACCTCCCACTGCAACATCCTAGCCTGTTCTGGCCTATTTCAGAGCACATTCTATACTTGGATGGATCTCCTGACTCCTGCCCTTTCCCCATCTCACAAAGACCCCTCTTTCATTGGTATGGTTTGATTTAAGCTCCCCCTCTGCATACTTAGTACTGAGATTCAGAAGTGGGTAGGGAGGAGAACATTGCCTCATACTAAGAAGCAGTTGAAAACAGGGTCATTTGATGGCCTGGAGGGCCTCTCCACCCTTGGGTCCAATCATTCCTTTACCCTTCTCAATTGATGGCAAAGGATGCCAAAGAGTCTGTAGCACCACAGAAGGAGTGATTAACCCTGGGTTCACAGAACTACAGAATCTCAAGCTAAAAGAGATTCCCAAGACCTTCTTGTCTAGCCCGTCTGTGGCAGAACATCCCTTCTTTGTCCTGCCCCAGGAGTAGCCATCCAGCCCACTCCTTCCCTCCTGAGGTGGCCCAGTTCTCTCTTGGACAGTCCTGCCAGCAAGGCTCAGTCTGAATTTGCCCCCTTGTGCCTTCCTCTCATTCTTCCTGGTTCTGCTTTCTGGGGCCACGCAGAAGACGTCTGTGGCGTTTGAGGAAGTAAGTCCTTAGAGACCAAGTCTCCTGTATCTCAGATGGTGTGTGTAGGAAGAAGCTCTTGGGGACCAGGTGATAACTATGAAACAACCATGTTCTCTTCCTCATGCCACGAATCTTCCACCTCCATGGACGCCCGCCCCCAGCCTTCCCCTCAGTGCCTCGGCTATCAGCATTCCTTCTCCCACATTAGAGACACAGCTGAGGCAGGGAACAGCTCTCTGTCTTTCTCCCCCTCCATGTTTCATCTCTATCTCCCTGTCTATCTTTCTTTCTATCCATTTATCTATCTACCCATCCATTTCTTTCTTTGTGCCTATCTATCAGTTTCTCTGTCTGTCTATCCATCCATCCATCCATTTATCCATAGAGTCCAAGTTAAGTAGTCCTGAAATAGGGAGTTGCCCCCTTCTGTAGCCCCAAACCTCCCACTGCAACATCCTAGCCTGTTCTGGCCTATTTCAGAGCACATTCTGTGTGCTCTGAGATTTTCCTCGGCATTGGTGCATTCCCAATCCCCCAATCCCCTGCTCTCCTCCAAAGGTGATTCTTGGTTGTTCTTGGGCTGAGTGAGGAACAGAACTACTTGGAAATAAGGGGAAAGCCAGGAGTGTGCCGTGGGGCCAGCTGCTAGTGAACAATGTCCTGGCCAACAAGTGGAGAATGGGAGAGAGAGGGACTGGACTGGAGCTGCCTGGAAGGACTTTATGGAGCTCAGAGAGGTCTCCCCTTCATTCCCCTTCTCTTACCAAATTGATCTACATACTGTTCCCAAAGTCATTATATTCTTTCCCATCCCTTGTGCATTAAAAGCAAAATCAGGTCCATAAGTCAAGAAGGCCCTTCATGGAATCATTGAGATTTGGACCCATAGGTCAAGAAGATTTGTACTCATAAGTCAAGAAGGCCCTTCACAGAAATATTGAGATTTGGACCCATAGATCAAGAAGGCCCTTCACAGAATCACTGACACTGGGACCCATCAGTCAAGAAGGCCCTTCATAGGATCATTGACATTCAGACCCATAGGTCAAGAAGCCCTTCATGGAATTACTGAGATTTGGACCCATAGGTCAAGAAGACCCTTCACAGAATCACAGACTTCAGGGTTGGAAGGGCCTTCAGTGGGCTTCAATCCAACCTTTCCTGAAAGAATCTCCACTAAAACCTGGCCCACAAGTGGGGGTCATGTGGCCTCTGCTTGAAGGGCTCCAAGGGGGATCCCGCCACCTGCCCAGGCTATTCCACACCACAATTGCTCTCATGGTGAGGACCAGGGCAGAAGAAAGAACCCTGACAAGGAGCAAGGCAGGCCGAGTCTTAGCCCGGCTTTACCACCAAGGAGTGGGATGCGGCTAGGCGAGTCTCCTTCCAGCTCAGTCCCTCAGCAGCATCCTCCCTGGAATGGGTGGGGAGGGCGGGCCAGGAGCCTTCCTGACTTTGCTGGGGAGCTTCAGTCTCTGCTCTTACGGAAGTGTCCCCCACCCCGCCCTCAATCCCAGCAGCCCCTACTCCTCCCAGACCCGTTACCTTGAGCATGGCCTGCTGGTCCTCACTGTATTCCACCTGGGCAGTGGAGAGGTTGAGAATGAACCTCTCCACGGAGTCCTTGTCACTGTTGTACATGTAAGCATAGGGGCGCCTCACCACCACAAAGCGCTTGGCCCAGCCTGTCGTCTTGGGTTCCAGGAAGTGGAGGTAGCCCTTCTTGGAGACGATGGGGCTGAGGAAAAGGGAGAGGAAAAGGCTTTGCTCCTTGGGCAGTTAGGGAAGATGCGAGGGCCTGGGGAGATTCGCCCATCACTTCCCTGTCCCTGAGAACCTGTTCCCAACTTCCTAGAACCTTCAACCTCTCCAGATTCAGGCCCTTCACAAGCCATCCCAATGAGAATGGAGCTATCCGTGGTGCTGCTCCTGACTAGTTTGAGCTCCACTCCGCCCAGGTCCTGAAAGAATTGAGCTTGGACCTCAAGGAAGGACACTCAGAGCAGGGTCAGACGCTTTGCAAGAGCTGAAAATCTGGCCCATGTCTTGGAAGCCTCCTCCTCTGGCCACAGATGCTGGTGAGGGTGCAAGAAACTAGACTTCTTTGGGTAGGTTTGTTTGAAATGTCACTTTTTCTGAAAAGATCTTGCCACTTTCTCACGTCACCACTCTCTGAAGCCATCTGACACTCTCCGGCCTTCATCCAGCATGTCTAGAAGCATGTGGGGAGGACTCAGCTCCCAGAGCTCTCCCTGGAATTGTGCTCTTTGCCCAGGGGTTTCAGTGCTTACACCTGGGATGAGGGAGGCTGGGAATCTCCCCTAACAGGCGGAGAACAGGTCCACCCCTTTTACGTCTGCCTGCCCTCAGCACCCCAGAGGCCTCCATACCTGACCCGGATCTCTTGTATGTCTGGTACCAGCAAACGCTGGGGCTCCTTCTCTGCTTCCGGCCCACCGACGGGAGAAGGAGATTTTTTCTGCTCTCCCTCCAGCACTGGCTCCAGTTCGGGGCTGACCGGTCGGGAGCAGGGCGGGGGGTTCCTGAGAGGAAAAACAAGAACCATTTCATTAGGCAGCATGGTCCAGAGAAAGCCTACATGACCTGGAGTCAGGGTGGCCTTGGATTCAAATCCTACTTCTGAACCTTACAAGTGATGTAACACTGGGCAAGTTCCTTACTCTTATCTATAAGACAGGGAGAAAATTATCTGCCTGACTTCCTCACAGGGTTATCAGGAGAGTTGGTAAGTATTAAAGCATCCAGAGGCAGGCAGGGCTGCCCAGTAACAGGGAGCTGGCTTGGGAGCCAGGCAGACTGTGAGTCAGGAAGGTCTGGGTTAGAGTTCTGACCCAGGTGCCGAGTGGCTCCGTGACTGGAGGGACCATTTAACCTGTCCAGATTTCGGTTTTCTTCTCTGTAAAATGGGATAACTCACAAGGAATGAGATACATAAAGTATATTGCGAGAACAGTGTTTAGTCTTAGTATTATTATTGTTATTGCTATTATTATACTGGCTGTAGGATCTTGTTGACTTAATGACCTCGTTGACTCTTTATATGTACTGGTCGTGTGACACTAGCAAGGGACTGACCCTCTTAATGATCTCATTGACTCTATGATTATAAATTACAGAGAAAGGACCAACCTGCCTTAGTGGAGAGAGTTTCCTCCCCTGGGAGGCCCCATCCCAGTGAGGTTTCAGGTTGAATGTCTATCCTTCTCCTAAAGGGGCTCACATTGCCTTTCCGAGCTTATCACACCGAGCATAGGAAAGTTACTGGGAACACTCCCTGCTCACCCCAGACTTGCCAGATCCCAGACTTCCTCCAAGCTCATGTGGCAACTTCTGTGAAGATCCTTCCAAGATTCCCACTGTTATTAATACTCCCTCACTTCTCCTCAAAGGAGCGTGTCTATACTTAGTCCTGGGTTCCCACCAGTAGAACGTAAGCTCCTTAACAGGAAGCATTATTTCATTTTTGTCTTACTATGTGAGGGCTGCCTAACACAGTGCCTGGTATACAGTAGGTACTTAATAATGGCAGGCTGAATGAATTGAATTGAACATAATGAGGAAGAGTCATGACTTGGAAATTTACTGCCTAGGCAATCCCAAATGGGCACAAGATAACATGACGGTAATGGGGGAGGCATTCCAAAGAATGGGACTCTAGAGTTGAGTATAAATCTTGCTATTTCCTAAATTCTTAATTTCTCCTCTTTAATTCTAATTTTTTATTTTTTGTTTTTAATAATAGCTTTTTATTTTCAAAATACGTGCAAAGATAGTTTTCACCATTGATCCTTGCAAAATCTTGTGTTCCAAATTTTTCTCCCTCACTTCTCCCCACCCCTCTCCCTCAGAGAGCAAGCATTCAGTATTAGGTTAAATGCATGCAATTCTTCTAACCGTATTTCCATATTTATCCCGTTGCACAAGAAAAATCGGATCAAAAAGGGGAAAAGATTCCTCTTTAAATCTTAGGCATTGGATCCAGCGGGATTCAGCGATGTTGCCCCCGGCTCAGAAGAGCCACACATCTGGAACCTGCTTCCTGGGTCACTGAGCATGTCTTGCTTTGGATGCCCCCTCTGGGCTTGGCCGCAGAGTATTTGGCTTACCTCAGGTCCGCAGCGGTGTACCGCCCTTCAACCAGGGATGGGCAGGTGGAGGATGGAGTAAGAGTAGCTGCACTAAGGGGGGACATGGAAGGATCCCGCAGCAGAGTCACCGACATCTCTGACAGCTGCAGGGGAGAAGAAAGGACAGATGTATTCTTTCCCCAGCACCTGCTGCTCTCAATATCAGTGCACGACTCGGGAGCAGAGCTGGAACGGAGCAGGTCTTTGCCCTTTGGTCTTCATGGAACTCAATGGATTAGGATTTCCAGTGTGGCACAAACCCTGATCCAGTGACTGCTGATGACCTTTCAAGCCCAACATTCAGGATGTGTGCCCACAGCAGGCGGACACTGATGAGGTGGAGAAGGAACCGGCGAACCACCCCAGTGTCTCTGCCAAAAACCCCACATCTGAACCCGAACTGTCAGACGTGACTGAACAACAGCAGCAATAAACTAATTTGTTATAGAAAATACTAAGTATTAGGAATTATTGTTGGAATTAGGTTTCATTTCTTGCCTTTAAAAACATAATCATGGTACCTTCCCAGCAGAACTCAAAGACCTGAGTTCAAATCCAGCCTCAAACATGTAACACTTCCTAGTTGTGTGATGCTGTGCAAGTGGTGAATAATTTCTCCCTTGTTACTTATACTTATGGATAAGCCCCTGAGAACTGTTACAGAATGTTTCTGTATTTTATACAGTGTATTCATGGCACTTGCCAATTTCTGACCAATTGCTATCTGAAGCAGGTCCCTTCACTAAGGGGGTCTCACGTAATTCAAATCGGCAGCTCCTGGTTTGATGGGATTTGAGAGAGACCAAAATGCTTTCAAGGGAAAAATTCCACTTCCATTTGCTTACTGTAGCCCACAAATTGGGTTCTGAAGAACCATGTTAGTGGAGTCCAGGTTCTAGCAGCTTCCACCCAATTGGGAAACCCAATCAGAAGCCCAATGTTAGAACGGGTATGTTTTTGTTGTCCAAAGACCAGGTTAAGTCAGAAGGTATCAACACCCTCTGATGGTTGGGTCACTGGTGATGATGGCTCCTTATTTAGCCATGACCACATATGCTACCGCCTTCTGGGGTAGGGAGGGACTTGGGTCTTACCTGGTAGAGGGAAGACCTCTAGTGAGGAAGTCACAGAAATTTTTACTTATTGGAGAATTTACGAACGTGATAAATAGGTGTGTATTCTTGTGAATGTTAAGTCAGTGTGTACCATTACTGAGAGTTTAAATGGACAGTAGCTCTCTGTCCTTCTGTTCTTGAAGTTTATCTGGACAATAGCTCTCCGTCATCCTATTTCTGAATAGTATCTTAGAGAAATCTTTGTGTCAGAAAGTGTCTTGTTAAGAGCTGTGATTACTGGTTTTTTTGAGCAATGAGATCTTAGGTCAGCCACCTCCTCTGAGTTTCAGTTCTCTCATTTGTAAATTGTGGGGGAAGGTTGGGATTTCTTTTTCCTTCCTTTCCAGTGCCTCCACTGGAGTCCCTCCAGGTGTGAATGTATGATGCCAAGGATAAATTGGCTTCCTGGCTTCACTTTGGGTGTGGAAGAGGAGCTGACCTGTTTACTGTCTCCCTGAGCTGGCTCCTGGCACACCGGGTCTGGTTTATTATGACTTACTCCTCATTGCCAAACCCGATAACATGTAAGTCCTCCTAATGACATAAAGACAAAGTGCCGAGACCCTTGGTCTTTGTTCCCATGATGACAAGCGACCCAGAAGTTTCACCAAATAAAGGGGATTTCCATTTCTAAAATTGTGTCGAAGCCATGGCTTCCCTTCGGATACTGAGAACCTTTAGCTGGGCTGCACTGAGATGCATCAAGGGTTTCCCTGGGATGTAAAGGATGCCGCGGGTTCCCAGGGGCTGGGAGGGACCCGTAGAACAGGGGGCTCCCCATCTTACCTTGCTTTCACTGGCACTGACGCAGACGTGGCTGTGGGTGTACTCTCTGTTGAAGGTGTGCGTGAGGAGGCGGAGGCACTGGAAAGGAAGGAAAGAGAAAGTCCAGTAAATGACTGGTCCTCCTAGAAGAAGGTGCTGGTCCAAGGTAGAGTTTATGCAGAGTGGGGAACTTAGGTCATGGAATCACCGAACAGGGAATTTGGTTTGGATGTGAGGTGAGACCTGGAACATCAGGTCTCCCCTGGTCACTTGGTGACACTTCACTTCCTCTGGGGAAGATTTCCTTGGTCAAATTCCTTGCTCAGTTTCCTAGCCAGAAGTCTCTGTTTTCTCTGCCCCACCCCACCCCAAATACAGGTTGGAATCGATCAGTTAGAGGTTCTCTCAGGGCCTTTTCCACTAAGGAGTCTATAAACAGAGGATAACCAAATGGAGACAGAGGGAGGATGGGAGTCTGGATGCCATATCCCAGGAGGAGCTGGGGTTTACCCAGGAGACAGTGGGTGCTGTTCTACACACCAGGGAGTGGAGGATATGGCTTCAGAGGGGACAGAGTCAGCACAAGAGAACCATGCACCGCCCTCTCTGGGCCTTCGTTTCTCCCTTTGTATGTTGGAACGGCCGGGCTCGAGGCTCAGGCTCTAAGGTCCCATCCAGCTCTCAACCCTATGACCCCACAAAAAAGTACTGAAGCTGAGCTGAGGGTTAGGATATAACCAGACAGTAAGCTGGATTGAAGAAGAGCAGGAGTTACAAGGGGAAGCTTTGGTCTTGGGTGGGGAGACAGTGAAGACAATGGAAAAAAGTGTTCTTGTCTGGCCGGAGGAGGAAGGAGCTCAAATGGGCATCTGCCTGGTGGCGACATGGAGACTAGTTACAGGCCGGACAAGATGTCTTCTAAGGGAGCTTCCTGTTCTTAAGATTAAACGTTTCCATTTCTAACACGGAACGAAGTACAGAAGGTGACCTTCCTATTCCTCAATTTCACTGTTGGTGCTTCCTTCCCTTCAGTCAGATGGTTGCAGGGGCAAGAGGGGCTTCTTTCAGGGGCACGATTAAGTACCCTTGCCTCTGGCAGTCTGGAAAGTAAAGGAAAGCTTGGAAACGGCTTCAAGCCTGGGAGCAAAGATGGGCTCACGGTACCTTGGCTGCCAGCTCCTTCTGCCGCTCACTGGGAATGTCCAGGGTTGTGGCGCGAGTCTCCGAGGTGCCGTCCGAGAGTGGAGAGGAAACGCAGGAAGCGCTGTGGGACTCGGAGTCCTCGCTGGAGCAGGGGGACAAGGTCTCCAGGCCAGATCTCTGAGTGGTCTCCAACTTTTCACGTAGGAGGAGATAATGCCTTGTTTTTTCAACCTTAAAAAAAAGAGTATTTTCCAAGTTGTCAGATCACCCTTCTCTTTACAAAGTGCATCCTGTATGTTTCTCTATGAATTGACATCACATTCTGGGACTGAGATATGGCAGGTAATCCTTAGGCTCATTTTACAGATGGGCAAACTGAGGCACATTGAGTTAAGTCTTAGGTCATTTGGCTAAGGCAAAAGTAGCAAGAGTGAGATTTCCTTCCTTTAAGAGAAAGCTGAGCACTGTAGAAAATGTGAATTAACTCTTTGTGCCTTGTATTGGTTATTTATTTGTGACTGTCAGCGGATACCCAAGAACGATTGTGTCCCCAGAACACAAGAGTCAGGGGCTTCAGGATGCAGCCTGGGCTGTGGGAGCCTTCAGGAACTGCCCCCACTTACATCTCAAGGCTGCTCCTTGGAGAGGCTTCCCCAGGGGAGCAGAAAGTGGATGCACTTGAACTCTGGAGAGCTGATGGTTCAGATCTTTGACCCTTCCTCAGCTCAAGGGTCTCCTTTGAAAGGAGGCACCATCTGGTCACTCCAGGCTCTAGTGACTTCCTCTCTGACTTAATTCAATTTGGTCAGTGTCTTGTATATACCCCATAATGGGTAATAGATAGAATGGAACCTTCTTGGAACAGGGACTGGCTCATTTTTATCCAGGTATAAACTCAGTGCCTAACACAACTCTAGGAACACAGTAGGTGCTTAATAAATGCTTATTGGCTGATTATGCAACTTTGGGTATACTCAATCAACAAGCATTTATTTGTCATTTCATATCTCTGAGCCTTAGTTTCCTCATCTGTAAGTTGGGAGGGGGTGTTATAATATCTATAGCTCTTGTAGAGCCAACTGGGCGGTGCACTGGCTAGAGCACTGGATCTGGAGACAGGAAAACCTGAGTTCAAATCCAGGCTTAGACGCTTACTAGCTATATGACACAAGTCACCTAACCTCTGCCTGCCTCAGTTTCCCTATCAGAAAAATGAGGATAATAATAACAGCTACTTCCCAGGTTTGTTGGGAAGATCAAATGAAATCTACCTATAAAGAGTTTCGTGAACCGTAAGCACCATATAAATGTGAGTAATTTATCATTATCATCACAATTACCATTATCCTCATTATTATCAGTATCACCATCACCATCACCACAATCATTATCATCATCATCATCATCATCATCATCGTTGTCATCATCGTCATCATCCCTAGGCCAATGTAAGTCCCAAATGAGATCCTGCATTTCCAATGCTTTGAAGAGCTTAAAGCACTTTATTGGTTGTATTTTCTTGCCATGGAAACCAAATGATCATTTCTTGGACTCCCGAGGGGGTTTGGGGACTGTGGTGTGGCAGATACAGGACCAGCCTTGGCATTAGGAAGGCCAAACCTGACCCTGACATCCACTGACCTCAGGACTCCAGGCAAGCGGCCAAAGCTCTCAGTGCCCCGGGCTAGGTGGCACAAACCCACTGCCCACCTGTATTAACGAAGGGAATTTCCACATCAGAAGTTCCCTACATTTATGGCATCAGAAGTCTGTCCTCTTCCCCCCATCCCCCAAAAGAAATGAGAGGGGGAGAGTTTGGTTGCAAGAATGGCTTCTCACCTCTTGCAGTAGACTTAGCTTCTCAAGCTCCCACTGGTGGTCCAGGATGAGGCTGTCACTGCGGGGCCTCCAGCCGGCCAGGTTCTCCTCCCCCCGCACGTAGGCAACAGAAGTGTCCAGGACCCGCCGACGTCGTCTCTGCATCCCTGGAACGAGAGGATCAGCCATATGTCAAGGCCCACTTTCCCTGTAGATGGGACCATCCGGACTACAGAAGGTGGGGACAGAGGTCCACTCAGTCACTGAACAACAGCCAGGTTCGGGGAGTGTAAGCCCCAAGGCACATGTGTGATGGTGGAGAGGGGAAAAGATGGATGTTTTCTGAAAAAACAGGCTCCTCCCATCCAGCCTCTGCAGAAGAATAAGCATTTTCCCCTCTGGAGACTCTTCTTGGCCCCCTGAGGGACTCACAACACAAAGGGCACAACTAAGAGTGAGCATTGCCAGGAGCGAATCAAATGTTGCGGGTGCGAGTCACTAACGCCCTGGGCTCAGGCAGAAGACAGCCTTCTCCAGGGAGTGACACATGCAGAGGAGCATGGAGGTGGGCCACTGGGCCGGTGAAGGACTGGTCTTCTGGGAGAGCCAATTACTTCTAGGCCTTCCTTGGGCTTATTAAGGAGTCAGGCCTGCAGGTCAGTTCCACCCACCATGACCTCATGTCCTAGAGTCATCCCACGTGGCCACAGGGAGTCAGGACCAGCTGCACCATTAGCTCAGGCTTCTTTTGTGGAGCTCCCGGGGCCCAGGTTAACACCAAAAGGGTCTACTCTGATAAAAGATGTGGAGAGTCAACTCTGCACATGACAAGGGTGAGCCCGAGCGGCCAGGCCCAGGAAGAGGGAGCAGGACCGGTCACTCACCTGGACTTCCAGCATCTGCCACATGACATAGGCTGAGCTCATACACTCCGGTCACCCGATTGCTGCAAAGGAAGAGGTAACAGCTGTGAGCCGGCTTAGGAATCTTCAATTGCTCCCACTGCCCCCAAGATAATGTATCCACTGCTCAGCTAGCATTGAGGGCCTCTTACCACTGGCTCCAGCCTGTCCTTCCAGCTCTCTTGTATCCTCTACATTTTGGCCAACCTTGCCCACCTGCTGTTCCCCAAACTCCACCTTTTATCTTTTGTCTCCATCCCCTGGCACAGGTTCTATTCCAAGCCTAGAACGCACCTCCAGATGACTCCAAGGCTCAGCACAGGGGCCACCTCCTTCAGGAAGCCTTAGAGTTTTATGCTGCCTGAAATCAGCAAGTATGGGCCTAATCTTGTACATGTTCTGTCCGCTCATCCCCAGGGAATGTAAGCTTCTAGAGGGCAAGAACTACTTATTATCTTGCCACTGTATGAATACCCTTTTAGTGCCCGGAACATAAGGCAGGAGTTTATGATTGGGCAGTATGGAGGTTCCTGCCACCAATATGGAGCAAACCTTATCTGATACTTGGGAAAGCACGGGAGATGGAAGGAGAAACAAAACTGGAGATGGACAGATGTTGCTATGAGTTTCACCAAAGGCAAGAGAATGGAATCCAGATATCACCTAGGCCAGCAAGCTGGACTGGATTCCTCCAAACACTAAAAAGGATCCTGAAAAGAGCCAGTTGGAGCCAGGATGAGAAGAGCCTACCGGGGTTCTTCAAGCACGGGCTTTGTCAGGCTGGCCTCCTTCCCAGCCGGGACAGACGTCAGATGCTGTGCATGTCGTGTACACAGATTTTAGCAAGGACTTTGACTATCTATTTCAACTGTTACGCATGGAAAAGACGGACAGATAGGGCTTAGGTGATAATCCAGTGGAGAGATTCAGTGCTTGGAAGAGCACGGGCTAGTGCGTATTTCCATCACTGATTTTGTTAAAGCGGAGCTAGCGTGCTCATCCCACGTGCAGACTGAGCACAAGTGGGAGAGGAGCGGCGACTACTACCATGCTGAAGGACAGAGCCGGGACCCAACCATATCATGGCAGGCATAACAAAGGGAAGAACCCAACAAGATGAAATCTAATAGGAATCAATGGCATTTGAATATAAAAGAATCAGCTTCTTCAATGTAAGATGGAGAAGGCACAAGTAGAGGTGTAATTGTTTTGAAAAAGATCTGAAGGGTCTCAGTGAACTGAAAACTCTATTTATAGAGTCAGTGAAGTGATACAGCAACCAGAAAAACAAAAGTGATCTAGGGTCACGTTAGGAGGAGCCATGCTCCCACGATTAGAGAGGTGATGATTCCCTTGTTTTCTGTTCTAAGACTTCTTCTGAAACACTATGTTTAGTTTGGGGACCAGTGTTTTAGAGGGATGTCAGTCTTCCAGGGTGTGCGGAGAGGAGGGCAGCTAGGACTGTGAAGGAGCTTAAATCTGTGATATGGGCATGGAGAAAAGAAGCTGAGGGGCCTAGGATGGTTAGGCATAGGTGCTGGAAGGGCCACCATGGGCAAGAAGCAGTGGTCTTGTTCTTCCTGGTCCCCGAGGGGAGAACCAGATCCATCCAGCAGTGCCGGTCAAAAAGAGGCTAACTTAGGTTGCATGTTAATCAGACTTCATAAACATTGCTTGAATAGAACTCGATTGCTTCTTTTCTAGAGCTAACACACCTGGCGGATCTAAATCCCATCCCCAAAACAGCAATGATAAGGTCTATTTTTTTCTAAAGAATGGGAAAGTCATTTGCTGATGCTGAGATGAGAGATCTTCATCTGTGAGCAGGGACGTCACAGTCACCCTATCTAGTGCCGACATCCCAGGAGTCATTCTAGGGTTCAGCTGACCTAGAATGGATGGCTTGTGGGATCTGAATGATGAGGAAAGTTCTGTTTCCAGCTCGATCATTTCTGCTGATTTCTTGCTCCTTAAGAGGACCTAGTCATGGAGCCCATGTTCTTTATTATAGAATTACTAATCTTAAGAATAGGGGAGGACTTTAGAAGTTATACAAGATGATTTACATCCAAGCTGAACTGAGAGATGAAAGGAACAACTTTACAGAGAGAAAAGGGAACTCAACTGCTTCTCTATAGATATGAAGAATTGGAAGCACAGAAAACTTCTTCCTAATCATGGAGCCCATGTTCTTTATTACAGAGTTGTTGAATTTTAAGAATAGGGGAGGACCTTAGAGATTATACAAGATGACATTTCTGAGCTGAACTGAGAGCTGAAAGGAAAAATTTTTACAGAAAGAAAAGGGAATTCAACTGCTTCTCTACAGATATGAAGAATTGGAAGCCCGGAAAGAAGTTTTCCTGTGCCCCGGAGCCACACACACTAAGTCTACTCCTCATCAAGGACAACTCTTCCTATAAACAAGCTCAAATGTACCATTCCCCATCTCCGGATGTTTGCCCGGCTCCCTCAGGCCAGGGATGCTATTCCCTCACCTCCATCTCTTGGTTTTCCTGGCTTCTTTCAAGACTCCACACAGAGCCCACCTCTTGCAGGACACTCTTTCTGATCCCCTCAGAGGCAAATGCCCCCCGTCAGGTTACCTTCTGTTGAGTATATATGTATATACCTGGATATCTTCATATGGTCTCTTCCATTACAGTGGAAGATCTTTGTAGGCAAGTACTCAAATTTCACTTTTCTTTGTGCCCCAGCATGTAGCTTAGGGCCTGGCTCAGCAAATACTTAGTACTTGTTGACCGTCTCTTGGCTGACATTTGAATCAGCTTATTTGGTAACCCTTCTATGGTCCCCGTGGTCCCTGTCACGAATCATGGATTTGGATAAGGCAGAAATCTTAGAGACCATGGAGTCCCGCTCTCTCACTGAAGGTAGGTGACTTATCCCGACATACACAGCTGGTGAATGTTCGGGGCAGGTTTTGAAGCCGGTTTTCCTGCCTCTATGGCCATCTATTCTGCCATACTTTTATCTTGGTCATTTTCTTTTAGATGGCTGAAACTTGTCATGCATTTGAGGAAGCATCCATTCTATAAGTTATTTAGGAGACCTTCCCTGCTCCCTGCGAAGCCTTTGGCTTGAATAAGGTCCTTTTTTTCAAACTGTTTTTAAAATGACTCAGAAATTCTTGGCAGCGTCCCTGCCTCTTGGGCTTTAAGTATCTTCTCTTCTGGTCACTCCCTTTCTCTGCTGGGGCTCCTGACCTTGCAGGACGAGAGATACCGTGATTCATACCTTTCCAGCCCTGGACGCCTGATACGTTGGCCACAGAGCTACAGCTAGTAACTGTATCCCCAGAGTAGGACAAAATGTTCCCGATGCAAATGGCCCAAAACAACCCCCAAGACCCTTCTGGGAGTAGGAATGGGAGGCACAGATGGGTGAGGAACAGGGAGGAGTTCCCTGGGAAAGAGAGGACCACTCCCCTGGCAGCTTCCGATTTTAACTCATCAGTCTTAGGAAGTGGGAGCTAAACTTGCCTGTTTCTATGCGGCCAAGGGACTATGAAGGCCAAGCAATTTCTCCATGTAAACTCCTTGGGCCTGTAACAGAGCCAGGGCAAAGATGCCAACCCGCCATTGTTATCCTACCATGACCAGAAGGCCTTTCATAGGAGATTTCCTTGGGAGGTCCTGCTGCAGGGCGAGCACTAACCCTTCAATATGAGGCAATCATTTCTTACTGAGCGTTTCCCAAGAGGACCATCACAGAGCGGACTTTACCTCTCGGAGGCTCGCAGGCTCCCGCTGCCGAACAGGTTGCGGATGGAACGAGATGCCGGGAGTTTAGCATCCCGGGAGTAGAACACCATGCAGAAGTCCTTGGTGATCACAGCAGGTTGGGTGCAATTCTCCATCTGAAACACAGGAGAAAGAAAAGTGGGCGGAGGAGGAGAGCTCCTGTGAGAGCCCTACCCATGATGCTTCAAGCCTGGACAGACTGGACGATGACGATCTCTGTCTCATGCCATCTGTTCTTGTCACGAATTCAGGGACACACAGCGCATCACGTCTCCATCCCCAGACTGGATGGTCCCCCGCCCGCCTGACTTTTGGCCTCTGTTATCACAGGGGCTTTTTGTGGTCTCAACCAGTCACTTCAAACTTGAGATCTCTCCTTCATCTTGCAACTGGAGAGTCCCAGAAATGAGCCAAATCCTTTGAAAGGCAACGCTCTAAGGGTATCCCTTCCTCTGGATCTCACCATGGAGGCCACGTGTGCCTTCCTTCATGTGGCTCCCTGAACAAAGGGCATGGGACAAGCCTCAGTGCAGCACACCTTGCGGCTGGGGAGAGCTACGGATTCAGCACACGCCCCTCAATGATTTCCTTCTCATTGGCTAATTTTTAGAATAATCCAATTCTAAAACTGGATATAGCTTTTAAAAATCATCTGAGAGGGAGAGGGAGAGCGCTGCACAGTGTTGTGAAAAGAGCCCAGGCTTGGAACCCCAGATGTGATACCTACCCACTAGCTATGTGGCCATGGGCAAGTCATTTAAGTGCCCTGAGCCTCAGTTTCCCCATCTGTAAAATGGGGATACTCAAACGTCACGCAGGATTATTGGAAGGATACCTGAGATGAGTCATAAAGCATTTTGTGAACTCAAAGGGATTACCCTTTCATTTACAGGTGAAGAGGCAAAGCCAGAGAGTTCAATCGCTTTGTCCAGTGTCACTTCCATAGGTAATCAATGGCAGAGTGGGCTCTTAGAGCAAGTGTCCTGCACACTCTATTCTGCTAAATTTTGGGTAATTTTCCTTCCAGATGGTATAAGGTCTACAGTGTGATTTAACTTTAAGGAAGTCACACTTCATGAAAATTTAATCTCTTCCTAGTCAGCTGTCAAGGCTGACGGGCACTGCCCATGGCCAGCACCAATCCCCATGACTCATTAGCCTGTTCCTTTGCTCTGCTGGGCTAGCTTTGCCAGGTGCATTCAGGGAGGGACTGCATCTGCAGTGGCTGTTTGGGGTTTCAGATCCTAGTTCTTATTTCTACTTTCTGACCCCCTCTGTGTGTATGGGGCGGGTGGGAAATCAGAGGTGGCAAACGCTAAAAGTCCCCAAGATTTGGGGTTCCAGGGTTTTATCCTTTGGGCCCTGGAGGACGTTGGGGTTTTGCCCTGGGAAGAAGTCCAGTTCCTTGCCTCGATGTAAGCAGAGAGTGTCATGTAGATCTTCTCACGGTAAGGGGTGACCCGGTTCAGCAGGAGGGAGTTGTGCATTGAGCTGTCCCAAGCGGCTTCAAACTGGTAGAAGGTCCTGAAAAGAAGCAAAGCTGGGTAAAAACCAACCCGGATGCACACCCAGACACAGCCGGAGGCGGGGGCCGAACATGCATACAGACACGTGGACACACACATGTGTGACTGGCAGATGGAGCCGCCTCAGAGTGCTCAGGCAACAAAGCTCCCATGTGGCCCCTGCCTTGGGCTGGGGGCAGAAAGTGAACATAAAACTTGGGGCAAGTCAGAATATTGGAGGGCCTGCTGTCTTGGACGAAGATGGACGTACTCTGAACGAGAGGAGAGAGACAAGAGAGAAGGCAGCAGGTAGACAGAAAGGGGCCCAACCCCCTCACTGGATTACTGCAGGGGAAACTGAGGCCTGAGGAGGGGCAGGGACTGGCCCAAAAGCCCACAGGTGGCCATGGCAGGGCAGTGGCTTGTCATGATGCATCTGCCAAAAATGGGGCAGCAGAGAAAGGAAGAGGAGAGACGGAGAGCCCAAGGTCAAGAAAAGAAAGAGAACAAAATAGAGGAGGGAGAAGGAAGTTATGTGGGAGAGAGAGACAGACAGATGGACCCAGAGAGAGAGAGAAAGAGAGAGAACGAGAGAGAGACAGACAGACAGAGAGACAGAGAGAGACAGAGAGACAGAAGACAGCACAGAGACAAAGAAAGAAAAAGAGAGACAGAAACAGAAATAGAAAGTGGGAAAGAGAGAGAGAAAGAGATGCAGAAAGAGAAAGACAGAGACAGACAGAGACAGACAGACAGACAAGAGACAGATGGACCCAGAGAGAGAGAGACGGAAACAGAGATAGAGATAGAAGACAGCACAGAAAGAAAAAGACAGAAACAGAAAGAGAGAGTGGGAAAAACAGAGAGAGAGAAAGAGACAAAGAGATGCAGAAAGAGAGACAAAGAGGCAGATCAGGAAGCTGACCAGAGCCACAGAGAGCCACCAGGCATGGGAGATGGGGCACCTTTGGCCCCTCTGACTGAAATGAGATGACTTTGTAGCAGCAGCACTCCAGGCTTCCATCTCTGCCGTCAAACATGAAGCACTAAACAACTGTCTTCCTTCCATGGAATGGAAGAACTCTGTGAGCGGTGGGAGGATGTTCAGAATGGAAACCAGCAGGGAGCCCCTGATCCACCCCCGGATACCCCAGACCCTCTCTTTGGCTTCCCTTTTAGTGGGAATTCCATCCCTGCGAAGCTCAGAATCCATCCGAAGTCTAAAGAGCCCCATTCTCTTCTTTCATTCTCTTCATAGTGAAATGTCAGCGGGATGCCTTCTCTGACCTGGGTCCCCACTCAACACATCTGGGAGAGGGTCTCTCTGTCTTTCTCTGTGTCTATGTCTTTGTCTGTTTCTCTCTGTGTGTCTATCTCTCTCTCTCTTCTGTTTCTGTCTCTATGTCTTCCTCTGTCTCTATGTCTCTCTCTATGTGTCTCTGTTTCTCTCTGTCTCTCTCTCTCTGTGTGTCTCCTTCCTCCCTCCCTCCTTCCCTCCCTCTCCCTCTGTCTCTTTCCATCTTTCTTCCATTTCATATAAGAAGGTATCCACCTCAGAAACCTTCTGTATATGCTTTCCTATGCATACATCCTTCCTTCTGGCTGGATTGAGAGCTCTCTGAAGGCAGGGACTCTTTCATTTCTGCATCTGTATCCTCAGGGCTTAGCACAGTGCCTGGCACATAGTAGGTGCTTAATAAATGTTGACTGACTGATTGAACTATGCTCAAACTCTAGGAGACGAATCCTTGGAAAGGTAAAACTGGCATAAAAGGTTCAGTATCTGTTCTCTGAGATGGAAGCCCTGGGTCGGTGTTCCATTGACATTGTCCAGAAGCACTAAAGGCTCGTCTGGGCACACCTAGAGTCACAGCATCGCCAATGTCAGAGATGGGAGGGACCTCGAGCATCATTTAGCCCAATCCTCTCAATGCATGTTGCCCTCTGGTGGCTAACCCAGGCTACGGGATTACTTGAAGGCTCCCCATTTTTTGGAGGGAGGGAGTGTTTCCCAATATCCTGTAAGTTGACAGGTTGCTCCCTGCCTCCCACTCCCAGGTCATAACCATGGTGAGCCCATCATTCCCAAATAGTATCGTTTCCCAATGCTTGGCCTGCTCTGGAGCTCTAGGAGGGGGTCATATTTTTTAGTTTTATGCATTTGCCTCAGTTCAAAATGTCCAGGGTTTGCCTTCGAAAATTTCCGAGGTTCTCTTGGGGGAGCCCCCCACCTTCTCCTGGTTTCCATCTGATTATCCTCAAGAAGACGTAGGTTCCAAAACACTTTCACATCAACATTCCGTCACCAAGAACACAAAGTCAAGCCCAGCCAAAGCCTCTTTAGGAAGAACGGGCTCTGCCGGCAAGAGTCCATTGGATCGGCCCCGTCCCGTTTCCAAGGACGTGCCTCGGCAGTTCTTGCAAAGTGGATTTGGGAGGGCATCGAGGCACAGACAGCTAGACCATGAGTCTATTCTAGATGTCACAGGTGAATGACAGGCGGTCTGGGATCTCATACAAATTGGGGACATGGAACTACAAAGAAAACCAAGATGGGGACCACAGTCAAACACGATCACTTTAAGGGGGATGGAGAGTTCCAAAGGAAAGGTTTTCAGGGAAGTGGGGTTTAGAGAAAACAAGAGTAGATAGAGCAGGGGAAAAAATAAAAAAACCAAAAATTCAAAAAAAAAAAAGAAGGGTACAGACCAAGCAGGTGAGGAAGAGAAAAGTGAGGTTATACCTAGTGTCATTTCCGAATGAAATGCTATAGGTGGGAGGCAGCCCAGGACACATACACGGACACACACAGAAGAAATTAAAATGTCAGAAAACACCGTCCAAATGGTGTCCAGTGAGAAGAAGCTAACTCCAAAAAGTCACAGTGTGTACGAGACAAAATGTGAGCCGTGTCTAGTCATGGATTTGGGGTGGCCAGAAATGTGAAGAACATGCACCAACGGGTGGCCAGATTTGGCAAACTATCCTAAGGATAAATGGCTTTATCTTATTTCCCAGAGTCCCAGATCTGGACACACCATTCACATGCCATGTCAAGGCGGTTGGAGGAGGAAAGAGCTGAGGGGAGTTGGGACCATGGTCATGGAGTTGTGGGTGTATCCACGTGGCCCTATCCAGAACTTCAGCTTTAGTTATTCCTTCTGGACACCCCCCTCCCTTCACTGCCGTGCTAAAAGAAGTACACGTTCCCTGGAGGGCCAGAGTGAGATCTGGGGGGCTGAGGGGACAGGAAGATGTTCAGGAGCCGACTCCCATCCCCACCCACATGGAGAAAGACTTCGTTTCAAAGAAAGGCCTATCAACAGCAATGCTAATAACGAGCATCAAAGACACGGACGATGGACAATCAGGTCCATGAGCCCAAGGGCCAAGGACCTACTATGGTGAAGGATTTAGAAGGGGTCACAAAACAGCCGATTCAAGGAGCCAGGAGAGAAAAGTGTGCTTAGTTATAAGTCAAAATGTCAGAACTGGAAACGACCTCGTGGCCTCCCAGACCAAACCAAGCCTGAAAAAGGATCCTCTACTAAGTCAGTCTTTGCTTGAAGACTTCCAAGGTGTGAACACTCGCTCCCTCCCATTACAGACCATCCCACCCCTGGCTTAGGAAGTTTCCCCCTGATAAATTGGGCTCTCTGCTGCTTCTGCCCATCTCTTAATGATGTGCTCTGGGGCCCACAGCCCTCCCAAATCTGAAGTCATATCCTCTCGAGGCTGTTCATTCCTTCAAGTTAAACAATCCCCTTTTCCCCCTTCAGCCCATATTTTCAGGCAGGATTTCTAACACATCTTCCTCTACACATAATCTGACTTATCAATGTCCAACCTAAAATGGGTCATCCAGAACGGGGGGAAAAGTCCAATTCAAGCCCACCAACCGATACATCAGCCGTGGTTCAACCACATCAGGGAAGAGGGGATGATCACATTCTTCTCCTACACACACTCCCCCGCTTAGTGAACCCTGGGACAGGATTTGTTCTATGGTTTACTATTTTAGGCTCCCATGTCTCAGAGCAATCCCATCCTTAGCAAGACCCTTTTCTCCAGGATTATCTAATAATAGTTGGGTTTTTCATAAACTCTTGAATCAGAAGGAACCTCCAAAGCAGTCAATTGCTTTGTCTCTCCCTAATATGTCTGACTTTCATATTTGAATTAGAGAATCGAGAATTCTATTTTGTTTAATCTCTCATCAAAATGTCCTGGAATTCCTGGTGGCAGCCATTCTATTTTGTTTATTGGTTTGCTTTTGCTTTTTTAATCTCTGTGCCATCACTCAGCCCTAGACATCTGTCCTCCAAAGACATTTTGACCAGAAGATAAAAATACTTGGGGTCTTGTGGTCAAAGCTGTCTCTGTCTTGTCCACTTGTCCTATGGAGGGTAACTGACTTCCCCACCTCATTAACTCACCCTGATATCTATCTCACTCCAAACTAGTCCAGCTTCTTCTCTTCCACCCTCCTACCCTCACTCCACTGATAGATGGGGACCATCACTCTTCCTTGACCAGTGAAACAATGGATTTCTACTGAGCCACAATTCTGAATCAAGAAGTAGGAATGAAGAAGTATTCTATTTTCAGAGTTGTTGTTGTTGTTGTTGTTTTTAAAAGAAGCAGCAACAGAAAATGCTCACCATGTTTACTTAAACTTCAGGTTCAGGAATTTGAATTTGAAAGGAAAAGCGTCCATTACTTTGAGCCAACCAACCGCTGATCATCACTGGGCAAGCTTCCTACCCTGTTCCTTCAAGGACACTCAGGTTTTTCCCAATGCAAAGCTTTGCTCTGCCAATAGATGGTACGGGTGATCCAAGGTGATCAAAGACACTACTAATCAAACTGGCCTCGGTCTCATGGAATGATGGGAAGGCAAGAACCAAGGGAAGTTTTTGTTAATCAGAGATGCTGTTTGTCTACCACATTTCCTTCATTGTTCTCCCTCATTACTACATCTGCAAGTACATCACTTAAAGCCGATAAACAAAATTTGAGCAAGATATTTAAAAGATCCACCTCAAACCCATTTTGTTAGCTCCCCAAATATGAGCATATGGGAACCAAGAAATGGCCTCGGGATGCTATTAATACCCACTCTACTTTGTGCACATGATTTGTGTAGCATCATCAGAGCTGGGGGCCAGCTCAGCTGAACTGAGCAATTGTCTGGGCTCTCTGCATATGACCTGAGTCTCTTATGTTATCTTCTAACTAGCTTTATTTCCCTTAAGACTAAAAGCAACAGAGGGGGGTGGTGGAAAGCACCAAAAAAGTTTTTGAAAACCTACTCCAAATCACTGAAAAGAAATGTTCAGTGTGTATTGCTCCATATTCTGATTTTTGTCTCATATTTTCTGTCCATGTGAAGTTGAATATATTTGTGTAAAGGTATACACATGTATCCAAAAATGGCACCTTAACTTTTTTTTTTGACATTTTTTGTTTTAAAAAATAAACTATTCATTTGAAAAACTGCTGTTCTTAATAGTTACTCTCTGAAAACATGAAAGAACTTACACTTTTTTCCAGACAATATTTAATAAGTTAGTTTAATATTTATATGTAAGTTCTTCATGTATGATTGTGACCTGACATATTTGAATAAACATTAATTGAATATAGTCTTTGAGCCAGTATAAGTACTACCCTATCCATTAAATCTGGGTCGTTCAAGTAAGAGTTAAACTAATGCAGTTTTGGACTCATTTAGTTCTTTATAACATGTGAAATGTATATAGATATTGTAGATGAATATTTGCCTGAGATATTTTTATAAGGGTGCAAATGTATCTAGTTCCTCTTAAATTAAAAATAAAATTTTAAAAAGACCAGATGCAGCAGGGGACCTCAGGAAATGACAAATAAGGGGTAGAGAAATCCATCAAAACAAACTCAAAACACACGAGGGGCAGATATCAGCTAACTGCAGTCAACTGAGTGCAAATGGATCCGGCGCTCAGGAGATTCTGGCATCCCCAGCTGACTGCAGTGTGCTGGATAGATGCTTTGTGTGATGTAACAGGAAGTGTCAGCCTTGGTTTTGGGAGAACTGAATTCAAATCCTACTTCTGACACCCAAATGTGACCTGGGCAAGTGACTCCCTCTCACTAAACCTCCATTTCCTCAGCCATAAAATGGGGATGTGTGTGTTCTACTCGCTCGTGGCCTGCCTTGTGGAGATGTGTCCAAGGTGTTTCTAAAATTTATGAGTTGATAAAAGTCTGATCTAGGACGGGTGCTGGGACACTCTGACCACAGAACCAGGGACTCTCCCCAGTACCCTCAGAGAGCCGGACGTAAAGCTGGTCTCGGGAAGTCCTCACCTCAGTTTTCTCTATCACAGGCTCACGGAGATTTTGGGGACCTAGTATAACTGAATCACTTTACAGATGGGGAAATGGAGGTTCAGAAGACTAAATGGCTGGGTTAAACCACACAACAAATCAGAGGCAGACCTCCCTCTTGAAACTAACCCTCTTGAAACTAACTTCCATGACCCATTTACTAGGAGAATGGAAGCCCCCTGAAAGTAAGGACCATTTTTGTTTTTGCCTAGCCCAGACCAAACTTGGGGCATGGTGGGAAATTCATAAACAGTTGTTGGATTGCACTCTGGCACGTTGGGCGGGGGCACTGAGGGAGAAGGGTAAAACTCCAGGCACGGGGCTCCCAAGGCAAGGGAGCTATTAGGGGCGGGCTGCTCCCCACTTGTCTAACTGTTCTAGGCAGCTCTAGGACTTAGACGAGAATCTGTGTTCTGTCACGTGGGTGGTCTCTCCATGCATGGACAACATTGTCTCAAGGGGCCTCCTCCTAACAGGTCTCAGCCGGTCCTCAGCTGACCTCAAGATGAGAGCCCCAGAAGATCGTTCATGAATGCACCAAACCCCATCTCACTGACCACAGCCCGCTAACGATCTCAGGGAAGCAGTGAGGTCCCGGGGGCCTTCCCCTGTTCTTTGGCCAGCTCCGTGGGGCAAATCAAGATTAGAGTGATGACAGGTGCACAGCCTCAACAAAGAAACCTGCAGAGCTTCTGGACCGGCAGCCTTTGGTCTCACAGCCCTGGCCAAGCTGTGTGAGGCCATCGGCAACATTCGGGAGCGGGACCAGAACATGGAGACCAAGGCCGGGAGACGCGGGACCAGAGCCAGCTCTGCCTTCCTGTCTCAGGGCCTCAGTTTCTGGGAACTGGACTTGTTGACTTCTAGCCCCCAAATGATGATTCTGAGTCATGGGGTATTTTTATATCCAATCAACAAATCCAAGATTTCTCCCAGGACGTCCCCTCTTTACCCTGTGCGATGTAATATGGGGCTTTGTCTCGTTGGGAACCAGCTGCACTTACGCCTGCTCGGGCTCGAGGCTTTGGCCACAGAGTGACCGCTCATTGACAGATGGGAAATCTGGAGCCTTGGGGAGGGGTGGGCCCCGGGGGGGGACAGAGACAGCTCGGCTGCTGCTGGATGCTAGAGCGTCCATGAGCCCCCTCGGGTGACAGAAACAGGCTCCATCCTCTCCACACTAACCCTCAGGCCAAGGACCAGCACGTGCTTCAGCATCCCATGGCAAGCGGTGGCCCTTGGGGGAGCTTCCTTCCCGTATCCACCCTCGCACTGGGCTCTCTGAGCAGCAGGAAGGAAGCTCCCCCAAGGGGCCTCCGGAAGGGGTGAGCCTGTCCCGGCTGGGCTCAGGAGGGCGTTGGCTGGGGCCCGACGGCTTCCAGGAAATCTTCACTAAATTCAAAGCAGAAGTCAGCCCGGCGGAACGGCCAGAGCTCTGGACCAGCAGCTGCAGGAGCATGCCTGCTGCATGACCGGGACCCCCCCTGCTTTGTGGGTCTCGTGATGCTCAGTGATCCCATATATTTCCCCCTTCTGGACTCAGTCTGCTCATCTTTGAACTGGGGAACTGGACGAGAGTGTTAACACTTGTCTGGTTTTTCTGAGGGGATAAAATTCTCCCAAGGAGTTGCATAAGAACGATGGGGAGGCTTTAGGAGCCCACCAGGGGTATCCTTAGAAATCTGCTCTCCTCTCACTCAGCGCCTCCAGGATCAACTCTCTGAGACGCCCTTCCCAACCTGGGCTCTCCCTCGAGGGCCACACCATGGGGCCTCCATCTCCAGCCTCCAGGCCTTTGCACCTGCTTTCTCTTCTCACCTTCTTGCCTCCAGTCTCAGACTACCTCTGTCCCTTCAGAACCCACTTCAAACACCACCTTTCCCCCCGATAACACCCGGGCTGGCCCCCTCCCTCCCAAAGAGCCTTGGGCTTCCAAGTACAGATCGGTGCACCCTGGCTTTTTATTTCTATTGTAAATGTTTGTTCTTGCCTTCTCTCCCCCTGCCAGGTCAGCAGGGTTTTCCTTCTCTGACTTTGTAGCCCCGGTGCCAAGCAGAGTAGGCACTTAATAGAAGCTTATTGATTGATTGGCTACTTCCAGGATCCCACAGTGACCCCCATGAGTGGGTGCTGTAGGCCCATTTTACAGAAGAGGAAAGAAGCCCTGAGGGGTCACCCCACTAATGGACATCAGGGGTCACATTAGAACGCGGGCCTGCACTCCTACCAAGAACAGGGCATTTTCCCACTCGCCAACATTCCCCAGCTGGTTCACAGGGTGGGGTAAGGACCTCTGGGATGGTCGGGTTCAGCTCTGAGCCTCAACCTGGCCCTCAGTTTGGGGCCCCCAAAACCTGACTGTTAAGTTAGGCTTTAATGGGGTTGAGACCTCGGGGACCCCTACCCCACATTTAGAGCTGGAAGGAGCAGTGAGCTCCTCTGGGCCAGGCCCCTCATTTTTACAGAGCAGGAAATGGTTAAGGCAGGAGTAGTGGGGTACAACTGGGCAGATCTCCAGACTCTGGAAACAGGAGCTGGATCCCAACTGCCTGCCTGCCTGCACAGATGGCTGTCCCGCTCTCTGGTTGTTTCCTCAGTGGTAGGAGGAGGGATTGGAGAGTGGCCTTTGGGGTCCTTCACACCCAGGGGTCCCAGACTGCCGGACCAGCCCTCGCTCCCCTGCACTCCAGTCCAGCCCCATGAAGTATTCACTGTGCTCTGAGTCAGAGAGGGAGCCCCTGGGCCCCCCGCTCAACCTGGCTCTGCCCATCCTGTCTGGGAGACCCTACATAAGTCACAGCTCAGTGCCTCAGACAATTCACAGGGACTATAAATCCTGGAGAACTCTGACCCGTGAACATGAGACCCCATCTCCTGCTAAGGATCACTTATGGCCACCTCTGAGGTCAGTAGCCCAGGGCCGATGGGTCGCGTTTCTCGGACGAGGGCCGGCTTCCCGGGAACATGCTACCTGGCAGGGCGGGCTCTGTGGCCAGTTGTGGAGGTCTGTTAGCCAGTCTTTTTGGCTCTAAGCCCCATGCTCCATTCCTCAAACCTCTGCTTAATGCTCTCACCGAACTAAATCTACTTGCAAAATCTATAGGCCAGATCCTCGGAGTTGTTCCCATGGATTGGAAGCTCCCTGAAGGCAGGGACCGATGCCTCTGGCTTTTCAAGCTCTTCCCCGTCTGTCCTTGCTCCCTTTTTATTTTTTAAAACACGGTATCCCTGTCCCAGCACTCCACCCTCTGACCAGAGTGGCTCAATTGCCATTCATTCCTCACCCTTAACTCGGCCGCCATCTTTGCCCCAATCCCCCTCTGGCTGCCTGTCCCGTCCACTGCCTCTTAGGGTCTCTGGCCTCCTTTGAGCCTCAGCTCACACCCCACCTTCTGCAGGAAGTCCTTCCTGTCCACCCCCCTCCCGTGGCCAGGAATACGTTCCCTCTGAGCTCGTAGCTTTGCAAGGACTTGGTACACAAGTCCTATCTCAAGTTCATGTTGTCTGCACAGTGAGACTAGAAGCTCCTTGCGGGCAGAGACTCATTTCCCTTTTTCCTTTTTAGCTTCAGGATTTTGCACAGGTCCTGGAATCTAGCAAGCCTCTTACCACCTAGTGATTGCTGATCTCCGAATTCCCAGCACCAGTCACAGTCTCTAGGCCCCAGTAAGTGTTTCCTAAATGCTGGCTGGACTGGATTTTTGAAGAAACAAAATACAGAATTGGAACGCTGCCTCTGGGGGCTCTGGGGACAGGAGAATGCATCCAAATGAGTTTTTTCTGGGCCATTACATTCTCCTTTCTCCTTTCGCCCTCGGAAGGGCTGTTCTGGGATGCTCTCGCTCAAGGTCTTTCTTTTCTACCCCTAGCTCTTAATACTCTCTTCTTGAAATAGCTTTGCCCAATCTCATCTTTCCCTCGGGAAAACATAAGGCTCCTGAGAGATGAGGATGCTTGGTTTTTGTGTGGTGCTAATTGCTAATGTACTAAAAATAAATAAATAAATAAAATAAAATTCTGGTGGAATTGGGGGGGACTTAGTTATCATTGCTGCAGAAGCCAGGACAGGGGCTTACACAATGGGGAACAGAGACAGTCTGATGTGGAAGAGAGTCTCAGAGGGTGGGACTGCTAAATGTCTTCTTACTATAGCCTCACAGCAAATAACAGGAGTCATTTTCTCATCCTAGCTACACTGAGGCCCAAGATTTATCTGGAGTCGATCTGTAAATCAAGTCCCCTCTTGCCCCTTTCTCCATCACTTCAGTAGACTGTGGTCCATTGGGTACCCCACTGTGTAGCCTCATGACTACAACAGAGAATTCCTTTGGGTCTGGCCTTTGGACAATGTTAGGCAATCTATGACTGATGAGAAAGAGGGTCTCCCCCTGTCCCGGCTAATTTCTTCACCCATCATTTCCTTTGAGCCCCCCTCGCTATATCTTTTGCACACTTATCCAGACAATCCACTGTCTAATTCCTTTCCTCTCTCCACTTTCCACAAAATATGGAACCATGGCTTAGATTTGGATGTTATGGACAAAGTGACCCTCCCTCAGATGATCCACTGTCCAGTTCCTTTCCTCCCTCCACTTTCCACAAAATATGGAGCCATGGCTGAGATTTGGATCTTTTGGACAAAGTGGCCCACCCACTGCCCGTGTGCACTCAGCCCATGCCAGCCTCGCATGCAGCCAAAGTCTTACAGCACTCCTTTCGGGGCCAGGGCAAGTGAGGGAGGTGAGGACTTGGGATGGGGGAGGAAGCGTGTGGAGAGAGTGGGCCGGCATGGCTCTGCAGAAATGAGAACAGCAAAGTTGCGGTGAAAGTGAGGGAAGAAATCAGCCCAAAGGAAAAAGAAAAGAAAAAGAAATCAGCCTAAAATAAAGAAAATTTAAAGAAAAGGGGGAAATGGAAAAAAAAAAGATGACTGAAGAATCAGAGACGGGAAGGTGGGAAAGCCAGTGTCTCAGGGGTGCAAAGGGTAAAAAATTAAAGAAATAACCAGGGAGGGAAGGGATAGGTAACTAAGGAATGGGGAGGAGGAAGGGGAGGAGGGAGGAGGGAGGAGAAAGGAAAATCAGGAAAAGAGGAATTTAAATTAAAAAGAAAACAAGGGAAACAAAGAATACCTAGGCATGTCCGCATCAAGAAACTGCCTGCGGAAACACAAAACATCATATGGTTAGTGTGGGTGCAGATGGCCGGCGGCGGGAGCGGCGGGGACAGCGCGGGTGGGGTGCTCGGGAAGACACGTGGGAGGCAAGCTGGCCCCCCAGCCCCGGCCCCAAGCTGGAGCCCAGCACAGCCAAGCCTCGGGGCCCTCAGGGAGGAGACCATGGCAAGGAAAGGGCAGCAGAGAGCCTCCGGGCTGGCAGGAAGATGCCACAGAGCAGAATGCAAGCTGAGCAGCCCTACTGTGGGGAAAAAGGCCTGGGTCCCCTTTGGTCTATTAGACCAAGCCCCCAGAAGAATGGGAACCCTGTTCTCCCCCCAGGTCTTCCCCACCCCCCAGGGCAGCCTGATCTCAGAGCTCGGCAAGGTGAGTCTGGGAGTAGAACCTTAGGCTTGGGATGGAACCTGGAGGTCAGGTTCAAATGGTATCTGAGCGGGAACTGCCTCTACCTTCCCCAGCGAGGCAGCCAGCCTTGGCCTGGAGACCTGTGCTGATGGGAGATCTCGCTCCCCAGTGTATATACCATGGGACAGCTTTGGTTATTAGCAAGCTTGAGGTGCGCTGAGCTGAACTCCTTCCCCATGACTCTACTCCAGTCCTAAGTTTGCTGTAGGGAAGGAGGGCGGATGCTAGAATTCTGTTCCTCATGGGGAAAGGTAGTTGTGGGCTATGGCAAAACTGAGGGGACCAGCTCCGAGGGGGCTCAGGATCGGCCAAGGAAAGTGCCTCCTGCTCTCCCGATGGGAAAGGGTCACAGAGAAAGCGGTCAGGGTGGAAGATGAAGTCACTGGGGGAAACAAGCGTCCGCTTTCCCTTAAGTCCTGTCCTCCAGCTGTCCTCCCTGCACCCTCAGTCTCGTGGCTTCCACAAATGAGCTGGAAACCATGGAGACCAGGAGTCCAAGAAAAGAAGCCCTGGCCCAGCCTCGCAGCAGACCAAGGAGAGGGGGAAGAAATCCTTCTTTCCCGAGTCCTCCTGAAACTCATCTCCCCCCTTCTTTCTGCAAAAGACATTCTGGTTTCTGGCTCCATTCAGACTCACTGGGCCACAGGCTGGGAGCTGGAAAGGACCCGGAGATCCCAACACCTGTCTTTTATGGGTGAGGAAACTGAGTCACAGAGAGGCCGAGTTGCCCAGAGTCACGTCACAAGTGTCCAAAGTGGTGTCTGAATCTCTAGCTTCCCAACTGCGAGTGTGGGAGTGCAGGGCTCCATCGGTTCTCCCTGTGGCTCCTGCCTTTGCAGGCTATGATTTTGTATGTGTGTATGTATATGTATAAATAATATGTACATAATCATATATGTAGTGTGCATATTATATATGTAAATGTGTGTAGAAGGATAGAGCATATTTCTTTCTTTCTCTTTTTTTTTTTTTTTTTTTTTTTTTTTTTTACAGAGCCTATTTCCAAGTCCAGTTTAGCTGTGAGAACAGTCACATACATAGTTGTGGGTAATGTTGGTCCTTGAGAATAAGAATAAATTTATTTGCACCCCCTGAGAGAGCCCCCGTAGGCTGCTGGACTGGCTCTTCCTATCTCTGCTCCCCTGGAGCTTCTCTACAAACAGCAAATGTTTATCGGAGGCAGTTTAATTGAATGAACAGCTTAGGAAGAACCGTCCCATGAACTCGTTCAGCATCTTTCCCGGGGCAGATGCCCGTCCCCTTTGGCCGTTCTCCCGAATGGTCACCACCTGCTTATCCTTGACCATCCTGCTTCCCCACACACCCCAAGAGGGCTCTGCCTTTCCTCACGCTTGGCTCTTGCCTCATGGAAAGATGGGACCTCGGAGGGAACTTTTTCTTATTTCACAGATAAGGAAACTGAGTCTCAGAGAGAACTACTGGGCGGTGGAAAGAGCTTGGGATTGTAGGCCTTGAGTTTCAATGCTGCTTGGGTCACCTGCTATCTGCTGGAGACTGGGAAGGTCCCCACATTTCTGGTCCTCAGCTTCCTCATCTATAAAGGGGCTGCATCAGGCCAAAGCCATGACTTGAACAGTCACCTCCCCCCCCCAGAGCCAGACCTTGGCTCTCTGGGCCCCCATCTGGGTCTCCCCTCCCTCATTACACCGTCCTGCCTCCTGCTAGTGAAATGCTCTCTGGCCATTTTGTCAGGAAATTGCAAAGGGGACCATCTCCATCCCCAGACCTTTGGATAAAGGAAATTCACAAAGAGGATCTAAGTCGGCTCTTCCTGGCAGGTGCAGATGTGGGCATCTCCACACAAGGAGCCAGAAAATAAAGAGAAGCGGGTCCCCCTAAATACGGCTTTTCTCTTTTTCTCTTTGCTATGGGATAACCAGGCGTCAGGTCCTGACTCCTTTGAAAACCTCCCCAACCTGCCATGCACACGGGGTCCCCTGCCCCAAACGCCCTCATCCGAGGAGATGTTCTAGCACCAGGGAAATCTTCCTGAACCTTGTGACCATCTAAGCAAAGCCTTTTTTTTTTTTTTTTAACAAAAAGTTTTCCTACTCACCAAAACAAGTGGGGCTGCCTGAGGCTCTCTAACCATTTGGGGTCACTTAGACAAATGAAAAATGATTCTGGGCTCAACCCCACCTACCTCGTTTTCCTGTAACTCCAAAGAGCTCTTTTATTCCCATTTATACCCATAGAGCCCACCAATTTGGGCTGAGGCCATATACAGAGGACCAGGATCCAGAAGGAGAAACCCTTGGGTGGGGTTCCATTAGCATAGACTTCAATGTTCCTGTACCCACAGCTTCTCAAGTGTCTGGCTCTTTACTATCTTACTTCTGTACAGCTGTTCCTGATTGATTCATCAGCCAAGAAGCAACTCTTAAACTTCCTATTATGTGCCCGGTCTTCCCATCACTCCATCTCTGTGCCAGGAAAGTTTTCAGTAGACCCTTTGGCAAAACAAAGGCTAGATCTGTGATATAAACAGCACCAAGTTGCTTTCTCCAAATGATCCCTAGCTCCCTGCAAATCCCAGATCCCCTGCGATCTCATCCTTGTGATCAGGGAACTCTCTCTACAAATTATCACATGTATACTTATGTGTTCCTCCCAATGGAACATTAGCTCACTGAGGGCAGGAACTGTTTTATTTTTGTCTCTCTGTGTGCCGAGCACATAGCAGATACATTTGGCAAATGTTTGTTGATTGATTTCTCAGCCTGCCACTCCTTCCCTTGTCAACTGTCACTGCCTCTGTGGACCAGCTCCTGGCTGCTGTTGACTGGTTCTCAGGGAAAGGATAGAGATGAAAATGAGACTTCCTCCTGACATAACCCACAAGGAGACTTCCTTCTGACATAACCCATAAGGAGATTTCCTTCTGACATATCCCATAGGAGACTTCCTCCTGACATAACCCACAAGGAGACTTTCTTCTCACATAACTCATAAGGAGACTTCCCCCTGACATGGCCCACAAGGAGACTTCCTCCTGGCATAACCCACAAGGAGACTTCCTCTTGATATGGTCCACAAGGAAACTTCCCCCTGACATGGCCCACAAGGAGACTTCCTCCTGACATAATCCACAAGGAGACTTCCTCTTGATATGGTCCACAAGGAAACTTCCCCCTGACATGGCCCATAAGGAAACTTCCTCCTCACATAACCCACAAGGAGACTTCCTCCTGACATAGCCCATAGGAGACTTCCTCCTCACATAAGCCACAAGGAAACTTCCTTCTCACATAACCCACAAGGAGACTTCCCCCTGACATAGCCCAGAAGCACCCGGGATGATCAGAAATGGCTGCAGAGCCAAGGCAACTCATGGCAAGATGTTGGAGAATGGGCTGATCAGCTTTCAGTGTTAATCGGGGGAGAGGCTGACCAGGTGTTGGACAGCTCCGCGGTGCTGGATTGGGGCAGCAAGCTGTTAGTGGCCCATCACCTCCCCCCTCAGCTCCACCTCCTTCCCAGGCTCAGCTCAGGGGCCACACCCCGCCCCCTCAATTACAATGTATTTGCATTAAAAAGACCTGGTTCGTAGGCTACCCCCTCAGTGATCTCCATTGCATCTTCTGGAAGGCAGCTGGCTTGCAGCTGCAGCTTCTCCTTCTCTGAAAGCAGCGGGAGCTCACAGAGAGGGGCGAGGAGGCTGCTGGGTGATCCCCCGCTGCCGATCTCCAGTCAGAGAGAGAGGGGAGCATCTGGGATGCATGCGATCTTCGATCACTTTCAAACAGAGGGGCTTGGAGGCGATTTCAGGGGCGACTCTGGAGGGAGAACTCACCGATCGTCCTGGGAAGGCTGCACGTAGCCCGCCGAGAGGATGTTGAGCGACAGGATGTTGGGATCGATGAGGGATTCATCGGTTTCCGGAGTGTTCCGGATCCGTCCTGAAGGATGCAATAGAAGCCCAGTTATCTCAGGGAAGAGGAGGCCGAGAGGATGGTGTCTTCACCCTTAGGCCCCGACACAAATGGCACGTGCTTGGGCAATAATAAAAGCATTTACGGAAGGAAATAAGCATTTATTAAACCCCTACCGGAGCAGGCACTGTGCTAACAAATTTATCTCATTTGGTCCTCCCAATGACCCTAGCAGGTAGGTGCTATTATTATACTTATTTTACAGATGAGGAAACTGAGGCAGGCAGAGATGTGTTAAGTGCTTTACAAACTTATCTCATTGATCCTCCCAAGGATCCTAACAGGTAGGTGCTATTGCTATACTCATTTTACAACTGAGGAAACTGAGGCAGGCAGTTGCTCTGGGTCACACAGGAATTAAGTGTCCAAGGCTAGATTGAACTGAGTCTTCTTGCCTCCAGACCCAGCATTCTCTCTATCCACCGTGGCTCTACCTAAGAGTCCACACTTTGCCTTTTAAGGTTTATGAACCATTCTTTCCCCTGAAATGCTGTGAGTCAGGGAATGTGCCAGGGAAATTATCTTTTTTTGCAGATGAGAAAACAAGGCTTAGAGCAAGTAAATGGCTAGTTCAAGTTATACTAGCTGTGTGACTCTAGGCAAGTTACTTAATTTCTTTCTGCCTGTTTCCTCATCTGTAAAATGGGGATACCTACCGACTATATGTGCACCAACCCCCAAGGGTTGTTGTGAGGATCAAATGAAATCATTTCATAAAGGGCTTAGTATAGTGCCCGGCACACAGTAGGTACACACAAATGTCAGATTCAGGATGTGGAACCCGATCTCTTCCCACTCCGAGTCCATTTTCTATCTACTATTCTATCAGAAACGTCAAACAAGAGTGCAAGACTCGTACTTATTTTATAAAGGCCTGACTTTCAACTTGAGTGGGATGCAACTCTTGCGCACACATAGGCAGAGATTAGCCCATTGGACAGCTCCCCAACTTACCCACAACTAACTCCCGCACTTCTTTCCAGCGGATGTGGCTGCCGGTTTCATGCACCAGGGTCACCGTGATCCTTCTCTGGATCCCCTGGGATTCATCAAGAAAGGAGAGAAGTGAGAGAACAACCGTGATAACAACTCACATTTCTGTGGCAAAACGATTTTTTGACAAGAACCCCGAGAAGAAGGCGTGCGGGGGACATCATCATCTTCCTGTGGGGGAGAGGAAATGGGCACAGGGAAAGAGCCTCAGTGGCCAGATGGGCCAACCTGTCCCAAGATGTCCGCAATGAGTGGCCACCTAAGCTTTGCTCGAAGCCCTTCTCAGGAGGAACCCATCGCATGTTCCAACAGGCCACTGCACATTGCGACGGCTCTCCCGGTCACCATTTTTTCCCTGATGTCAAAGCCTAAATTCACTTCTCATAGATCCTAGTCCTGTCATCTGGAGCCAAATGGAACATTGTCATGTTGTCTATGTGGCAACTCTCTAAACACCTGAAGGCAGCTCGCTGCCACGCCTCCTACCTTACTCTTCTCCTCATAGTGAACGGTGTCAGGACCTCCACCATTCCCACTGTCCTCCTCTGGGCACTTTCCAGCTTGTCAATGAATGTATGGGCTGGCCAGGGTAAAATACAGTGGGCCTATCTACGACTTCTGTGGTCCTGGCCAGGCGAGGGCTCATCTGGAACGGTCTTGGGGGTTTAGGGGACCGGACGAGACCTTGTCAGCTGAGTCACTGTTCAGCTGGGCTTCCCTTATCTTATTCTTTTGAAGCTTAATTCTGAAGTGTAAGACTCCCACCTTGTTACACATTTGTTTGGGAGGTCTCTTTTGACCTGGACTCTGACATCCAGTGTATTGGCCATCCCTCCCAGCTGGGTGTCGTTCATATTGGAAAATCTCATTCTCTATGCCTATTTCTAAATAACTGATAAGAACTTTGCATGGTACAGGGCTAGGAGAGGATTTATGCCACAGGATACAGTGTGGTTATGACCCAAAAGGTCAGTAGGAAGTGTGTTTGGGGTGGGGGAGGAGAAGAGAGTGGATGGCTCAGGACCAAGAGAGGTCAGTACCTGATGGAGCAAGAAAGTCCCGAGGCATGGCATCCCTCCCCGGTGGTCCACAACAGCTGGGATGTAGCTGGGAGAGAAGAGAACATGGAACAGCCCGTCACATTTTCACAAGTCAGTGTCCAGAGGAGCGGGGATTACAGATTTAGGACTAGAAGGGACCTTGGGGGGCATCTACATTTTACAGGTGAGTAAACTGAGGCCCACAAAGAACTGATTTGTCCCCAAGTCTCATTAGTATTAAAAACAAAAACTCCAGTAGTGTAACAATCACCACCACCACCATCTGTAATCCATCACTTAAGCTCCTATTCCTGACAACAGCCTTGGGACCCCCAGAGAAATTCTCATCATCTCCCATCTTCTGACCTAAATCCAGTGCTCTGATACACTTATAGAATCACTAGACCAAGTAGATGAAGAACCCGATCAGGAAACAAAGGCTCTCATTATAATGGGGGTGGGACAGAATAAGAATCTCAGCGTGTTGCAGGCCCACCATGCGGATATTCATAGATGATACATTACTATATATTCATAGGACACATGAATTGCTACCCGCTTCATGCACCTCATGGAATTAAGTCCAGCGAACATCTATTAGGCCCTCTCCTGGTAGGGATGAGTATTTCCTTCTCATGAGCAGCAGCTCAGTTGACGTGGGACATTCCCTGATGTATCCAGTTGGCGTAAAGCCCGGGAATATTGTCCACTTTGGGGGAGGGGTCTTTATAATTGGTTAAAAAAAAACTATAGCTAGACAACCAAGGGCAAAGTAAAGGAGGAAAAAGAACTTTTTCAGTGCAAGTGGAAAGCCTCTTGGGATTCAACTTTTTGGTGTCTACTAGATATTAATTGACTCAAATAGAAGATGAGTAAAATACATAATAACTTGTGCATCCTATATATACATGGTAATTTATTATATCTTAATATAACACGGTAGGTCTTTGATATCGGGTGGATCTTGCTTCTTGTTGCTTTTTCTATAATAAAGACGTAAAGAATTGATGGAGTTCTATCAATCAACAAGCACTTATTAAGCACCTACTATGTGCCAGACATTTTGTGAGGTCCTGAGCCTACAAAGGCACAAAGACACAGTACTTGTAGAAAGGAGATCGCATTCTATCTAGTCTCATGTGCCCGTAGCACTTTAAGGTTTACAAAGGTCAACAACCTCAGGAAGTAATGGGACAAGACTTATTAACTTTTTGTTTTTTTTGGCTGAGGCAATTGGGCTTAAGTGACTTGCCCAGGGTCGCACAACTAGGAGGTGTTAAGTGTCTGAGGCAGATTTGAACTCGGGTTCTGAGTGCTCTATCCACTGCCCCCTTATTAATATTTTTTGAGGAAATGGGTTCAGAGAAATGAAGTAACTTGCTGATTGTAAGTTTGTGAGAGTGGAGATAAGAGTTCCCACATCGCTACGGTAACAGATACATCCATTTGGCGGTTTTCCCTTTGCTGCACAAGAAAAGGACCGGGGACCTGGGGGTTCCCTCGGAATCCCTCGGGACGAGAACGGTAACTCACTCGCCGTTGGCTTCCAGCTCGCAGATTTCGAAGTAGACCAGCAGGTCATATTTGCAGTGACAGGGTCCCGCGGTGGGCCGGGTGAGGGTGCTCAGCTTGGTAGCAGGCACTGCAGAGAGCCACAGAATGAAGCTGTATGTTACAACTGAAAGCTTATCGAAAACTGTTAAAGCCGGGAGCTTCTCTCAGCGTCCCCCAGGAAAGGAAGAGAGAAAGCAGCGTTAGTGGATGGTCCCCCAGCATGTGGGCAGAGAAAGGCAAAGGCAAAGTCAAAGGCAAAGGTGGGGAGTTTATTTCAGTCATTTATCCCATGCATGTTTATTAAATCCTGCTATTAAATAAGGCCTGCACTGAGGACTGAAGAAATCAAGGTACAGAAGGCATGGGGTTCCTGTCCCTTAGGGAGTTTACAGCAGGTCCCTGACTCCCCTTAGGTCTTCAGCTCCTCCTCAGTCCCCTAGATGCACTCAGAACAGCCCACTACCACTCTGCACCCAGAACATATTGCATTGATATCTGTAGCTGGAACCAATCAATTATCAATCAACCAAGCAACATCCATTAAGCACCTACTATGTGCCAGGCATATGTGTGTACAACCATCTCCAATCTAGAACCTGCTGACTTTTCCACCAGGTCTTTCTCGTTGCCTTTCCATGGCTGCCTCAGCTTTTCTCTCTAGACTTCCCTGGCTTTCAAGAACTTAAAAGATCCCAGGATGCTCCAATGAGGTTCAATGATTGGAAGTTACAGTCCCCAGTGTCGGAGGCTTGGGTGGAGGGGAGACTGGTGCAGGGGTGAGGAATCGCTTGGGGGAGGTCTAGGGGAGCTTCAGAGCACTTATTGGGGACACCTTCAGAGTTGTCACTGGATACACAACTCTGGCAGTTCCTGGGCTGTGTGTTGGGTTTCCCATTGGCAATAGAGAGCTTTTTGGCCCGGTTCAACAAATGAGTTTGGGTCAGAAGCCCCAGTTTTGAATCTGCTGCTCCCTACCTGTGTGACCTTGGGCACTCAGTTCATCAGGTGCTCGATTCCCTCGAATGTCCAAAGGGAAAGTTGGGTCTCTGTCATTTTAAATGCCATGATTCTTTCAGTGCCGTTGGACAGACAAATGTGGTCTGCTCACTGGCCTGCTTCTCATGAGACCCAGGAATAATCAGAGGGGCAGGAAGGCAGCCTAGACATCAACGGACCTAACCTGCCTCATTTGAAATATAGGTAAACCGAGGCCCAGAGAAATGAAGCAAGCAATAAATAGCAGAAGTGGAGTTTAAATCCAGAACTGCTGAGCCTAGGCTTTTATGCACAGAGCTGAATCAGCTCAACTTCTCTCTCTCCACTTCTGGGTGATGTCAAAAACTCCTCACCCCTTTTGACAGACTTAAATTTGACTGGAATCAGCCAAGGAAGTCAGAGCTTGGCCAAGATCCTCAAATTTTATTTTCTTTTCTTTTTCCTGAGGCATTTGGGGTTAAGTGACTTGCCCAGGATCACACAGCTAGGAAGTGTTAAGTGTCTGAGGCCAGATTTGAACTCAGGCCCTCCTGACTTCAGGGCTGGTGCTCTATCCACCGCACCCCTAGTTGCCCCAGATCCTCAAATTTTCTATTATGTTTTTGGCCACAAATTTCACAGCCAAACCTTCACCCTGGGTTGAGGACGTAAACACGGGAGAAGAAAAGATGGCCTGTGTTTGTACAGTCAGTCCAAACAGCTGTCCCTGATGATCCTGGCATCTTTCAGGTCACCAGACCCTCTTGGAGTGATTCTCATTTGGGAAGGGGCTTCCTGGCCAATGGGGACCCACATGGAGCCCTACTTTCTCCTCAAGGCCCCATGGAGGGTGATGGAGACATCATGGGAAGCAATGTCCTTGAGACAAGCAGATCCAGTGTCTCTGTCTTCCTTCCTATCCCCCATCTTCCTGTGACTAGACCCCAAGAGAGAAAGGGACAAGAGCAGGTTTTCTTTGAAATCAATCCTGTCCCTTCCTTTTCTGAGTGGTCAACGTCTCCTAGTGACTGTGTGACAAGATCAGGGAGAAAGAACGGGAGGCCCTGGAACAGTGAGGAAGGATTGCCAGGAGAAAGAGGAGTTTAAAAGTGAAACTTCAGAGGGACTTGGATGGGGCAGAGTGAGACCCCTGGCCTTGGGATGGCCACAGTCCATTCCCAAACGCCGCGGTCGGCAGCTTCCGAGGCACACAGCGCTTGCTATGGCATTCCTACCTGAGAGACGAGAGGGAGACAGAGATAGGGTGAGAGACAGACTGAGAGACAAAAAGGAGAAAAGGTGGGAGAGGGAAGGAAACAGGGGCAAAGATAGATGCTTATTAGTATAGAGACAGAGGGAGGCAAAGACAGGAGATACAGGAGAGACGAGGACACAGACAAAAGAGGCAGAGACAGAAGGACAGATGTGCAAAGAGTCAGACAAAGGGAAAGAGAAAGAGATATATATGTATGTATATATAGAGAGAGACAGACAGACAGACAGAGAAAGGCAAAGAGAGACAGAGAGAAAGAGAGAGAGAGAGAGAGAGAGAGAGAGAGAGAGAGAGACTGAAGAGAGAGAAAGAAACAAAGAGAGAGGGGGAGAGAGAGAGAATGAGAGAGAATGGAAGACAGAAAGGAAGGCAGAGGTAGACAAAGAGAAACAAAGAATGAGAGAGGAGGAATAGAGAGAGATAGACAGATAAAGAGACTAGAGGGAGAAATATGGGAGAAAGAGACTCAATGAGAAGTCTAGACAGATAAAAATTAGGGAAAGGAAAAAGGAGGGAAAGGAGAAGCAGGCAGGGAGAGGTTTAAAGAGCAAATGAGAAGAAGGGAGAGGAAGAAGGAGGTTAGATCAGGTAGCTTCATTTTGTGCTTGTATCCCAGAGCTGGCTACACCTGGAGATGCCCCATCCATCTCAGAGACAGTGAGTGGAGAAGAGCTCGAGTATACTGAATTAGTGCCTGAGGATCATCTCTGTCACTTGTACTCCCAGAAGCCAGTGAGAATGGAAGGAAGAGGATCCAAGATCAAGAACCAGAAGAGAAAAATCTGAGGCATCAAAACCCATTTCCATCCCAGGAGAAAACCCAGCCCTTGGAGTGTGAAAGGAAGAACAGCTCAGTTCAGTCAAATGGTATTGACTGAAGGAGAGGAAGAGGGGAGCAACAGCAAACACCCCAACAGTTCAAGGATCAGTTGATCAATCTCCACCAGGGTTGGACTACTCTTGAAGACAAGAGATCATTTGCCGACAGAGGAATCTTAAATCATGGTACTTTTTCTAGGAGTCGGGATTGGGAAGAGGGGAACCAGAAAGTCCCCAAAGTCCCGAGGTCCTGACATCCCCAAAACCTGTCCGGTCTGCTCCACAAATGTAGTCCAACCCTGATTTTCACCTACCCTGCCTCCCAATCACTGCAACAAAACCCTTCCCACAAAATGTTCATGGAAGGAATCGCAAAGCACAGAGATCTCTTCCATGGCTCATTGAAGGCACCAACCGGGTTTTTGAGCCTTCTTCACAACCCCCTCCATTACAGGCTGTAAAGGATGAGCCATGGACCCTTTGCCCTCTCTCAGCAGCAAGGAGGAAGCCATGTTCATAGCTATGGAGGCGTGCCCAGAGAGCACACTCAGCACGCGCCTGTCCAGTGTGCCTGGCATCCAATGCTCAAGCAGTCCCAGGGCCTTTTCTTCATCTTGTGTGGAAGAAAAAAACAAAACAAAATAAAAAAACTCCAGCCAATATTGTTTGACCGCAGCACGGGTCCCCCACAGGACATGAGAAGGGGGGAGTATTTTGGAGATGCTACAAAATTATAAGTAGAACAGGGACCCGTCTTTTTACTGAACCCTCTTCTTCCGGAGTACCAACTTGGCAGGCCTGGCAAGGGATTAAAAGGAGTACAGTAGATCCAAGAAGAACCTCACTCTTTGTTCGCATCCTAGTCTTATCTCTTATTCCTGCAAAAATATTATGTCTCAAAGAAAACTAGATGGAAAGGTCAGGGTCCTTGCAGAGGGGCTGGTGTCCTGATCTCTTCCCTCTTAACCAACATCTGAAATTTATAACAGAGAATTCAATATTCTCTAGTGTACCAAATTATGTCCCATTTCTGATGGATGCAATTGGCTGACGGATTCCCTGGCGATTAGGCAATATCTCCTCAGAAAAATCCCAGCATGCCTTTTTCGAGCAAATGAAAGATAAAATCATCTGCTCCTTGACTATGGACAACAGCCAAGTTTTTCCTGTTTCTCAGGAAACTGATTATCATTGTTCTGCAGTTGCCCTACATCTGAAATCCACCCCTTGCCTTCCAGATAGCTGCTATCACCTGTGTTGGAGAGAACCTAAAGGAGGTCATCCTAGTCTTGGAAAACTCTCTGGAAAACTGAGATTTGTGGTCTTCTCACTTAGTGATTCACCAGACTAGGAAAGGGACTTAATTTGAGATGCACTTCTTATGGGGCAAAGAAAGCCAAGCTCTGGGATTCTATTTCCAGATGGTCTTTACCAGTTTACTCTCATTTTAATGAAGATCACAGTCTCACTGAGCACTGGGATGAGATGGAACCATTCCAAGGGTATATGGTCTTCTACTGGACACCTAATATTTCTTTTAGAACAATAAATTTTGGGGGAATATAAATAAAATTTATAAATAAATTTATTTGGGCCCAAGCTAGAAAGCTATCCATCCTGGATTCTCCTCTCCTGAAGAGCTTTCCTGTCTTAGCTGTATTTTTTTTTCATATTGGCCCTTTTACATCCTTTCTCTAAGAAAACACCTTTAGAATAAGCAAGAGAGATTAAGGTGTTATGCTAGAAAGGTGATCCATGAAGTGATTACTTTAACCCAAACTCCCAATTCCTGTCTCACCATATTAACAAAGAACCCTTCACAATGGGGAAGCAAATAAGCCAATAGCCTAAATGTCTCACCATATTCCCCATGTCCATCAGTTACTCTGTCTGGACCTAGATGTCTCACCATATACCCCAAGTCCATCAGTTACTCTGTCTGGAGCTGGATGTCTCACTGTATGCCCCAAGTCCATCAGTAACTCTATCTGGAGCTAGAGCGCCATGTCAATCAGTCATATAATAATAATGGAATTCCCAGTGGGTTTCTTCCTGGGAAAATGCTACAACGTGAAGGCTAGTTGGACTCAAAATGGAAAGAACTGGAGGAGGCTGACCAGGGATGGGGGCTGGTGAATGATACCAACCTGGTTTAGAGAGCGGCATGACCCTAGGGAAATGGCGTCTCGAAGGTCGTAGAGGGCTGTGGACAAAGAAGAGAAATGCGTGAAAAACACAATCTAGAGATTTGAAAGAAAATTTCAGCTACCAGCATGGGTTAAACACCTCTCGGAATAGAGTATCACAGAATCAGTGAATTTGAGAGTTGGAAGGACCTTTCTGGCCCTGCGGTCTGACCCCAACGCCAGAGGAATCCCTACTGTAATATGCCCAACAAGAGGCCATCAAAACTAGCCCTGCCATCCTTGGGCCTGCATCGCCTGCTCTGCTAACGGAGTCTAACCCTGACTTCCATGTATCTTGCTTCTGTACTGACATATTCATTGGGATTCTGCACAAAGACCCCAAGGAGGGAAATCCCACTCCCTCCCAAGTTAACCTGGGCCACTTTGGGACAGCTTTCATTGTGAGGAGACGGTTCCTGATGTTGAGCCCATTGTACTTCTTGCCCATTGCTCCTGGTTCTGCCCTCAAGAGCTCGGTCAGGCTCAGAAACTGCTTTATACCAAGGGGCTTTATTGTCTGCTGCCTCCTAACATCAAGGGCATTGCTTTGATTGCTTCCATGTGAGAATTACGAAACGATTCCATTGATTTTCTTCAAATGCTTTTCAAAATATCTTCTTTGAGGAATTCGATTTAAATTAATTCAACTCATTTCAACAAACAGTAGAAAATAGACTGTATTAGGTACTGGGGGATAGGAAGGCAAAAATCGGGCAATCTCTGTTCTCAAGGAGCATGTGTATATGTATGTGTGTGTGTGTATGAGTGTGTGTGGGAGTGTGAGTATGTATGTGTGTGAGTGTGTGTGTGTGTGTGTGTGAAAGAATGTATGTGTATATGTGCCTATGTCTATGTGACAATGTGTAGTGAGTGAGTGTGTGTGTGTGTGTGTGTGTGTGTGTGTGTGTGTTTTCCCAAAGGCAGCAGAAAACATCAAGCTCAAAGAACAGTTAATAGACCTGTTTGGTTACAATGGCTAGAGCAGTCTCTCTTCAGTCAGACATGGGTTCAAGGCTCTTGGACATTCAGTTGAGAGGTCCGAGCAGGCTTACCTGAGAACATCCTTGCACAGAGGTGGGAAAGGATGCTGCTGGTAGTGGCCGAAGACCTCAAATACAATTGGCTGACTCTTGATGTATTCCACAAAGGACTTGGTCACCTCAACTGCGATCTGGCATGGGGGTTGAGGGAGGAGAAAGGCCACAGCATTATTGAAGATGAAGGGCAAAGTGTCATACAAATCCCTGAGTCCATAGGATGGAGGCTGGGTTATCCAGTTTGAAAACTAAAGTTATCCCTGTATTCTCATTCTCTAATCTTGACCTCTGTGACCTTACATAAACAAGAGACCCAAAATGAACCAGCTGGGAGCTGAAGATCGGCAAAGGCAAGGACCAGATCTCCTTAACCTCTGCTGACATGGCTCAGCTCTTACATGCATTACAGCCCATGAGCAGGACACTAGTTTTTTCTTGGGACATCGCAGAGTGAGGCTTCTCTGCCTACAATGCCTGAGAGCTCTATGCTAATACTATTACCACCAGAGGTGCTGATTGTGGTGGTGGCAGTAGTGATGATGTGGAGGTGGTGGTCATGATGGTGGTAGAAATAGAGGTGATGATAATGGTGATGATGATGTTGTGATGGTGATGATAGTAATGGTGGTAGGATTGCGGTGGTGATGGTGTTAGTGATAACAATTGCTGTTTCTATATAAAATACTATGTAAATATGATCAAATTTGGGTCTCACCTCTTTAGGCAGCACATACTACTGGTCTCATCATATTTATTTTATAGATGAGGAAATGGACTCAGACCTGCTCATGGTCACCCAGTTTGTAAGTATCAGAGAAAAGGTTTGGGATTATAGCCTTTTTCCTTGCTCCATCCAGATAGTTTTTTTTTCCCCAATTTTTTTTAACACAAGTCTCCTTTATAAGACTTCATACTTTGGAAACAATTCCAAGAAACAATTCCCCATGATTAGGGATACTGAAGACCTAGGAAGACCCAACAAGGTCTTGGACTCAAAAGACTTGAGTTTGAATCTTGCCCCACATACCAGCTGCGTGACCCTGGGCAAATCATTTAATCTCTTTCTGCCTCAGTTTCCTCAATGATAAAATAGGGATAATATCATCTCCCTCTTAGAATAATTGCAAATCATAAATAATAAAATAGGGGAATGAGATTAAAAGAGATAACATTTGTAAAGCATTATGCACACTTTAAAGTACCAGGTAAATACCAGTTATTATTAGTATTAGCTGTCATTGACTGTAATAAATGGGATAGAAGGAGACATGATGACTCCTTTGTCAGGCACGGCCTGTGGAGATGAATGTTCATTATGGTAGATGAGGCCGAAGGCCGTGTCACCTATGTAAGTCCCCACCCTCATGCACCCAGACAAGGATCAGTTGCTAAAAGAGCAGTGACAGCCTACATTCTGGACATGGTAGAACCCCAGGGGTGGCCCTCGTCCCGTGTTCTTCAGCGGCTCTGTGGAAAAGGCCTCGTCATGGCGGTGGATAAAGCTGCAAGACAAGAGAAAACGATCGGTGGTTACAAAGTGGTGCTTCCAGCAGTGTGGATCCTGGAGGTCTCCCCCGCCAGCTCTGGGCAGTCACACAGCCACTGGGGTGAGCCAGGATTCGAATACTATTCGATCCAGTTCTGCTGCTTTCTGTTAGCTTTAGCAAACCATTCTTTGACAGATGAAAAGCCAAACAGAAAAGAGCATTCTATTGGCGAAATGGGCATTGCCTTAAACTACAACAGGATCCAATTAAAGGGGGATGATGGGCATCTCTTGTCCAACAGGCTTAGAGAATCTAGGTCTCAAAGGCCAACAACTGATTTCATTTGATTTTTTTTCTACAGATGATGAAACCTCATGGCAGGAATTTGGGTTTTTTCTTCTCATGAATCAATGGATCGACAAGTTTTTATTAAGCACCTCTTATGTGCCAGGCCATGTGCTAGATGCTGGGGACACGAGTGCAAAGAGTAAACTAATTTCTTCTTGAAAAAAAGCCAATGTTCTAATGGGGTAAGACAATAAGCACATAATGTGAGGGGGAGATAAGGAAGGAATCATTCCAGACCCAGGGACTGCCCAGTAACCTGCACTACACATTGGTGGAAGAGAAAAAGTTGCACATGAGGGAGGAAGAGGTGAATTCTCCTACACACTAGACTCAGATTCTTGGCTCCCTGAAGGAAAGAAAATATCGAGAGCAACTGCAAAGAAAATCAGTCTTGAAGGAATCCCAGAAATTGGTTAGGGCTCCAAGTGACCCTTAGAGGCCATCAACTTTTTCATCTCATAAGGGAGAAACTAAGGCAGAGAAGTTAAATGGGTTTCCCAAGGGTTGAGTTTAAATTTGAACCCAGCTCTTTGGGATTCCATACTCGATGTTCTAGCCACAGTGCCATGTGAAGGCTAAAGAATCAGGGGGAGGGAGGGGGAAGTGACGGGAGGACCAGAAAGGGAGGACTCACTTGAACTGGCAGAAGATGTCGGCGTACTCCGCAGAAATGCTGGACGCTTGCAGCACGGTCACGCGGAAGGTGAAGATGCTGCCCAGCTTCAAATGGTCCAGGGCAGATTCCAAGGGGCTGTCCATGATGCTCTTCTCAGGGCTGTCCAGTAGCAGATCTTCAGGAGTCACTGTGTGGCGACAAGTCCCAGGGAATGAGGGTGCACAATCTCCTTGAGAGGTCTTATCCCCATTCCCTGGATCCAGGAAGGTCATCCCTTCCCCTACTGCCCCCAGACTGGGCACAGGATGGTTCCTCCGGGCACGGACTGCCCTTCCTCTTTGTCTCTGCCTCTGTCTCTCGATAGCTCCCTACCTGTCTTTGGGTCTCGGCTCCAGGGCCAACAGCCAGAGGAGACCTTTTCTAGTCTGTCCTCCAGTCCTTAGTGCTCCCTAACATCACCTTGGGTGTCTGTGTTGGCCTGTCTGTCTGTGTTGTTTTTATCTCTAGAGGATTCCCACTTTCCGGAGGAAACGACTCACTTTTGTCTTTGTAATCCCAGTGCCCACCACAGTATGTGGCGTATGGGAGACACTTGTGGATCAGGTTCCACAGGTAACTTGGGGACATTACAGGGGCAGAGCTTTGGAGAAGGGGCGGGTTCCCCGCTTCCTTCTCAGGAACTCTTCATTTGGGCAAAGTAAAAGCTACAAGTGGGGTGACTGCTTCTTCCTTTAATCTGATGGCACGGGGGAGGAGCTAACATGGGCTGACCCAAGCTCCTAGGGAGGGAAGCCGGGATCTGGTGGATTCCCACCAGAGTTGGAGTAACAACAGCTGAGTACTGAGGTAGGAAGAGATCATGGAGGTAGGAAGAAATCACAGAGGCATCGCTGATGGGCTAGAGGTAAACCATCTTAGGGCTGGAAAAACAGAGTGAGCCCGTGTATGCAAGGAGAGGGAAAGCTTCAGACAGGGC